>NC_063210.1:13883213-13963824 GCF_017589495.1 Alosa alosa | reverse complement strand
TGTTCTATGATGTATTCTATCTCATTTTATCTAAAGATGTTGGAGCAGTCTCTTTACAAACATAAAAATGATGACACTCTCACAATGACAGTACAGTGACAATACAAGGCACACTGATACTCAGTGCCCTATTTTGGCGATCTTAAATGCAGCATAGCGTATTCTTGTCACAAGCATAAAGTTTATTCCTATCTTACACTCAAAAATTTCGCCATGCCCTTCTCTTTTATTACACAATGCGCCCAGGGGTGTGGAATTTAAGGACAATTAAGATCTAAAAATCTCTATCTTACACCATCTAAAAAGCATTACGCCACTGACCAAGAAAAACCTGGTCTATAGCGAAAGGCGCATAAGCACAGCTGAAGACACACTGTCACGAGTTGTAAGCAGCAACTCGTCTGCATGATAAATGTCCTTAGGTTTTTTATTCAGTCATTTGAACATTATTGGGGTAAGTGTTGCTTTTTTTTAGGCTATGTTTTCGATGGTAACTCATTGTCAGTCAATAGTGAAAGTAATTAAGTGTGTATAACTGTTTTGTCGTTGACTATGACACCACAGTCATAGTTAGTTACTTGGTGTGTACATGAACTCGAGCATTGAGAACATTGTTTGTGTACACAGAGTTGTGTACACATTGTTTGTGTGCACAGTAGGGACAACACTTTTTAAGATTGTATAACTTTTTCTTTGAAACCCTGCCTAGAAAGCATGCATTCCAGAGCCTCTTCTCTGCTGATGGTGAGACAGGTTTTCTGGGTTCTAAGCCACCTGTTGAATATCTGTGAGATTCTGATGTTCTTATTCACCTACTGTACACAGTGATGCACTGGGACCTCTTGCTTCTCTCAATGTCCTGTTTAGTGCTGGTGTGCAATGTTCTGGTGGTGAATGAACGCCTTGGGAAGATATCTATAGCTTCTTGTCAGCTTAACTTCATTAGAACAGGGCTTAGAACAATCTTATTAATTTCTTAAAATAGTAATACAGTAATTTCCTGTGTATTAGCCACATTGTGTATAAGCCTTGAGGACAGTGTTTTATGCATGTTAAAAGAAACAAAACCATATTAATACCATATTAACTGCCTCCGTGTATTAACCTCATAGCAAAATCAATGTATAAGCTGCGGCTAACAGTTGGGAAATTACGGTAGACTGATGTGTTTACGAAGAAAGTTCCTTGTTTTTATCATTTTTAGACCATAATCAATTCCACAAGGTAATTTCTTGCTTTTCTAAATTAATAAAATTGTCCAGGTTTCCCTGTTTGTGTGTTTAACATTTAAATGGTAGTGTTACTACCTACACCCATGATGTCCAGATAATCTCTACTGAGGGTTAGTTAAATCCAAATGTCAGCATCAGAAGTCTTGAAGGGTTCACTGACCATAACTAAGCTTTCTGAATCCTCAACGCTGTCTTACAAAACAATGGTGTCTTTGGATGGATTGCAGTGAGAGGCAGTCTCATGGTTTAGCAGATTAGCAGGGCATGATGCTAGATGCTAAACATGTGTTGGTGGTGGTTTTCTATAATTTCTATAATTCAGAACAAAAGTTTTACTTTGCTTTGATGGCCAACCGGACCACTACAAGATCCCCCTCCCAGAACCACCACTGTGAGTAACACAGCCTCCACCACGATGTTAGCTACTCTGGCTAGAGGCATTTGAGAATATAATAACCAACCAAGGGAGCCACACAGTGGGACATTATAATGTTAGATGTTGTGACAATTGGGAGGTACATTAAAATACTTGTTACGGTTAAAGGAGCATGCCAACTTTTTGGGAGATTAGCTCATTTGCCTGCTATCCCTGTTAGACCAATTGGCTTTTTGTTAGGCATGCACAGAAGGGTATTAGATTAGTTTAGATTAGATTCAACTTTATTGTCATTGTGCACACTGCAAAAAATGAATTCTAAGTGTTATTAATCTTATATTAAGATTAAAAAATCTATTTGGTATATTGTTTTTAGTATGAAAAGACTTACCTAGCGCCCTCTCAAAAGAACATTTTGACTTAATTTAAGAAGACTTTGACTTATTTTAAGGAGTCTTATCAAGACAAATTTGCTCAACGCACTGGCAGACAAATTTGTTTGTTTTAGGACAAATTTGCTTTAACGACTGGCAGACAAATTTGCTTGTTTTCAGGATGAGATGTCTTAAAATAAGTCAATCTTTTTTTAAATTAAGTCAAATGTTTTCACAAGAAACCGCTAGGTAAGTCTCTTTATACTGAAAACAATACCAACTAGTTTTTTTATCTTGATATAAGATTAATAACACTTGGTTAGATTTTGTTAGATAAGCAGTTTTTGCAGTGCAGAGTACAAGTACAGAGACAACTCAGTTTCGTATGTCAGTATGTATACTGTGTGTATACTGTTATCTACTCAGCAAATTAGGTTATTTTCCAAAAAGTTGGCACGTTCCTTTGGTTGTATCAGCGATGAAGCTGGGTAACGCGTCACTACTGTTGATGTTCAAACAAAACAGAGCTAGTTTCGCTACTCCCTCCCTCCTCCCTCCCCGTGCAATTGAAAGTCTCCTGAACGCGCATCTCGTCGGTTATTGGTTGGAACACTTTATTTTGCTTTTGAGTGGTTGGCAACACTTGTTAGCAATTGTTTTTTGTGTGCAGATCTTAGAGCCTAGGCTGCCTACAGAGACTTGTTTTTTTGATGGCCTGCTTATGGGGTGGGCAGCTAGCGGATCGTTACGTTAGGACAGATTAGATGAAAGTGATCATTTATGTTTGGCCTTTTTTGGGTCGGCAATCGCTGATACAACCTTTAAAAGTGTGATATACAGGCAGAAATCTTGCAAATCACATAACATGCACAGGTTGGCATGTCACAGTGTGAGAGAAATCCCTAGAGACACCAAAAGTGCATTACAATATAACATCATCAGTATAAAAGGCTATTTGGGAAGTTGTGGGGAATCGCACTAATAGCAAAACTAAATAGCTATATGGCCAGGGGCTGTAAAGAATAGATGAACAAGGTAGTAGCCAAACTGAAACAAGTTATGACTCTTTTAATGGTCATCATTATACCACAAAACTTGTTGGAACACTTAGGGCCCGTGGAAGTATTAAAGGACAAGTTCGGTATTTTACACTTAAAGCCCTGTTTTCAGATAGTTTATGATTAAATAGAACGTTTAAGATTGAAATTTGGACACATGCTGCTGTCCTGAGAATTTTTGTTTTTTGTGGTAGCGCCCCCCCTCCTCCACAATGCTGCATAGGTGCACTGGAACAATCCTTCTTAAAACGCATTAAACTTTTGTTTACAAAGACATGAAACTCACCGAGTGGTCAGGGGTGTTCGCTGATATGCTCACACAAAAATCCCTACAAAAGATGCTTTCCAACAGGTGTTTTACCATGCGTTGTAAAACTGTGGAGCTATTTTTCCTAACGCCTCACACCCGTACATTCTTCCGTTGAGAGCTTGAATAATAGACACTCCAGCCCAGTTGGTGGCGATAATGCACCTTACAACGTCTTGCCAATTACAAGCAAACCACTGGCATTTTATTGAATACACAGAAGAAGCAGAAGATCGCTGTCTTGGAGTATTTTGCAACAGACAGCTAAAAATGAGGTGATTTTGTACAGTTCCAAATTGCGGGAAAATTCATAGCAAAAAAAGTTGTCACAGACTTCCTTCCTTTAGAAAGGCTAAAGTTGTGGCTAGAATTTCTGGGGTTGGATGTGAGCACACCTGCTGAGAATCTGCAGAAAGCTGATCACCGTGTCTCTGCCTCTGTGGTCTGCATTTTATTGAACTTCGCTGGAGGTCGAAAGAAATCGCCCAAAAAGCTCTTTCGCCTGAGAAATACAGCGGTTCCCACATTACCTCCTGGGACGACAAGAGTTGGAAGAACTTGGGGTAAGGTTGACATTTTGTAACGTAACGTTTGTAACAGGCGGAAAATGAACTTATTTGTTATGTCCATAACCTGTCATGTTCACATCATGAATAATTTGGCTACATGATTTTGTACATTTACTATTTTTTTGGCTGTGGAACTTTCATGATGAAAACGTAATGATTCACGTAGGCTATCATTCACATCGTGCAAGTTCCAAGACATTTTAGCATTAGCCATGGTTGGACATTGACAATAATTTGGATAGCGTGGTAGCCCTCACGATACCGCGACTGCATAAGACTACAGAAAGAATACACACAACCCCATATCCGTTTCCGGCAGCGGAGTAATACCATTACCTCACAGCACATCAATACAAGTCAATGGAGTTGGACAAAAACTACGATAAAACCTGTTGGAAAGAATCTTTTGCAGCGATTTTTGTGTGAGCATATCAGCGAACATCCCCTGACTTTCGGTGAGTTTCACGCCTTTGTAAACTAAAAGTTTAATGTGTTTTAGGAAGGATTGTTCCAGTGCACCTATGCAGCGTTGTGGAGGAGGGGGGGCGATACCACAGAAACCGAAAATTCTCAGGACAGCAGCATGTGTCCAAATTTCAATCTTAAACGTTCTATTTAATAATAAACTATTTGAAAACAGGGCTTTAAGTGTAAAATACCGAACTTGTCCTTTAACAGTGCTGATCTTTTTCAGGCTATCGGATGCAATTTACTAAAGTACATCACTCTTAAAATGCCATGCAATCAGTATACTGTAAAGTATCCTTACATCTAACCACTTGGAATAAATGTATTTGTATATGTATATGTATAATGTTTCTCCTTTTAAGCTCCTTCTAAGGCGATACTGATGTCGAGTGTAACCGCACCAGCTGCCCTATCATGAAGAGCTTTTGAGAAGTTTAGTGTCAATTAATATAGTAGGCTAATACACTGCTGTGTCAGTCTTTGTGTCAGACATCATGTCACAGGACCTTAATTGCAGGAATCCTCCCAAACGACTTTTTGTTGAGGCTGCACAATCAGGTGCTTCACAGCAGTGAATAACTATATTAACTATTAAATCAAAGAAAGCAGACTGGAGCACACTGATTCAACTTGCCGTATTTACTTAGTGCAAACAAAAACGACTAACGTTTCGAAGACACCGTGGTGTAAATACTGTTAGTTGAATCAGTCTGCTTTCTTTGTTTTGATAAGTTTTTGGTTGTGTTATTGTTGTCTTTACAGTGGGACTGTAAGCCTTTAAATGTCTCAGTTCTAGCATTTCAGGAATGTCTAGTGAAGCTGTCTGGTTAAACTAAATGTTTGTTTAACCAGATCATGTAATTTACATGTTATGTACAGTAGATACTAGCAAACAATCGGAGGAGTCTTGAGAACTTAGTTTGGGACTTGAGGCATCCAGAATTTATAGTGTGGTTCTGACTGAAGATTTAGGCCAGGAATGAATTGAAAATAACATGAACAAGAGCTAAGCAATCAACAGAAGATTTCATGCTAAACAATAAAAAAATAAAAAAGGCGATTTGAACAACTCATCATTATAATAACCTTCCATTATTATCCCAAAAATGAAACTGTTTTTTTTTTTGTTCAGGTCTTGTGTTTTTTGTCAGAGCCCATGGATAATTGTATTGTTACAATGTTAAACATGTTTCGCCACTTTATGGTACTAAAATGTATCCATATACTTGCCAAAGGAACGTGTTTAAAACAAAACAATTTCAGTTTAAAAAACATAATGTAATTGACTGACATGCAACATACCAATTAGTTTGAAATATCCCCATCACCACCACCACCCAATGACACCATCTTAGGCAAATTGACATGCAAAAATAAACCTAGCTGGTACCACACACATAAAGCAGACATACTTACACAGTGATTGTGACAGACAACAAAAGCAACATACACAAAAGCTGTTAACATGTACTCCTTTGAAATGATTGTATTGTTGCAAATGACCCAATGCATTCACATTCATGGCCGATATCTCCAGTCGCTGTGTCAATGTGATCAGACTCAATGGTCACTGGTCACACACAGTATACACCACACCTTACCAGAGAGGCATTTTTTTTTCAATTATCTTTTGTCAACTCTCTGGTCTCTCGAACTTACTTTCTGCCTCGAGTTGAGTTATAAGTCCCTCCATATTTCTTCCGATTAAGGATGAGCGCAGCGATTTCTGGCACGTAGCGCGCAAACATTGCCTACATGCGTGGGACAGAGAACAGACAAGACAACAGAAAGCATGCGGAGGGGGAAAGGGGGTTAGACTGCGGTGCAGCCGACACAGCCTCCCGTATATACTTACTTTCGACCATTTACAGCACTATAGGAACCACCATATTTCTTGCGGTTTCCTATTAACTCTATGATTTCAGGGACGTAGCTGGCAAACATGGCCTGAGGAGGAGAGGAGCAGACAGAAGAATAGACTAAAAAATAGAGAAAGAGAAGACTAGGGCTATTTATTCTTTTTTCATTTTTCTATCTTTTTTTTGGATTGCACAATGGATATCTAAATATCCACATGAAAAAAAAATCTACAGTGTTTGAAGTTAAACATACTCAATACTGTAGATGTTTTATGGAATTACATGCAAAAGTTATGAAAAAAAATATATGCATGCAGAATGTATGTTAAACAAGAGCATTCTGAAAAAGAAATGTATAAAAAATGAAAATAGCAGAAGGCAGTTTGTTTTAGTGAGGGCAGACTGCCTGGGAGTTTACAGATATTTGCATTGGAGGATAAAAATGTTGAGCGAAACGGACACAGTTGACTTTCTAACAGTCAAACTGTGATGGGTGGATATTTTTCAGAAGAAAACTTAGAAGTAATGAGAGGAGTAGAAAATCCAAAGAGCCATGTTTCGTCCAACAAACACGTGTGTCAAGTTGATTTGCATAGAGCTGCCTTGTCAACACATTTACAGCCCTACATTCTCTTTCTGTAAAAGAGCACAGTAATCTATGATGTTCTTCAAACTGAAGTTACCTGGGTATATACATCTTTGTGCTTTGTTCTATTTGAATATTTATCCAGACCTTCTGATTGAGGAGGATAATTAACACTCCTCATTGTTTACTTTGCAAACATTCTATACATGAAGCTAGCATAAGTATAATATATATAATATAGTATAGTATATATAATATAAAGCTGAAATGATTCATACTAGAACAGGCACAATAAATCAGTTAGGTTTGAAAGCCCTGTTAGTTGGGCTATGAGCTTTTTAGAGTAGCTTTTTGTTTTATACTACCATTTGTGAACTAGTTTAATACTACTACTAGTGTACTAGTGTAATGCTAAGAGTGTATTAGTTCTCAATGTGTTGACATGAGGCAGGCCTATGGTCCATCAGCCTTTCACTGGGTTTGTTGAAAATTGGGATGGGAAGAGCAGGGTAGGGTCTTGAAACCGCATAGTGGATTTTTACCTGAGCATAACACCTGGGCAAACGTTGTGATAATGTAAAAATATTACTGTAAAACTTTACATTCATAACTCTTATGTTTGAGTCTTATTCTGAACAAAATATGTAACAAATGAAACAAAAAACACTTCTCTTGAACACTGGGTCATGATTCATTTTGGGGAATATTATCAGCCATTGGACTTGGACTGACACAAAATTCAAATCAAATCAAGTTCAACTTATTTCTCCTAAGAGCTGTTTAGGAGAAACTGGTCAGATCTCATTTCAAATTTTGCTTTCCTATTGGATGCGACCATAACATGTAGCTATACTGATCATTCAGAGCAAATAGCTGTAAATGACTGGTCCAAAGCAGTCTTATATATAGTATTTGATATTTTGACTCATGATCAAGCATTCAAGGCAAATGCAGACTAAAGAGTGAATGTGAGGTGAAGGAGTGACTGTGTTTCCAGCTATTGGTCAAGTCAAACAGGGGCACCATGACCAATGGGCTTCTGGTTAGACAGGTTGTATGTGGGGCGAAAAAAGCAGGATGCATGACCAAAACAAAAGAAAACAAAACGAGAGACACAAATAATTTTTACCAATCCACCGAGGATGAAGAAGACCATGAAAAGGCGCCCAAGGGTTGTTTTTGCACAAACATCTCCATATCCCACTGTGGACATGGTGACCATGAGTAAGTAGACACATTCCCAGTACGAAAGGGATTGGGAATTTTGGAAGTTTTCCCAAGGGTCCCCTGAGTTTTCCACCTAAAATGCATGTCAAAAAGTCTCAGTATCTCAGTATAAACAAAATGACAACTTTCTTCACGCCTTGCCTTTATTATCAAAACTATTTTAAAATAGAGTAATAGATTAGGATTAATCTCATGTGTTGCAAGGTGTTACTACACCCTAAGACAGTTGTAGGTTTGACTTGATGAGTTTCTGTACCATTTTGAGGAACTTACAGTTTTCAGTGCTCACCAGCAGAAGTAAGTCTGTGGTGTGGTATGGAATGGCACAGCAATATATGGTTCACTTACCAAGTGGATGAATCCAGCTGCAGTAAGCCATGTGCTTATGAAGATTGAGCACAAGTTCACAAGTTTTATGGAATTGCTATTGAAAACAAGAGCCAGGCAAAGCGTGTCAATCACACAATCCCAGCTAGACTTGGTAGCAAATATCGTTCATAATTTCAAAAAAACACATTATACAACAGTGTATCCTCCAGAGTTTGAACTTGCTGATTTTCATGCAATTTAGTCTGACCTTGTAAGTGATTTTGAGGACAAGGTTTAAGGTCGGGATTTTAGATTGCATAAAAGATGATATTTTTAAATATTCTAACCTCACTAATCCACTGAAACAGAGGTGCCCGATTTACTACGACAACAAAACTTGTGATTTTCCCTGAATCCCCCCATTTTAGTATTACCATGTCCCTGCCTGCTAGTCAGTGAAGCAAAAGATCATCTATGGTTGTTGTATGGTCATCTATGGCTATATGAAAAACTAAGTATGACTTCCTGACATCGTATGTTACAGTTTGCTGCCTTTGTGCACATCAAATTATCGACTGTCTGTTAGCCTTTGGCTATTCAATGACTTTGCCTTTACCTCTGTGTGCGTAGATAGAAAGAGGAGATTATTCTGAAACATTTCGCTCTAGTAAGCCCTTCCTGACATCTGTGCTAAAAGCTTTAATACTAAGCACTGGGGAGACAGTGGAATTCTAGCTGTCTATGCAGTTTTTCCTCACTCTCTCTCTCTCTCTGTCTTTCTTCCTTTCTTTCTTTCTCTCCCTCCCTCCCTATCTCTCTCTCTCTCTCACTCTTTCTCTCAGAGTAACAGCTACAATAAGTTGAAAGAGCAGATGTGATACTATTTGACACATGCACTCCTTTTAGCAAAAGTCGAAGACAGACAAAGTGAAAGTTCTGATGAGTGCATTTGTTTGCTGTATTTGTGAAGCAGCAACATTAGAGATTCAGTCTGTGCTTTCTCGTATTTGATCTTTGACAGTAACAGGCGCACATATATCAACACATATCAATTAAATCCATTCAGTATTCAATGAAATCCAAAGTGGCATATCAACTTTAGCACTGTGCAAACAGACACACAGACACAACAGTGACAAAATAGACACAACAGTCTTTTGTATAAACCGGCAGTGATAGAGCATGTGTCAGAGAGAGAAAGTTACTTACCTAGTTTTTAAAATATTCAAAAACTGTAAAATTTCTGAGAACTGTATCAACCTTAAGGCTCTTAAGAACCTTAACCCTGCATGTGGAGAAACACAAACACAAGCGGAATATCGGGATTTAGTCATCAGTACAAAACAAGAGTACATCAGAAAGACCAAGCCAATCATGTGCAAATAAGCAACTCTTAACAGACATTTAGCAATTCCATAGCAAGAGAAGCAATCACCATACCTTTAAAGCCTTCATCCATTTTAAGCAGAGTCATTTTTTTCATAACCCCAAACTAACAACCAGTCAAGCCCTCAAAAAAGGCCAAGTATTGCAAGATGTAAAACAAAACCAAGGTTTTTAAAGCAGCAGATTTTCAATACAAGCAGCTGATTGAATTCTTTCACCGGTTGCATTCTAAGGTGATTGACAAAGCAACAGCAGCATCTAGTCAAATACATTTTTCATTACAGGGCTGAGGGAGTCGGACGGTCTGGGGATGAAACCTGGATTAGGTCAGAGGCAGGTGGGTGGTGGTAAACAACGCTGACGTAAAATATTTGTTTTTGTGCCCTGAGTCAAGGCCTCAGGTGCTTTAGCTGCAAAGCAAAATATGCCATATGTCATAAGAGTTCCAGCCTGAATTCATATTGTATGGGTTGACACAGAAAACAATATTTTATGTTTTTTCAGAAAAGCAAGTAACCCCCACCCCCACACACACACACACGCCACTGGATGTGTTTAGAAATGGTCAACAACAAAAACAACCCTTTTCATTAAAAACATCTCTTTTCATAACAAGCTGTGACCTATTACTCGCTATATCCTTGACCCTGGCCAGTCTACAGCAGCCATATAAGTCATATCACATAATAGCCATTTCAACTTTAATATATATCTTTGTTGCAGTGCACACAATGATGCTAAGAGATCAAACAATTCTGTAGATCAGTACATCAGTGCTACAGGTCAATACACTCAATTCTACTCTACAATCATAGTCTTTTACCCCTGAAAGTCATACTTTACAAATGCATTAACCTGACCAATGTATGCCTAACCTAACCTATGTTTTATTGTAGCCTGGAAGTGTTAATAGGCCTACCTAGAAAGCCTGATCTGATGGGTAGCATGCAGCCATTTAATCATTGTATCCTTAACCAATGGGATATAAAGGTATGTAAACATAGCATAAGGAAACACTGCAAATGCATATACAACTTAACATTTACAGGATAATGCATCTTCTCCAATGCATCTACTAAACACATATCTTTTAAAGTATCCTTTAAAGGATAATTTAAATAGGAATAATTTAGCTACCTGTATTGCAATGGCACCCTGCTCAACCAGTGGCAGCCCAGGGTTGTATGTAAACATTACATAAGGATAAGCAGTGTTGTGTGAAAGCCATTTTGCTCTGCATTGTCCTGGGTATATGATGCAGTGTTGAAGAGATTATGACTCACAAGTAACACTTCAATGAACAATCCCTTAATCATAATAACTTGACATCATATAGAAACCAGTTATTCTAATATTACAGTAGGCCCACATCACAACATATTCAGATTTAAAAAGAACTTCTATAATCTAGACTTTAATGTAACATTTCAAGGGACAGGTCAGAGTCTACCCAACAAAAGGACATACTAAGGACAAACAACAGTGGGAGAGTGACCACATCTGAGAATCAATTTGATTGACCAAGCAATCACCAAGCAATCACCAAGCAACACTGAATGTGAGAACACCGTAGACCACATGGCTCAAAGACACACGCACTACAACCACTAGACAACAACACAAAGCCAAACACGGTTTTAAATCTGCAGCAGGGCAGCGTGCCCTCACGATGCTCACTCAAGACACAAACACACAAGCGCCCACGTGGGCATACACTGGTCTATGACCGTCTCCAGCCTCTCTCTTTCCCACTCCCTCCCTCTTTCTTTCCCACTCCCTCACTCTTTCTTTCCCACTCCCTCCCTCTCTCTTTCCCACTCCCTCCCTCTTTCTTTCATTCGTTCGATTTCTTTCTTTCTTTCCCAAGGAGGTGGGGGGTGCGCGTTCTTGAACCCCCCGTTAGCGTCACCCTTCCTTACCCCAGTGGGAGACAACCCGTAGGCTGGACGCCAGTGTCCAGCGTGCCGGGTCGGGCTCGTCTCTCTCGCCCCCGGCACCACCGTGACCCATCTTCACCCGGTAGCCGTTATGGAAAAGGTCAGCGCAGGACTTCTTGCGCCGCCTCGTGTTCAGGAACGCCTCGGAGTGCGCGGCCCCGTCCGGCCCCCGGTACACGAGCATCTTGGTGGGAATCATGATGGCGGAGCCAGAGAGTGCTGGTGGTGGTGGTTTTCAGAATAACTTCGCAAAGTCTTCCTCTCCCCTTTATCTCCAATATCCTCTTTCTTTCCCTTTTAGTACATCTCAGTCCCCATTTTCAGTCAAGTGTGGAAATCATGGTCAAGATATTCAACGGAATTAACTATACTCCTCATAACAATCTGATCTTGCTCCTCAGTCCTCCTCCGAGACTCCTAATTTGATGTCTGCAGATATGGAGATCCCTTTAGCACCCAAGGGAGACTATCTATCCCAGAGGTGGGCGAGGCACAGTGTTGCGAAGAGAAGTGAGGAGGAAAGGGGAAATAATGAGAATCTATGGGGGTCTGTGGGAGGGGGAGAGAAAAACAACGTCACAAGCTTTATCACCATTGACCACTACCGACGCTTGTAAAATTCTAGTTATTCGAGTGTCATTCATGTCAAGCGAGCTTAAAACAAGCTCTCTGTTTTTTTTTTCCCTCCATCAGGATATTGCTGCATAAGCTTCTTTAGGCTTCGCCCTGGGGAAGGCAGAGGCCAGGAGACAAGCCTGCCCTGCGCTTATCAGCCTGTGCTACATGCATGTCACATAGGGCCAGAGAGGACCGCCACACTGCTGTTGCCCAAACTGCTACAGGTGCTGGGATGGGACATACAGAGCGAGGCGGGGGATTGGGATGAGTCTGAAAACATTGGGATTCAAAAGTGAGAGATGCATGTTGCGTTTTGCCCTCCTCCTGCTCTGCTGTCGAGTAAAGCCGCCTGAAGCCCTTTCATGATCAGTCAATTCTTGTTCGGATTAAAAAAGACAGTGGAGGGGGTGGGGGAGTGGGGCAATAATCCTGATTTAATCACAACTGATGTAGTAGCAACTATCTGAGAACACTGGGGCGTTTGAGCATTTAAAATCGACTGGATTAAAGTTATGTATTAATATGTACATTGGATGACTGGTATGTACATTTCTGAAAATCACTGGCCTTTCTCAGATGTGTAAAATGATGTGTGAAACATGTAAAGATGGTAATGTATTTGGATATCAATTTCAAGATTTGTCACAATAACGAAGGCTCCACTAAGAGAGTCTCGATGCCTAGATGGGATCCGATGATAAACGCTAAGTTTTAATTTTATTCATGGAAAGGCCGAGCCTGCGCCAAGTAATCAGCCACAAAGACTATTTCCTCCTTTGCGGAACTCCACTTCTTTCCATCTTCCAAAATGAAATGGAGAAGTTTTGCTCTGGCTCGACTTGAAGTGTTGACCGCCATGTACTGTGTTCCTTCCTTCCGCCGTCCTGCCCTTAATTCCCTTCGCCGACTGTACTCGGAGTCCCGTCGGTCCCCCTGGGCCTGTGTCAAAACGAGGCGACAGTTAAATACGTGGCAGTCTGCCACAGACAAACAGGATTGCTTGGCAAGCGGTCAGCAGCCACAGAGGTAAGTGCAGCAGTGTATGGCCAGGGTCGTTCCTCTTTGCCTTCCCTCTCAGAGGCTGTTCAGGGTGTTCTGGACATGAGAGCCACTCTGGGTCTTCATGTGTTAAGGCCTCCACACTGCTTCCATGTACTGAGCTCACGGTATACACTGGATGATTGATAAACATTCAATGAGAGACATAAAAAATGATCCCACACGCACATTTCTGAAAATCATTTACCTATATCAGTGTGTCAAAAAATGATGATTATGTACTTTCCATTTATATATATATTTTAATATATTTGTTGTGATGTTTGATGAGATGAGAGTCTCCAATGTGGGTTATTGCGTTTTTGATTAAAACATTAAACCAACAGTTTTAATCACATTAACCCCCTCAATGTGCTGTTATGTGAATTAGAAATGCCACTTCCAGGAAGTGTCTGGACAACTTGGAAGAAGGCATTTTGAATGAAGGGGGTTAAAGGACATTTAGTGCCTGCAGCTAGAATAATGCTTTATAGTAAAAAACTGACTGCCTTTTCATTACAAATTCGTGGGTAACATTCCAAGAGCACATGACTTTGCCAAGACATGGATTCATCACGAAGAGGAAGTTATGTATTTGAAAAAGGGGCTTATCCAGAGCAGAGACTCATGCAAGGGTTTTATCTCTAAGTTGCACGGCTGTTTGGAGCCGTCGTGATAGGATCACATAAAATTAATATTGTGTCATATTGTCTGATCCTGAAGGGGTTGGCAGAGTGCAAACATTGGATGGGGGCAGTCATGCAGTCAGCCAGCAGATGGCGACATTAATCAGGACAAAGCCACTGAGGATTCCAATAGTTTGATTAATTTGGTCTCAAGCTATCCTCTCAGTTTTGTGTTTTTGTTCACTGTTATTTCCTTATCTATTCTGTTATTTCCTTATATCCTTCTGTCATGTCCTCTTTAATCATGCCCTGTGTCACTATTGACACACAGACATCAGGGAATTGACTTCATCAGTGTCCTCCATTGTGATTAGCGGAAGAGAGAGAAGATACAAGGCCATGTCTGATAGAGGATGGAGAATGACAGGACTTTGTCTGAAAGTTCACAGGTCTCCTCAGTAAAGAGTCACCGCCTCGGCTCCTGTCAGACACCAGATAAATCCAAGCTGCCAGCCGCCAGGGGGAGGCTATTACCCAGCTGGATGTGATTGAGGTGAAATGAGGTTGGTGGGGGGAGCAGAGGTGGATGGGTGGGTGGATGATGGGGCTGTCTCGTCTGCCTAGATGGAGATGAGGATGGTTTTGAGGGTGTGGTGGAGGGGGTGGGGGGTATGTGTGTGGAGAGAAATCCATAGCGCCTCAGCTAGACCTCTGCAATCATATCCATGGTCTCTCACTCTCTCTCTCTCCCTCACTCTCTCTCCATCTCTCACACACACATATATGCATGTACACACACACATGCACTCACACACAAACATACACAAAAAGCATGATCCTCTATCTTACTGTCATTTGGTAGATTATTTGTTACGCAAAGGACAGACTCATTTCCTCTCTCTCTCTCTCTCTCTCTCTCTCTATCACACACACACAGTAGAGGCCAATGATGTTAAAATATCCATTATGAAAAAAAATTAAATCTTTTAATCAAAGTCCCACTTTGCTTGCAGTGCGTCGGTCCCAAATCTGCATCTTTAAATTTAAACGTTATGCTTTTGTCTAATGCTACAATGGATTTCTCACTCTCTGCCCCTACTGTCTTCAAACAATACTGACTGTTGGGACAGTTTTTAAAAAATGAACTAATTTAATTGTCAAAAATGGATTATGGGTTTTTTCCCAGGCTACGTTTGTTGATGATGGGGAATCTGTCATTGACCAGTGCCCTCTGAAGGACAATTGTGATCTGGTGGCTTATGAGAGACCAGTTGGGGATTGCAGTGAAATAATGGAGAGATTTCTAGTAAAGTCCTACGGTCGCTAAGTCCTACGATGGTGAAAGCCTGCTATAATCACAAAGCCCTTTGAATAAGCTGATTTTGTGTGTCTGTGAAGAGTGAGAGAGTGACTGTATGCATGTGTGCCTGTGTGTGTGTGTGTGTGTGTGTGTGTGTGTGTGTGTGTGTGTGCATCTGTTTCTGCATATGTGTGTGTCTGTGGCCTTCTGTGTGTCCTGAAATTAAAAGCACTCATCCCCCCCTCCCTCATTCATAATAATAATGATGCACTAGTCTCCAAAACAGCATAGAGAGAGAAAGCACTTTCATGAGGTGCTCAAAGACCCTCAGTGAGTCAGACAGGCAGAGCTCATCTCAGTCCATATGGGCTCTCTATCTCACTCTCCCCTCAGGTCACTGAGCCTTTGGCCCCACAGACATGGAGACACCACCAGCTCTTCTATCCACCACCCAGATGTTCAGCATTGTTTGGTGTAACCACTGCTTTCAGCTTCAGTATTCTGTATTGTTTGGTATAACCCCAGTTTCCAGCTTCAGTGTTCAGTATTATTAACTTTAACCATGGCTTCTAGCTTCAGTGTTCAGTATTATTTGCTGTAACTAGGATTCCGAATTCAGTGTTCAGTAATGTTTGGTGTAACCACCGCTTCCAGCTTAAGTGTTCAGTAATGTTTGGTGTAACCACGGTTTCCAGCTTCAGTGTTCAGTATTGTTTACTGTAACCATGACTTCTAGCTTCAGTGTTCAGTATTGTTTGGTGTAACCACGGTTTCCAGCTTCAGTGTTCAGTATTGTTTACTGTAACCATGGCTTTCAGCTTTAGTATTCAGTGCTGTTTGGTGTAACCTTGGCTCAGTGTTCAGTCTAATCAGGACATTCACATACCACACTATTATACACCACAGTATTGTTCAGTGTCCTTGTATGTTGCGTGATGTAGAAAAGGAAGAAGTTGCCATGCGTTCAGTTCTCTCACAGAGCACACAGAAGATATACTTCATTCTGCTTTCACTGAGTGACTCTGCTCATAGCAGACAAACCAGAGGACATCCCGGGCACAGAAAAGCTGATGCAAGCCATGGCACAGAAAATACAATCATAGGACGTACGGTGTAGCCAACAGAGTCACCTCAAGCATAACAAAGCTACTGGAAGATGATCAAAACAACATTTTCAGGCATGTCCAAAAGAGTTGGCTAAAAGGAAGTCTGTAACCTCTGAATCAGACAGTAGCTTACAAATTAAAAAAATACTTTTAGCATAAACACACAACTATATTCAGTCTGAGACCAAAGTGTTCCCCACTAGTCAAAGCCGTTTTTCCCAAGCATTACTCAGCACAACCACTAGGTAGCACTATGCACCAAACAGAATCTTGTCAACAACAGCACTGCTCTGCAGGAAGCAGTGAGTCTTTCCCCCAACTTCAGCAGCATGGGCTTCTGTCACATCCGTCAGCTCCAAGCCAAACGCAGCTGTACTGTACGTGAAAGACACTGCACACATACCCAGCCAGCTCCTGTTGAGGTACACAGAGACGAACACAGGCGGCACGGTGAAGAAGTCCACCACGGAGTTGACCTCCAGCCAGAACCACAGCTTGTCATTGGCTGCGATGAACTACATAGGGGCAGAACAAACAGAACAGGCCTTCTGTCATTGATCTATAATCTGCCATTAATTAATTATGTTTGTATGTTTTCATTTTTTTTTTTAACAAACTAATGATTCTAGAATGATCTTCTGCTCAAGACTCTAACATCTCATTATACGTGTAGGCTATTAAGGAGAGTGTATTTCTTGAGTTTTAGGTCCTCTACATTGCAGCAATAAATGATGTGTTAGTGCTCATGTTGTGTGTGTTGTGTGTTGAGATAGCTATGTCTGAGCAAGTGTCAATTTACTGTTAGTTGTGTTTACTAAGTGTTGATGGTGCTACTCCAAAAGTAGAGCATCAGTGGATGAAAAGGACGTTTCAAATCTGATGTTGTGAAATGTGATTTCTGCTGTCTCCAATGTCGAGTGTTCTGGTCTATAGAGGCATAAATGAGCAGGCATTCGAAGGGATGACCACCTACTTACCCGCAGGCCGAAGTACAACAGGAAGAAGACGTTAAAAGCCATGTCGATCTGTAACGTGAGGTCCTGGGTGAAGTTCTGGCAGGACTCTATCTCACTGCAAACACACAGGCGCAGAGGATTTTTTTTTTTCTTTTAATTAGAGCTGCAATCAATTAACAATCAATACTTGATGGAAACAGAAAGAGATGATGACTTCTTTGCTGGAAAATGTCAATACTTGAAATTGAAAGGCTGAATACAAGTTGCTTGCATAAATCAAGAGACCATGTCTGAATTGCTAGGCCAAGAAGTACATTCAGATCTGGAAACCCTGCAACTATGAACCATAACTTTTCTGACATAAGGAATCCCTGTTGAATGCCACCTTGAAAACATCACAAAATCAAACATATTGCATACAGTGAACTAGTACTACAAGTAAGTGAAACACATTTTACTCTTTCTGTAGGACACATGTTGAGGGGGATATAAGAGCATAGACAAGATTTTAAGGCTTAACCACATGCAGAGATTACCCCTTGTTCCTTATGAGGAGGCTATGCTTTCTAAAAAATGTGATGGCAACAGAGGTTTCAGAGCATTTATTCAAACTATATATACTATACTATACTATACGCATCTGTTTGTATACTCCGCAGATGCCAAAAAAAGCTAAAATATTATTTTACTTTCATAATAAGCACACTGATCACATGGCAATCACAGGAGTGTTTATGGATACATAAAATGCTGAGGATGTGATACCTTTGTCCCCACAATAACAATAGCACGTCCGTAATCTAGAAACTGAAAGGGCATTTCTCATAAATCAGGACTCACACTTTTTACAGTCTGTTATCATCAGGGGAGGCATTTGGTATGTGTAACACACGTAATAAAAATCAATGGTCTCTGGTCTTTCAACATGAAATTACTGGTAACATCAGCTTCTAAATGAAGAAAAAAGACCCTTTGAGGTCTCCTTCTAGCCAGGGCCATACCACACACACACGCACACACACACACATATTCATATAAAATTCATATGAACCTTCCACAGCATATGCTCAGTGTGTGGCGGAAACATTTATTGCACCGAGATAAGATTTCATGACATGATGACCATTATAAACCAACGGCTGTCCAGGAAAGCATCCTGCTTTCATGTAAATAGCAGGTGAGTTTTACAGCTTGGTGTCATAGCACCATGAGAATCTTGGTCCATCTGGGCAGCTCTTCAGACAAATATTAACTCAGACGATGTGCGCAACTGATAGTCTGAAAACGCTGAAGTGCAGTCTATTGTCTAGTACACTGTGATATTTCCACATGTTGATCCACAGGAACCAATTTGAAAAATGATACTGAGGGTATTACTGGACGTCATTATAATAAAAATAAAATAAAGATTAAAAGTAAAAGCTAAAGTTGACCGATATTTAGCAGACGCTTTCTAACCAAAACATGGCTTTGCAACGAGGGGAATTGAACCGGCGTCGACTGATTGTCAGTATCAGACAGTGACATTACTGCTTCTTTACCACACTCACCAAGTAAGAACAACAGCACAACATAATATGATACATACTCCATCCCTATCCCCATCCCTATTCCTGTGTACATACTGTATATAAAGTATCCATACTCTGTTCCTCATCAGACAAATAACGCTGTCATGCTGTGCTAAATGGTGTAGTTACAACAGAACAAGGACTCTATAATGTAAAGTGTGACCAAATCATTTTTATAATGAGCACAACACATATAACTGGCGTGTACATGCCATATCCCAAGACTGCTTATTTATGCAGCTATGCTCGGACTGTAATTCTCCAGAGATTCTCCACAGCCTCCTATGGACCCTTTCAAGAGAGTTCCATTATCAGCATCATAGTTGGCCCCACAAGACTTGGTGATACTGATAATGGAGAAATGATACTGATAATGGAACTCTCTTGAAAGGGTCCATGCACCAAATGTATAAACAATGCGTGGCCTACTATAGAAGAATGAGTCACACACACACACAAACACCTGTCAGGCACTTAGGATGGCCGCACCTTTACAATAATAGCCAGAAGTCTTCCCCCCAGTGCTGGGACTGTGGCATGGTGGCCATGAATAATGAATGCTGGGGCCATTTGGAGCCTTAGACTGAACTGGACCCCTTCATATCAGAGGGCCCCAGGATGAATTATTGAGCGGCTGTGAAGGTGACGACAGTGGACTGCTGGGATCTGGGTTTACACACACACACAGACACACACACACACACACACAGACAGTGGCCTATATAGTCACAGACACGTCACACAACTAGACACTGGAGAAAAGCTTAAAATAAAATAAAATAAAACAAGAACTCAAAACAGATACCTCTAATGCCTACCATACTAGACAATTATGTGAATGTCTGTTTTGTTTTGTTTTGTTAAGATACATTCCTGCATATTCATGACAATATCCCTGATGCTGATGTCTACAGGAATGAAACTGCCCCCCTCACTTAGCTTTACTGAAACTTAAACTGACATCTGTATAGGTGCCCTAGAGAGAGAGAGAGAGAGAGAGAGAGAGAGAAAGAGAGATAGAGAGAGAGAGGGAGAGAGAGGGTGAGACAGAGCGAGAGAGAGAAAGACAGACAGGAGAGAGAGATTACTGAGAAGGGTCAGGTCAACAGGCAGTCGTGAGATTTCAAATCTCAATCTATTGATATCACAGAGAGTAGTGAGTCACTCCTCTTACTCATGCCTGATACGTCACCTGACTCATGCCTGATAAAACCATGCTTTTATTTTCAATAAATGTTATTTTCTTTCCTATAGGAACATTGGGACAGCACCCACTAAGTCATTTTGTCAATTTTCAACAGTGCATATGAATCACCTCCGAGGGTGAATGAACCATCAGTAAATAAGGGTGCAAAGGTAACCCAAATCACCTATTGGCTGGCTGACATCCTGATTCAAAATCTGAAACAAGGTTTTAATGAGATACAGAGTCCATCTACCTATCAGTTTAATAAATCTTGTCCATTTGATGACCGATGAAATAGAATTAGACAGCAGCATACAGCCGTTAAGTATGTCTGGGAGACTGGCTCTGGGGCGGGTTTTGGGCTGTTCTGTTGTGGGCCAAGAAAACAATTTGAGTGTTATGATGATGGTCACTCTCTGCTGACTTGGCAAAACACGGTGAGGGACTGGTCCATTTTCCTGCGACCATATCACGACTGACTGATGATCCCTCCTTCCTTCTCTCTCTCTCTCTCTCTCATTTATACTGACATTCACTTCTCTTGCTTTTCTCTTTCTCTTTTACCTAGGGTCATTCATCTTTCTATCTCTCTCCCTTTGCACCCACATCTCTTTCTCCCCCTGCCTGTGATTGGCTCTGCTGTTTATCAGCTGCAGATGCCATTTGCAGTGTTGACTTTCGATTCCCTGCTTCCTGGTATCCCTCTGCCAGGTAACGCATTACGTGTGTATGTGTGCATTACGGAGCACTCTGAGAGCAGGGATCCCCTTAATTACAGAACCATTCCTATCTCTTACAGCTCGGCCCTGACGGACATATGGCAACATAAGCTACTGGAACCAAGGCAACCGTAAGGGTAACCACCGAACACACGCACACATGACTGCCACTGTATCCAGATTACTTCCTATCTTATCACACATCTTAACATGACGACAGCCAGTGATCTGAAGTGTCTCAACCTCTCTAAGCTTTTTAGTATCCTATATGGGCTACAGCAACAGATCTTGACCCTCTGAAAAGATGTGGACTTCTCTAAACCTCAATAATTCAAACCTCAATTCAATTAATTTAATTTAATTAACTTTCATGTTTCATATTATTCATTGAAAATCAAATCAATGTAATTCAACATTGTGCCTTAGAAGAGCTAATTTCTCTAAATAAAGATTTAATTAAGTGACTGTCAATAATGGTTCTGTATCTTCCAAAACAAGCCATGGATATCCTCAACATGCAAATGTGTTCATGAGATACCTCCCTAACTGCGTGTGTGTAAATTTGAGCCATAACTGATACACTCAAAACACCAGAGATGCATCATGGGACTCAAATGGGACTCCAATTGACCCCATCTGTGAGTGTTGACCTCTCGATCACTCATGTCTCCACTCATGGGAGAAATGAGTGATGAGGGGAGGGGAGGAGGTGGACTGAAAAGTTAGACATTTGGGGTGAAAGAGACAGGGGCCTCCATAGGGGCTGCTGATGGCGGTGTGGTCATTGGATGAGTGTAAACTGACCCGGATGCACTGCTAGTGGGGCTAAGTTACACCACCTCACCTGAAAAAAATACACCTAGCGCCTGCATGCATTCGCAGCTGACCTGGTATTCTACATGGTGACCCCAAGCTGCCGTTACAATTGAGGGACATTTAAACGTAAGCGATACTGTTGCGCGGATGGGGTCAGACCCATTGGTGGGGACTTTCATTCATCCGTCCATCTCCTAGAGTGTTTGTCCTCGAAGGAACCTGCTTGACACACATAGCAGTCTGGCTGCCCATGTTACCAACACGGGACCAAGATAGCATCTGGTTTCAGGTCACAGGTTGTTGTGTTGTTCAGGTTGTTGTCTGAAATCGAGCCATGACACAACCCACACAACACAGAAGTCTGCAACCACAACAACGTACCCAACTACGTATACACATAGTAACGCATGGAAGAACTAGAAGGAGACTCTGAGAGTGCAGATTTCACCTGTCTCGCCAAAAATGTTATTTGGATCCACTTCAAAAATGTAGTGGGTTCTTACTTGGCCCTCTAACCCTCCACTACACAAAAATGGCCAGGTAGTTGGATTGTGCTGCTGTTGACAAACAAACAAACAGACAAATGGCCCCAAACATGCCCTCTCTGGCTGATGTAATAACAACATCAAACCTGCCAACTTTGAGATGATTCACTTTAAACAAATTTTTAAAATGGGCTCTGAAATCAATTACCATTTTTGGTCCCATTTTTCCCTCTCGGCACCTTGTGTTTTCAAGCAACAACATTCAGTAAAGAGCATGGCATGTGTCTGGAGCTAGGTAATGCAAGCGGGCAATAATGGGGTCAATGTTAAAAGCATGGCTGGACAGGAAGTCAACACTCCCCGACTTCCTTAGGGGATGCTGGGTCATGATGATTGCCACCACCACCCCCCACCAAAGCAGGAAGGGGGGCTCTTCCGGTCTGCCCTCTGATTATGGTTTGATGGCCACATTTAGGGACTTAGCCACCACATTTTAGGCACCACTTAGATTACAGACCACCACTGAAAACATTGCACGGCTGATTGCAAGAGCACTTCCCCCCTACGGTGAGCATATCTGATAGATACAATGTCCTCAAAGTGGCATCTCAAGCCGTGTTGTCGGCGGTGAACAGACAATTGGCAAGCACCTCATCAGTAGATGGAACGCTAAAAGCCATTACGCCGTTCGACGTTATATTAGCATGTCCTCTGTGGCTTTCCAGCGACTGATTGAATCTGTCATTACGCACTTTGCACGAAAAAAAAAACATCCTTTTGCGGTTCATCTGTGTGAGGAACAATGACTACGGTGAGCGTCTGTGGAGGTCAATGCAGAAGGAATGGGAGCAGGGGCTTGAATCCAATGAGCCATATTAGATAAGTGAATGCAATGCTCCTTAGAAAGGAGACAGATCCAGACGCTAGATATCTGGTCTGTGTGTGTTCACGGAAATTGTTTTGTTTTGTTTTGTTGTTTTGAGGACAGTTTGTCAGGGGAATATTAGGAGTAATCTCCAAGCACCCCCCTATCCACATGAGCACTTCTGCAGCTGTCACCTTTGAGTCTATGCTAGTCAACACAATACATATAATATAAATTACAAAATATATAAATACATTGCAATAACTGAAGTAAAATAGACATCTCTCCTTTCTCAACCAAACCAATCAAAACTGAGGAATGGTATGCGTGGCATTCTAAAGTCCCTACCTCCCTGCGTGGGAAGGCCAAGTACATGCCATAATAAATGTGCAGTGCGTTTAACAAATAATATCTTAGTCACAGTCAGTTCATCAAGCTGCTGCACCTCAGTGTTTAAAGCCACAGTCAACAGCATGATGTCTGACCCAAATAAAAATGTCCTAATGCCTAAGGATAGCGGATTACCTGTGTCCCCAAACACACAACACAAATTTAGCTTCATTCATAAAACCACACAAATACATCCATTTAAGGAGAATACAGCCTCCCGACGAGTAGGGGAAAAAAAATGCACGACAGGCGATTAAGCGAGCTGCAAAATATCCATTTCATTTGTTTAATGATAGCAGTGCCCACAGGAGTCAGAATTAGATGCCTGACATGTTTAAAATAAATTGACACCATTTATAAATACTCCACTGCCACAAACAGATGAGCATATTTTAAAACATCTGGGCCAATGTACTGTTAGCAGTGAGATACATGTCAGGACTCAGGACTTTGCTATATTAGGCTACTATTTCCCTTCATTTCTTCATTAAGGGATGGTGTCTGCTTTATGATATGACTCTGTGGGTTGTTGCTGCCATAAGTCATATACGATATGACTTATTTTATCATAATGTTTACTGAGTTTTCAACATGGGGAAGTATACATAGCATTTGTCTTAAGTACAGCGGCCAAATTTTGAATAAATGTCAATGGAAATGTTCCCTCTTCATAGAGACTTGGCTGTGTGTGATGTGCATAGAAACACACTGGGAGCCCAGCGGAGGGGAGCCACTTACTCTGAGGAGTCGATGAAGTAGATCACCAGGGCCCCAATGCTGAGCGCAAACACCAGCACCACCTGCCGAGAGAGGAGGAGGAGGAGGAGGAGGAAGAGAGACGATGAGATTCATGGTGAACATTGTTTTTTTCAAAGTCAGACTGCAAATGGTGATTATTTCTTGTGCGTGACGTAAATGTATTGACTTATGATAAAAAGCCAATTAAGGGGTAGGAGAGGGGGAGGGGGGGTCCGGACGTGGGACGCCTTTGTGATAAATCATTAACTTCGGCTAATGAACGACTCCCCGTGGACCCATGTGTTGGCCTGTTTCATTTCATTAAATATACACAAGCACCAGTCAAAAACACTGCCAAGACGAGTCATGACCAGTGTGGGGTAAGATTACATGACCCAGTACAGTAAACTGTAATTACACTGAGGTCATTCTATACATATCCACAGCGGCCAATGATATTGATTTACGGCAGTTCACTCAATGGATTGCACGCGCATGAGATGGGCGTACAGGAATGTAAACAAGGGGATATGTATCGGAAAGGTGGGGGAGGGGGAGGTGGGGGGGGATAGAGCGTGAAAGACAACAGGCTTATAAACAGAGAGATCAGCTGATCAGACAGGCTGGCAGAGTGATGCCAGCAGGTGCCAATAGAGAGAGAGAGAGAAAAAGACAGAGAGAGGGAGAGAGAAAGAGAGGGGGAGAGAGAGAGAGAGGGGGAGAGAGAGAGAGAGAGAGAGAGATAGAGAGAGGCAGGTACACCAAACTCGCTGTTTGGCAGTGGCACACATGAGGTGGGTACATGCCCAGAGGTACTTGGCTCTGGGCGCACATTGCTTTTGTTTAATTTCGTTTGGGGTTTTGGTTTTCCACCACGTCCAATCTTTCATCGCCGTACACCTCTTACAGTTTAGTCAGTGAACAGGAGCCTGGGGATAAAGGAACCCCATACAGTATCAGTCAGGCATCATGCTTTTATCTGATTCTGGCTGCTTTGGTGTACTTTCACCTACGCTTCTACTCATAAAGAAATTAATGCACTGGAGATGGAGCTGTGACAATACCCTTTCGTTCCGAGGCACTTGCATGGTAATCGCCAAAGGGCTGGATGAAGCAGACAGTGCTTGGGGAGGGGGGCAATGTTTGGAGGGAGGTCCAGGCGGGAGACTAATGGAACTCTGCTGTCTGTCTGTCTGTTGTTTTGTCTGTCTGTCTGTTGGAGGGAGAAAGGAGGGCAGAAGCACCGTCTGGAGGTGTAAGGAGGCCACCGTTGAGGAGAGAGTCACACACCTGACATTATCCACATTTCCCCAAGACTAAACCAGATAGCACAGACAGAAAAGAAGGGAGGGAGAAAAAGAGAGGGTGTATTTAGACGAGAGAGAGAAAGACAGTGAGAGTGACAGATAGACACAACCATGAAAGCACACACGCTCTGAGGAAAGACAAATGTGACGCCCACAAGGAACAAGAAGGGTGAGAGACAGAAAAAAAACTGAAAAAGAGACATACAGACTGACAACACAGAGTTAGAGTGCCCCAAATAAGGCAAAGATGGATAGGGGCTATATTGATTCCATTTAAAAATTGTATTCGGTATTTTATGGCACGGTGATGGTCGCCGCCGCATAGAAGAGCCCGAACAAACACGGCTCAGATAAATCAGACCTGCCACTGAGTCGAGGACATTTTCATTAGGTACAGTAGATGGCTGGCAGGAGACCATTTTAAATATTAAATCCCCACACACTCACTGGTAAGGAATAAGCAAGGGTCCACGCGGAAAAGTTGATGAGATTTAACGTTTAGGCCGTGCTTCTCTCTCTCTCTCTCTCTCTCTCTCTCTCTCTCTCTCTCTCTCCTCCGTTGCCAGAAATAAACATGTAAACAATTAGTTTTGTTCATTTTCGCTTCTTTTCATCATGTAAACATCCATGAGAGAAACGTTGTAACGGTGACAGCCTCAGAGACTGTAGGAGTAATTTACATCAGGTGAAAATGAAGTGTGTGTGTGTGTGTGTGTGTGTGTGTGTGTGTGTGTGTGCATGTGTGTGTGTGTGTGTGCGTGCATGTGTGTGTGTGTGTGTGTGTGTGTGTGTGCGATGGAGTGGGATGGGTGGAAGGGAATGATAATCCAAGCCCCAGCAGATAAGAGCTCAGTTGGGGTCACCCAGACAGAGGGGTGTACACATGTTTTACATAACTCGCTCAAGGAAATGGCACTGACCTGGCCTCCCTCCCCTCCCCTCCCCTCCTATTTAAAAATTACACAATGGGGCGGTGGTGGGGTTTAAAGCGGCTCTCGGCGCATCCATTATGGATGAGCACCGGCAGGATTATTTTTCCGTGATGGGAAATTGTATTGTCTAAAAGAGACTACTGATGCCCGGACTGGGCCGTAATGAGAAAACACCTTCATGCATTTTTGATTTTCTCTCTCG
Organism: Alosa alosa; assembly: GCF_017589495.1. Classification (NCBI taxonomy): domain Eukaryota; kingdom Metazoa; phylum Chordata; class Actinopteri; order Clupeiformes; family Clupeidae; genus Alosa; species Alosa alosa. The sequence goes on along the minus strand of NC_063210.1, from coordinate 13,937,281 downwards.
TTCGTTCTCTTTTATCAATTGAAGGTGGAGAGATGTAGGGACAGGTACTTGTTTGTGTCTGTGGGTGTGTGTAGTTCTGTGTATTTGTGTGTGTTTGTGTGTGTGTGTTTCTTCTTGTACTGTGTGAGCAGGTGCGGTGTGTGCATGGGTTTTTATGTGTGTATCTATGCACTGTGTATGTTTGTGAACGCGTGCTGTTTAGCCTCTAGGTAATTTCTATGTGTTTTCCTGCTGTATGTTCTCCATCAGGGGGCTCACACGTGCGGTACTGTGTGTGTGTGTGTGTGTGAGAGAGAGAGAGAGAGGGTCTCTTGTGTGACTAGCATGATGCCGACCATTCAGTCCTTATGAATGAAACACCTCCCCTCTCTCTGCGGCATGTGTCTCTCATTCTTATTGCCGCAGCAGCAAACACGCACGCACACACGTGCACACACATAGACACACACACACACACACACACACACACACACACATACATAGGCACACGCACCGTTTCCATGGCAGTGAGATAGGACTAGCTCTCGATTCCCAACACAGCAGAACCACCAGGGGTTCTTTTTATGCCAGACATGCCCACATATAATTTCCGTTCTCCAGGCACAGTGAAAGCTACAGGTTGTGCAATTCAAAGTTTTTATTTCAGAGCTTTGTAAAAGATGTTGGGCAATGCACCCCTAAAGGGCTATTAAAGAGGTTTTTTCCAAAATCATTTTGATGGTATATATCAACTCTTAAAGGAAAAGAGAGGTACAGATAAGGCTCTTGTTGGGACGGTAACAGGCCTGAACTACTTTCCTAGACGATCACTTTGTACAAACAACCCCTAAAGGGCTATTAAAGAGGTTTTTTCCAAAATCATTTTGATGGTATATATCAACTCTTAAAGGAAAATTCCGGTATTTAGCACTTTGAGTCCCTTTTCTGGTTTGTTTTGGATGAACTACAGTGGTGGACACCGAAATTTTGAAGATTGGTCCTGTCTCGACTTTTCTGACTCGTTTTGAATCACCTTTGACTAGTCAGAGTGGCTGCCTACAGCCATGCTCAAACATGTCCTAAAACAACCCTTAACGTTTGTTTTCAAAACTGTGCAACTCACCGAGCAAAACAAACCAGAAAAGGGACTCAAAGTGCTAAATACCGGAATTTTCCTTTAACAGGGCGAATGGCACTCTTGCCATAGCCTGAGTGGGGTAGCGTTGCCTGCAATAGCACTATGTAAATCTGGCTACCCCACCACTTGTAGGCTTGTAGGTTGAGTTAGCCAACAAAGCAAATGAGTAGACCTACAAACGATGACAATAAACGATAGTGGAAAGTTGCCGATTTCTCAGTTAATGTTTGTAAGTCAAGTAATTCAAGTTGCCAAGCGGTTTATCATTGTCATCTTCTCAGATTCCACCAAGCACCTCAGGGTGGAACAACAGCGGCGCTCGGGGAGCAGTGAGAGGTTAGGTGCTTTGCTCAAGGGCACTTCAGCCGTGCCTACTGGTCGGGGTTCGAACCGGCAACCCTCCGGTTACAAGTCCGAAGCGCTAACCAGTAGGCCACGGCTGCCCCTAATCATCATGATCATGAGGGAAATGACAGTGCCCTGGGAGGAACAGATGGAGGAAGCTCACGAAAGGAAGCTTGGCAAATACCAGGAGCTTGTGGAGGAGCAAGGTTGATGGGTTCTTTGTCCGCACTAGGGATCACTGGAGCATTAAAGTGGGGGGCCATACGTTCCATTACGGACACCACAGAGAAAGCTACCAGGTGGCATTGGCTAGAGGGCAAGCCTGTTGCTTAGTGCTACTGGGATGCAAGCCAGGACCTGATCAACCTCAGCTGGCTGACCTGGGTGAGGTTGTCTGATGTTGAAAGACCTGAAACCTCCATTGACCCCAGAAACATCACTGATGATGTTTTGTTTTAATTTTTATTTATTTTAAAAACAGTATTTGTCAGCAAGTCAGCTTGATGAATCATGCTGAAAGTTGTGTCTATTGATCAGGGTGGAAGATTACTGTACAAGAGTTTCCCACAAGATCCACACCATTGCACTCTGTGCATATAAAAATGCGCTATATAAATAAACCTGACTTGACTTGACATAACAAGAGCCACATCAGTGCTTCCAAATTGCAACCTGCATTTTGTTTTAGAGAGGAGTGTCTGTTGAGCAGGGTGGAAGGTTATTACAAGTTTAGTACAAGAGCCGAACAGGGAGGGAAAACTGAACAGAACTAAAGTGGTGAGGGCAAACATGCCCCTGAAACTAAGGTCATACAGTAAGTTAAATACTGGGGCAACCACACTGTATGTGTGCGCATATTGTGTCAATGGATTTCTTTACACAAGCTTTGATTTAAAAAGTCAGTGTTTGAAGATGAATCACGCTACAAATAGTTTCTATTGAACAAAGTGGAATTGTTCTACACAAGGGTGTAGTCCTATACAGTAGGTGAACTGGTACAGTAATGCCCAGTAACAGCAACTACGTGTTTGATCTGTATTCTGAGTAAGGCATCTGCTAAATTAATGATTAACAAAATAAAATGAAAAAATGCCACCAAGTTAACGTCATCGTATTCCCAGGGAGAATTGACAAAATGTACCCGACCCATGTTTTTACAGTAGCGGAATGACAGGGTGTGCTTAGACAAATAAAAGTAGAATGACAGACCGAGACAGCCATCGTGGTACTGAGGGTACCAGCAGCCGCAGTGACTCAGTCAAGAGCTTGTTTGCTGCATGTTGTTGTGACTTCATCCCAGAGACAGAAGGCAAGCCAAAACAAACATGGCCGCCAACTACATCGGGTGTTTGTGCAACAGGAAGGCATCCGTGCTGAGTTAGGCCTGTGAATTAGCGGCTGTCAGAATGAAAGGGGGGTTGTTAGCGCTTGGAATTGTATTGACAGAAAGTGGCATAGGGACTGTGTCAGTTTGGGCCAGATCTGAAGTCAGGGCTGATATCAAAGGCGAAAGCAGAATGGTGTAATACAGCCCATCATTGAGAAATACTGAAGTGTACAAACAGACATGCTCACATTCATATCCTCATATGGCTGCCCATTCTACAGCTCCACTCGTTTCTCTCCCTCTCCCTTGTTCAACTCTCTCAGTCTCTCAGTCACACACTCACCCACACACATAAAACTAAGCTCTATACCTCTCTTCCTCTGACACTCACTCACTCACTCACTCACTCACTCACTCACTCACTCTTTGACTCTTATGCACAGAGCAAGTCCTCTTCCTCAGTCACACTCCCACGCATATGAAACCATCTCTATGTCGGTCACAGTCTCGCTCTCTTATACATAAAACCTTCTCTCTCTCTTTCTCCTCTCTCTCTCATACTCAAATACACCGACACTTTTTTAAATTCCATGCCACGGTTCAATCAAAGCAACTAAGGAGAATGGAAAAACATTTTTTCCTACTCATCTTATTTTAATACCAGGGAACATACACCATCTATCTATATTTACTTATAATCCTTCCTCTATATGAATTGAAACCCTCCATAAAGTTCCTCTTTATTCGGCTCCTTCAAATAGCATGATAAGGATTTCCTTACTAATGGAGGGAGCATTGTGATGGCTTTAAGGACCACCATTCTACCATCAGTAAAGGACATTCTCTACTATGGAATATCCTTAATAGAATATCCAGGCCAGCAAGGCCTGTCTGTGAATTAACAATGTGTTTGCTTGTTAGCTTGCTAATTCATTTATTGTAATGACAGTCAGTTCCAGAGTCAAACTTATTCCAACCAGGAAATCACTGTCAGACTGAATTCGATCTTTAGTAATTAATTCTGTTAATCTATTCCATTCTGTTTTAGTCATTCCAGAGTGATGTATGTTTGACAATAGATATCTAATTAAAAGCCCAGAGGTGCTCACACTTGAGAAATCAATGGCAAAGGTAACTTCTCAGCTCGGCTTTTGGGACTGTCTCACCAGGGTGACCTGCATCGACACTAAACACTCCATTATAGCTCACAAACTCTGACCTCCTTCAGCCGCAGACTAAAAAAAGCGCCACAGCGACAACACGCTACATAACACAACGAGAGGTCAGCCGGAGAGCCAGGGTCTATGGAGAGACAAAATGGCGGAAGACCTCTTTGTTGACTAGGGTTTCTATGAGACTCTGTGGCCTTACGACGTACGCCTCTGTCTATTTCCGTTCTGCAGAAGCATCATCCCCAAGCACTAGGCCGTGGCAAACGGGTGATTTGTCTACTTGGGGTCACTGAGAAGACCTCTAGGTCAAGTCGCTTGCCCTTCAGTCACCGAGGACTGACATCTCCTATCATAAATCTATATGCATTATGTCCAAAATGTGACATTTGACCTAAATCTCTGTAAATAGGTATGCATGAACACACATACACTCAAGTGTCCTGAAAAGACATTGAGGTATCATACAATGCTACGATTACACTGTAAAAGTCCCCACAAAACTTGAGGAAGCAAACTTGAAGAGGCTCCCCCTTGATGTTCAAAGACAACTGATTTAGTATTTTTGAGAGGAATGCACTGCTCCACCAGTATGAAAGAAAAGACTATTCCATTGCTATTGATGTAGACTGAGACAATTATTGGAGTTGGAGTTAAAACAAAAACTAGAGACTGCAGTAAATACATCAACAATAGCTGTTGTTTATACCTGTGAGTGTAGTTTTACATCAGAAATTCATCCATTAGAAAGGTGTAGTTCTAAGACAAGTCCTTTACTAAACTTTACTAAACTAAACGTCACGTTCTTTCATCATTGCGACCCTTGAGCAGAAGGGAGACACATCATATCTGCACAGTGACAGGACACAAACCTTTCAAAAATGAAAACTTTTCAGTGTTATCATTACTGTTTCTTATAACGGATGCTTGGGGGTGTCTATGGATCGGCTGGCAAACAGATGGTCTGAAGCGCTCTGCCACTGACAATGCTTGGCTCCGCATGGTTCACCATGGCATCAGCAAACTACCTCTGGCAGGGATTTGTGTGTGGGGACCTCCCCTGTTTGGAGGTAAGGGCATCTTTTGTGCAAAAACATGCAGGAGGTAAGGGCATCTGTGAGTCGATTCACAAATCAAACAGGGGAATATCATTCCAACCCAGGGGAGTGGGACTTTCCAAAGGTAACAAGCCTAACCTTGTAAAGAAACAAGAAATCCCTACTGAGGAAAATACTAGCATTTTTTGGGGAGCTTTGTTTGCTCAAACTGCCAGATGATGTAAACCGCTACTGTGACCTGTAACAAAAATCTCAAGGCCTTCCAACCTGGAGGAGTCAAGCTGTTAAATAAACAAGATGGATGCCTCAGAGAATGCAGAAAAGGTATGTTTCTCTTGTTTTGGAAGTGGAGTCAGAGAAATCAGCAGACTGTAGCATCCCTCTTCCAAGACACATGAAGATGTACTACAAAGATTCTATCAGATGGGCCATCATTAACCTTCACATACACCCATTGTACACACATGCCGTAGAGGTCACATATATACGTATATCGTAGATGTCATGAATGTAGGCATACAGTACGTAGACGTCATGGGGTCAGTCGTGACTTGACTTGAAAGGATCCACAATCTTGAGGAGAGCTCAGTGATACTGTGAAATAATTCCATGGTGCACCATGACAACCTGCTGACAGAATGCACCTAACGTCTGCTTTTCTCTGTACTTTTAGTCCGAGACTTCCATCTAGAAATGTCATCTGCCATTAACAGGGTCTGTCTACTTGTCACGTTTATTCTTACTCTTTGTAAACATTGTGCCTAACCCCTGGAAAATGTGATCCATTCTGCTTCTCTTTCCCATTACTCCAGTTTTGGTCTGTTTATTTCTGCGTGGCCTATATGAAAAAATAAAGGCAAACAATGGATATGCTTTGAATGCTTGGCCGTGTATGAAAATATGCCCAATTAAAAACTCAGACTGGAGTCTTCGCAATGTTTTGGGCTTTTGTTGGATGTGCCTACAGCATGTAAATGCAGAATACTAATCTACCACCAGACACACACACACACACACACACACACACACACACACACACACACACATTCTTACTCTCCAACCTCTCTCAGGGCTAGGCTCTTTAAGGAGCAGCCTAATTTAAGCTACTCAGCGTGGGTTTAGCAGGCACTGATGCCAGGCTTTAGCTTGTCTCTATGGTGCTCATCAGTTTGTGCTTGTCTAGATAGACATGTGGCATAAAGGCCTTGTGTTGCTTAATCAGATCAGACTGTGTGGTTGTTAGAAAGATCCATATAAAAGGTGATGGTGATGATTTCTGTATTTAAACTACAGTGTTTTTAATTAAAAAAAACATACATAAGGTTTAACACATGCATGCATGCATAGGTGTGTGCACCCCCCATCCCCCCTCTCCCCCACACACACACATACACCCACACACTTTGTCTCATAACATCTCTGTGTACAGCGCTGCAACGTGTTAATTTTAAAGCCTGCTGACCTTGCCTCCAACATCATATCTAAATGGATGAGGTTATAGGGGAAGCTCTCACTGACATCATTATTTACACAGAGGATCAATCTGTAAAACGTTACTATTCTGAGTTCATTTTATCCATCTACAGGTAAGCTGGTGACCCTGAAAGCCTGGGTTCAACCGAAGTATTCATAACTGTATAGATTTCCTGTACCTACACTTTTCTGAAAAAAAAAAACAAACTTGATTCTACATAGCAATTATCTGCCTGCCTATTTTTTCTTACTTCCTTTCTTCTCTTCCTCCCATCTCTCTCTATCCCTCTTTCAGGCTGGCATCAAGTAGATGGATATTTCCTTGCCACCGCAATCTGTGCTTGCTCCAGGGGTTTCAGGCCTTGAGGTCTGCAGAGTACTTGAGAGACCTTTTTGTTATTGCTCTGGTGCTTTCTAAATAAATAAAATTGAACTAAATTGAATCCTCCGACAATAGAAGCACGAGACAGAAAAAGGGGATTTGGAGATCTTCAAACTCCTTGACCTGCGCTAAGAGTGATAATTGTACAGGTTAGAAGGGTTACTCCGCTCCTCTCCACAAGCGAGAGGTGCTTACAGCACGGGGGCCGCTGAATAATTCACAGTCGCTTCTCGATCTGCTTTTCTCGGCCCCGGGCGGCCACTCTGCAAATGACCACCCCGGTAAGAGGCCGGCCTCTGATTAATCCACCTGATTGCAGCTGCAGATACACGAGTAAGTGCATCCTCTGGTCTCAAGGGCAAGAAGATCTCTGCAGAGAGCAGTGCAACAGTCATCTGTACATAAGTTTAGGTGTCCAGCTATGTATTTCTGTATTTCATGATCCAAACCGATGATCCATCCCTTCATCCTTGTTGTGTATCTACATCGTATTTATCCATCCACTGACAAACATATCCATCCATCCATCCATCCATCCATCCATCCATCCATCCATGTACTGTATCCATCTATTTATCTCTGCATATTGTATAAATAAACACTGACAGACACACACACACACACATATACACACACACAGAGAGAGAGAGAGATAGACTCCTGGTCGAAGGCTATGAATAAATGGCAGGGAAGCAGAGCTGTGTAATGCTGCTGATTTAAGTCTCAGCAAGAACTCTGACCCTTCGTTCCAGAGGATGCACCAAGAGAGAAAAGCATCGGCTTACTGCTGAAGCAAATATTTACTTACTGTAGGAACAGACAGAAGTGAACATACGGTCAGGCTTTGCTTACACAGAACCACCAGTGTTGCTAACTTAAACATCAGGAGTTCATCCATGCAGTCAGTTTCAGAGAAGACAGACAATGGATGGATGAATGGATGGATGGAAGACAGACAACAATTGCTAGCACTTGCCACTAAAAAAGAGGGATGTTTTATTTTTCCATTCACACTCCGACTGTCAAAAAACACTGCCTCCATCATGACAGAGGTGAACGGCGGGTGACCTTCCCATCACTGGAAGCGTTGCCCACTCTCACCCATCCAAACAAACATGATGATGGCACAGCCTCCTCCACCCCCCCCCCAACCCCCATAAACTCAGCTCATCCCCTCAGAGGAGTCATCATCCAGCTCGAAAATCTCCGCCCTCCTTCAATTAAGAGGACAAGATCCGGAGGCTTCTGTGTTGGACATAAGAGCTCTCCAAAAACAGATGCCATGCCTGCCTTGCCTGTTTGCCATCAAATCCTGCTGTTGAACTGAATTTAGAGTCTCAAGCTACCCCCCCCCCCAACTCTGTTTCCATGGAGCTTGCATAATTCTAGGGCAGCCTGTATCCTAAACTGCATGCCAAATAAACAAATAAAAAATACACAACCAAACTAATAAATAACAGGTCAATAAATATATAAATATATATATAGAGAGAGAGATTGCCGTATGCCTGGCAGAGCCACACATATTTGTGTCCGGTGAAATAACTCACTGAAGGCTTGCTGCGGTCTCAGAACATAACGATGTGAGATGCTGTCTGGCAGTAATGAATTCACTCATGTTTATCAGAAGCATCACATGCTGCAAAAATGCACCACACCAATTGAGGGAGCAGCCTTTGTATCCCTCGTTATTTGTGATAGCAAATCTGCGAAGTGCAATCTAATGATTTGATATAAATACTAAAATAATACACGGTTTGTAATCTTCTATCTATGATCTATGATTAAATTGATATTTTGCAATACCCCAGTTTGAATTGAAGTCCCAATAGCTTGTTGCACACAGGAAATGCTTATATGTATGCTATAGATTTAAACTCACAAGATAATTGATTCCAGTCACAAGAATTATGGCTTGCCGTAGTATCACATAAAAGTTTAGACACCATAATATCTTAAGCCTGTCTTTTTCCCTTCTACGATGACTGCACAAAACAATTTCCACATAAAAGATCAAAGAATGGAAAGAGGATTTTTATTTCTCTGATCCTGTCAATGAAAGAAGCTTATGTTGAGAGATGCAGTCTTCTCTTTCTGCTCGATAGCCTAAAGCGGTCTCATGATAATTTCATGTCTAGCATCACAAACTCTTTAGTTCTACCGAGGTCCACTTTATTTTCTTTAACTAATACCATTCCTCCCTTTTTAATGAGTTCATCTCATACACACAACACACTCTTATTTTCCTCTTGGTCGAGTGCTTTCACTAGCTCTGAGGACTTTCCCAGGTAATCAGGGCCTTATTAGTATATCTGAGATTGTCTATGCTCCTGGAGGATGGATGGATGAATGAGGTGGATACATTTGGCTGTTCCCTTCAGCACGGGAGTTTTAAACATTCTAACAAAACATTCCGTTCCGGAACAATCCAAGGTTCTAAAATTCCATGTTGAATTTGATGAACCCAGAACCTAGGGCTTCGGATGAACCCAGAGCCTTATAGATAGATTCTACATTCTTCAGAATGTTTGTTTTTAAACATTCTCATCACACCGGGGTGACGGTACCTGCTGAAGGGAGTAATCATCAGAGTAGCAGCAGAAGCAGCTCCCTGACCTAAGTCATCTAGAGAGAGGTGCTCAGCAGTCAAGGGAGTTAAGGGAAGCCAGAGTGGAGGCTAGAACATAAAGACATGGTGATGTGGGGCTGATTCTCCCTTAAATAGCCATCTCTCTTACCCCCTTACAAAAACAACTGCAGTTATGCAGTTACAACTAAATTGATACACAACAATACAGTTTCATGTCCAAAATACTGCATTTCTGCAGTGAAGAGAAGTACAATGTAGTTGCAATTAAATTTCTTCATGTCCAAAATACTGAATTCCTGCATATTAGCTGCATGGAATTCCTCCTAAACTGCAGCTCTGACACCTGAAAAACTGCTGATGAAGCACCGCAACGGCCAACAAGAAATCCAGGATTAATCAAGGAAAGACACTTAAGTATATCGATAACACTTTTACAAGGGTTTTAATGACTTTTAATGAACATAAATCTTTACATTTAACCGCTATTAGGCCTATTAGGTCAGCGGTTCACAACTAAAGCACAGCTACACAAGGTTTTAGGTAATGCCATTATATCATCACGTTTTACCCCACATAGACAGCTTTGTTTGCTTATCCTCAATCCCCATTCCACTGTCTGGCCCCTGCAGTGGTAGACATGGTATGTTCTGAAAGACTTCTACATGAGAGATTTCTACATGCCCTCTAAAAAATAAACAAACCAAAAAACAGAGCAGAATGCCTCATAATCCCAAACCTAGTGAGAAATCTATTCTCAGTATTTCATAACCCTGTGACGGAAAACGGTGTAATCATTTCATAAGCCCTCGTTGTATTTACATACACTATCTATTTAAAAAATAAATAACAAAATGTTATCCCTAAAAGGGTTGCACAGAAATATTTCTCCTTAATTTTGCCCAATGTCGTTTTTTATTTCTCTTGTCAAAGGTTGCATCTCAATTCATGGACCTGCAGCAATACCTTTTGGACTTTTTTGGGGACTCATGATGTATTAATGGAGTGGGGGTGGAGACTAGCACAGACGGTAACAGGTCAGCAGCACTATAGCACTGGCTTAGTAGATAAACCCTCAGGCTGTTGCCTCTTCATTGAGGGCCCACTGGAAATACTACCAGTGGATGACAGCCATGATAAGCACCTAGTCCCTGCTGCTGCTAAATCACTGAACAAAGTCATTCAGCATTTGGAGACTGCACGCTGGGTGGCTGGGCCATTGGGAAGACCTGACAGCTCAACACTAGATGGAAATAACTTGTGTGTTGATCAGCTACTGTACCCTTGTCACCAGTAATACACTTTTGCAACTGGAAATCTTCAGTCCCAAACAACAAATGTGTGTGTTTTATACGTTTGTATTATATTATATTATATTATATTATATTATATTATATTTCCAGGGGTTGAGGGGTTGGACGAGAGAAAATTACTTCCTCTGTACATTTTCTGACAGGCCTTGCCCATTAGACGGACGTCCGAGTCCACTGAATCACAGCGTGAAGATCTTCCTGCCCCCATCTGTCAGTCACACTGGGTGTGGGTGGAGACGGCAGCTGCAGGAAAACAAATCCCACCCAAAACACACCACCATCCATCTCAGCCTGGTGTGATGCGGAGCATGTTACTGTGCCAGCCAGTCCAAGCAGGGTGTGTGTGAGTAAGTGTGTGTGAGTGTGTGTGAGAGTATGTTGAGTGGGATCTCTGCCAAAGGCTTCCCTCTCCATGTGGGCACACACACGGGCACACACACACACACACACACACACACACACACACACACACACACACACACACACACACACACACACACACGCACGCACGCACGCACGCACGCACGCATGTATGCACACACAGACACACTCTGAGAGACCAGGCTTAAATCCGCATCCTCTGTTTGACCCAGGGCCGTAATCGTAATATACTTAATTATAATATAAATAATAAGTACAGTGTTTCCCACAGACTTAAATTCTATTTGTGGTGGTAGGTTTGCAGAATTGACTTGAATGCAACAGTTTTTAAACAGCCTGATACTTTGTGTGATTGGAAAGGAAAATTGCATAATGTAAGATAATGTCCATACTCTATATGACTTATATGACTTAAGGCTTGAACACTATTGCCTGCATTATGTCTGCGGAACAGGTCTGTTGCATGTTGATTTTCAGTTTGGCACCCATGTTAACAGCAGTCACACTGCCGCCGCCATATCCTCGTCTCAGGCACGACTCAAACGTGCTGCAACCGCAACCCAACTACAGACCAGAAAGGACGCCAATTTCCTACTTCATGGCATCGATTCTGTGCAGAGATACAATGAAAAGACCGGTTGACAATTTGTGTCATAATTTGTGTTTAAAAGGGAAAATGAAGGCTACATGTATATTATAAAGTAGCAGAAATAGGGTGACCACTAACCACTCTGAAAAGGAGGACGAATTGTGTCTAAAAAGTGAAGACAAATTGGCCAAAATGAGGACCCCCTTTTCTGCCTATAGGCCTACTGCTATCCTATGGTGTGACCCCACTCTGAGAAGAGAACTCTCTCTGTCTCTCTCTGACTCATGTTGCCAAATGGAGCGAGCTAATGAAACGGCTCTGCTCACATTTCAATTCAGTAAAGAGGTTATTAAAACCCTCTCTCATCTCAACCCATATAGACAGAACGCGGATGGGATTGATTCATGATAAAATAAAGATGAAATACTTGACACATAGCTTTCTTATGGGCAAAACTTTGCAAAAGCTTTTACGCATGGTTTGGTTATTATTTAGAGAGAGTGCAGACACAAACAGTATTGATGGGACCTTAAGATGTTTATGAACAACTGAATAGATTGGCTGTATAAGATGTATTGCTTCTTGAAGCTGTGATCGCTCAAGTCCAGGTTGAATTTCTTTTCATGATAAGGTGTTATTTCAACTGGAACTACATGAAATGTAGACATTCATGAATTTCCCTGCAGCAAGAATCAAGGACTCACGAAAATTGATCCATTGCCCATCCACATCCACATCTCCACACTGAAACACTACACTGAGCACATGCTTCTGTTTGCCCTGGGGACAGACAGGGAAGCCACTATAAGTGATGTCATCATGGCAAAATCAAGATGGAGGAGGCTGATTAGGGCTTTATAATGGAAACATGTCGGTCCACTAAACCACTGAGCTGTGGCTGGCCAGAATTAAGCCTGCCGTTCTTATCAATGATCAGTTCCTGCTTTGGTTTCAGAAAGGGATGGGTGGGGCTTGCTGTGAGCCAGGAACTGCTCTGAAGTCCGTCTAACAAACCAGCCTGAAGCACTTTCCAATGCAAACTGATCTATGTAGAAGTAATACAGTAGCGTAATCAACAGCAACAACAACAACAACATATTATTATTATTATTATAACTTGATTTCAACTTTTTGAGAATTCCTACAGTAAACTCAGTTACATTTGGCCCCAACAAACCCTTGCAAGAACCTGCTGGGATCACAATTTTTAGGAATTCCTGCAGGAAATTTAGTCACAACAATCATATGGAAAAAAAACCCACAAGATACTGGAGGGACTGACCATTTAGAGCTTAAGCTGCTACCAACAGGCTCCTGTCTACCATCTCCTCATGACAAACACTGTGAATTCAATTCAAATTGTTGCAAAAGCTATATTTGCTTCCGAATTGTCCCCCAGAGCTGTAAAACTATCATAAACAACCATCAATTAAATTTTCATAAGAGTATTAAATGTTCCCTTGAGAATATAAGTAGAATGATTCTTTAGGACTTTGAGTAAGTTCTAAAGAAACAGTTCCCATCAACAGTGTGTGCTCTCCTAACAAGAATGGTTCTTTGTGTCTCAAGAAGCTTCCTCTCAGGTCAGTGAGGCTATAGAAGAATCATTTTGGGCACCAAAACAGCACACTTTAAAGGAACTACAACATAGAATATCTAGTGCAGTGGACTAGTAGGTCATTCTGTCCATGCTTCAGTGATGTCTCCTAGGAGTTGTCTCTCGCTGGCTTGTCTTGAAAACTGAGGATTAACTCGAGTGTTCTAAAAATAATGACCAAACAATGACCATAGTGCCAGTAGGCCTGATCTGGTTTGCACTGAAATGTAGTTGAAATAATAGAAAGAGACAGAAAGCAGGATACCTCCCCAGACATAAAAAGCATTACACGCCAATAATAAGCATTAGATGCCAATAACACACAATTAGATTTTCCTGCCTTCCCTTCCAAAAAGGGAAGGCAGGTACCCTGTCCACTCAGATTTACTAAAATTCTTTCAGTGATCCCTTAAAACCCTAAAACTCTTCCCAGACGGACCTTACAGTGAGCATTAATTTACCATAGTGACATCCTCACTATCACATTACATTTAGCCAGGGGCAACTGGGGGAAGAAGGGAGGGGGCTGAGTGCTTCAGGGCAAACTAATACAATGATAATTAATTTGTTGCTAAGATTAGCATTTCAATAGGGCTGGCCTTTATGTAATCAAAAGCGAAGCACCTGATTAAAACCTGTGGCCTGCCATTTATAGAATTTTGTTTTTGTGTCATTCTCTGTCCAAGGGTCCACATCCACATTAATGTACGCAATCAGGTATGTGCTTAATTCAATTCTGCCTATCAGAAAGCATAATGTTCTGTACAGTATCCTCATATGCATGACGTATTAGATGTTGTTGTTTTCTACATGGTGGTGTGATTTTGCAGCCTCTAAACACCTGATTTTATGGAAAAACTCTCTCAGGAACTCAAGACCATAACCAGCAGACCATATCATGGGCAGATTTCAAATTTAATACATCAAGACATGCTTTGTATTACAAAAAGTAAATGGATTCTGGTAAACTGTCCAAGCATAATTATACAATTAGCAAAAATGTAAAGCACTTGCAGACTTAAAATGAGTGGTGTGTAGGCTACACATGAAGAAGAACCTACTACCAAACCCCAGAATTGTCTAAAACAAAAATTCTGTTTTTACAAATGTACACCAACAAACTGTCTGCTCTGTGAGTGAGAGCTTATCAGTGCTTTGGTTCAAAGAGCTTAATAAGAACCCCCTTCTAACTGGGCACTGTGGCTGCCATAACACTCCTGCTCTGAGTCTGATCTTTGGGTTTCTCTATAGCAACAGTCTCGAGTCTCAAACCGTGCCAGAATGTTTCTGTTTATGATCTGCTGCCAAAAACACGGATTAAGACCCTTGGGCAGACGTGGCCCCGATCTGGCCCTGATCTGGCTCACTGCCGGGCCAGAGTCGTCTGCTAACGGGGTAATTATGGTGGCAGAGCCATTAGCTGTGTGCCCTGCCGGTTCTGCCATCCTGCCGCCAGACCTCGGAGCATCAGGTGATCCGACAGATTGCCCTTGGACGGGCAAGGTCGAGTGCATGGGCAAACACAGTACACAATGAACGTAAGCAAAGAAACACATTCACACACAGACAGACCCCAGATGCAAACAAACACATGCACAAACAAACACATCCCCAAACATACACACAGACAGAAATAAACACATTCACATAGATATGTGACAGACACTCACAGCAAACAAACACACATACACACACACACACACACACACACACACACACACACACACACAAATATACATATTTGTATATAAATATATTTAGCTGAAATTTCACAAAAATCTAACCAATAGGAGGATTAAAATAGAGAAAATAGAGCATCCTGGCAATAGATCTAAACTGCCCAGACAAAGTGCGGCAGGGATAATAACAACAATGTCTATTGCAATAATATATGTCCAATTCACAATTTTTAATATGAGAGCCCAGTATCAGTCAGAAGAACATGGCGAAGGTAGATATGGTGCCATAAAATAAAACTTTCCCGGTGGGGATATGAGCTGGAGCCTTCTACCTCGCCAGACCACATCATCTTAGTTACCTCGGCCAGTCTGCCTCAGCAGTCTGCTCTTTAGGACCATTTGTGCTCGACAAGACAAAGCATTTCAGGTCACCAGCGAGACAGCAGGCTTCGTGGTCCGGAGTGGGCAGGGGATGAATTAATAATACGCGCCACTTTAAATAGCCCCGGTGAAATATCTCACAGCAGAGAGACACGGTCGAGAGCATGACCAGTGCTGCAGACTCTTCCCCAGGCAGGAGCCAATGCAGGGGCTCTCATCCGGGCCACATCGGGCTCTCATCCGGGCCACACCCAGCTCTCATCCAGGCCACATCAGGCTCTCATCCGGGCCACATCTGGGACTGGATCAGCAGATACACTGAGATACACTGACTTGTTCATCTCTCTAAAAGTCGTCTCACAGGCAGCAGGAGCACAGAAAGCATTTTTTTTCCAGCACTTGAAATCAAATTGCTCTCTGGCTGGTCCCCAACATCGCCAAAATGCCAGGCAGCAAACTTTGCAAGAGAAAACAAACGTTTGCGACTGCCGCCAGCCAACTGTGCATTGCTGTTGAATCCTGCGTCATGTTGTGTAATGTTAAATAGGCTGGGTTGCTGACTGGCCACTGGCCATGTGTATCTGAAATTACTAAAAGTGGTTTCACAGCCAACAGGCGGTCAAGAAAGCATTTTTTTTTTCAGTAATCGTAAACATAGTGCTGCTTGAGAGTTCCCCAACGTCCCCGAAAAACCATCAACGTTCAGAGTAGAGTGGAGCGGAGAGCGTGACCGGTCGGTTACTGCAGCCACAGATGGGCCTCATCTGGCCCAGAGGTGGCTCACATCTGGTTTGGGGCTCAGCAGCCGTCTCTGGTTTGATCCTTCGGGAGTCATCACTGAAATTACACAATGTGGCCGCGGACCGACCGATTCATCTGGCTAAAAGTGCTCTTGAATCCGCAGAGAGAGCATATTTTTCAGTAATCAAAATCGCAGCACTGCCTGGGTCCCTAACGTCAACAGAAAGCCATCAGTGAAATGAAATGAACTCTGAAAAAGGCAAATATGTACACTACTTGCATAGCTATGCCTCCTGCTGATATTAATGCATATTGAAAACAACCATTTTCAATGTTCATCTTAAAAAAACATTTGTTAAACATCACAACAAAGTCTAACATTAAGGCTGTGATGAGCTGATATCAATTTATTCACTGTAATGGATAAAAAGAACACACACATACTGTGATGTGTGTCAAACAAGGACACATCCACTGTTTTTCCACAGGAAAACACTTTAACACTTAAGAGTTGTGTTGAAATATACCATTTTGAACTTGCTAGCTCCAATAAAGCAACTCTCTTATAACATCACAACAAAGTCTAAAATTAAATTAAACAAACTAACTGACATCAAATCATTCACTACTCTGCTGCTACTGAAACAGCACACACAACATGTCAAGTGAGGATAGAGCCTCTGTGCTCACTGGAAAACACTTAACCACACACAACAAACAGCATGGCTGCTAAATTGTCAGTAAAAACCCCTTAAAGGGCTCAGCGATGGGCAAAAATAGCCACGGCCACCTGCTCTGGCGACCATGTTTTATTTGGAGGGTTGTCAGCAAGTAATGAATAGGCAGCGCTTTTGTCTGCGGAAACCTCGTTTCCCACTCGCTTTCACGATCATGTCACAGAATCTGTAACGATCGGAGACTGACAGATGTAGACTGGGAGGGAGATACCCTCGTGCGCACACACACACACACACACACACACACACACACACAGTGAGAAAGGAACATGTTTGTCTGCAGAGATAAGCTTTTATAGAAAGACAGAGCTTAAGGGGTGGGAGGGTGTGGGGCTTGCATGTTGGGTCTGTGTGTGTGTGTGGGGAGGGGGGCAGGGTTCTCTCAAATCAACGAACATTGAGGGTGATGTTTGATATTCTGAAATCTGCAAAGTCAAAGTGACCCAGAAAAAGACCACCAAGACAGACCTGAGGCCTACTGAGCAACACACACACACACACACACACACACACACACACACACACACACACACACACACACACACAGACACACACACACACACACACACACAGATAAACGCAAACAGGCCCACTAACTCAGGCCTAGTCCACACGTACCAAACCAATCTTTTTTTCCTCCGTCTTGCCTGGAACCATATCAAGAATATTTGCGTCCAAACGGATCCATCTCAACACGTTACTTCATACCCCAGGCAATACTATAAGTGCAAGTCCAGGGCAGCTGAGGTGTGGCGATGACATCATCGATACGCAAGCAGGAGGTGCGTTTTCGCTGTCTTAACGAATTCAAACGGGCTACGGTTTCAGATTTTTCCACTCTGGGACCAGATTTCAAAAAAGTGCGGTTTCGGGCAGTGCGTTTACAGGATTCGTTTGGACGCTCGGCCAAGACGAAGCAAGACCTCTGCGTTTAACCTAAAAAGCGTCTCCGTGTGGACAGGCCCTCAGACACCTGCTTCATGCTGTTGAATGTAAACAATTCACCATCCAGCATCCAGTGTTGTGGGATCCGTGTATAAGGGCATTGAGTCTCTACTGTGTGTCTGTGTCTATCCCCAGACCCAAATGCGCTTTCAGATTGCCACAGATTTAAAGCTTTAATTTGTCCCCTAAACAAGCTGACATAGAATACACATCTGCTGCTCTTAGGTAAGCTGCTGTTGCCATGGCGACAGACCCGGGGCTCACTAAACATTAATGCCTGTGTGTATGGCTGTGTGTGTGTGTGTGTGTGTGTGTGTGTGTGTGTGTGTCTGTCTGTCTGACTGTGTGTCTGTCTGTCAGTCTGTGTGTGTGTCTGTCTGTCTGACTGTGTGTCTGTCTGTCAGTCTGTGTGTGTGCCATCGTGTCAATCTGTGTCTGTGTGCGTATGTGTTGAGTGTGTGTCATTATTGGTTGTCACAGGGGCATTATGGAAAGACAGTGGTCCTTCTCTGCTAACACACACACACACACACACACACACACACACACACACACACACACACACACACACACACACACACAAAGTCTACAAAGTAGAGGAGCCAACAAACCAAAAGTACAGCACCATACATGTGTGTGTGTCTCTACAGTGAACCTTATATGCTGTATGCACAGCATGTAGTAACGGACATATGGACACAGAAAACACACTTAAATTGTGTTGCTCACTTCACAAAATATTGTCTGCTGGATTCATTAAATTCTCAGTCTCCGTTCATTTCAACCATTTCAATCATTTCAACGAATACAGACTAAATGGATCAACATTTGAAATGAACATATCCATTTACATATGAAAAGGGAGCATAAACCAGGCTTAGTTAAGAGCTAAAAGGCTAGTTCTGTCAGAACACTGTTTTGCTATCAGATGTCCAACTCATGCGGGAGGGCACTGGACGATTTATTTTCCTGTCAAAGGCGACGCGCCAGGGGAAGGAAAACAATCCCATTTTCGGTGGGTGGGACGTGTCTGGCAGCGCCTGCAGAAAGGCCGACCCCTAAGACTGCTCGGCCACGCCAGGCCGGGCTGTGGGCGAGAGCGGATGGACGAACGGGTGTATGGATGGGCAGAGTGATGAGGTCATCCTAATCTCACACCGATAAATCTTCACTTAATCCCAGCACACAATCTAATGAGGTTAACAGGAGGGCAGGATGGGGAGGAAACATGTATCGGCGAGCGTGTATGCGAATCTCACCAAAGCCCTGCAAAAGCTTATGTCATGTTGAATAATATGCACTCAATGGCGAAAATCCCAGCCAATTCCTAAAACCAGATGAAGTTATGATGCTTATGATGTCTGGATGTATGGATGGATGTCTCATAATCACTGGCATGACTAACCTCTCTCATACTTCAGAGGTGCAACAGTTTTGGCAGATCCAATGGCATACCATATGCCAAAGAGGACTAGAGTGCGCTATTAAGACTCAGAACGTTACACCAGTTATAAATATCTGTAAATATCAGTCGTGTTTCGTTAAACCTCCACTTTGGGCAAGTGGCCATCTGACATAATTACCGGCCAAAATCATACAGTAAGCCACTTGCTCGGACGGCGCTGCCAAAAAGAGACACAGAATGAGGCGGAGGGTTAGAGTGGCTATTCAAATAACACAGGCCAAGCTGTCATCCGAGTGAATTTGTTTTGTAAGACACCCAAAGACAGACACAGCTGTGACATGCTGAAAGATAGGCTTAAACGACCCGTGACGTCCCCTTTCCATATTTAGACGTTTACATTGAATCACTCAGTAAGCCCATTGGCCCCAGTGTGTCTTACAGCGGTGGTGAAGGCCTGCTTTTATCAACACGACGGTCTCCCTCGCGGGAATTGAACTTGTGACCTTGGTGAGGTACACAAACAGCGCTCTGTGGTAATTGTGATACTGTGGTGTGGCCTTCGCAGTTCCAGCCTACGGGCAAGGACACGATGCCAGGGGTCAGCCTGGACACTCCCTTGTGTGGGGCTACAAATGAAGACACCTTGGCCTGTGCACTGGGGGGAGTTGAGGTGTGGGGGTTGGGGGTGTGTGTGTGTGTGTGTGTGGGGGGCGGTTTTGTGGGTGTAACTTACCAGGACTCGTCCGGTGAGCGTCTGTGCTGAGATCATGACCCCTGCCCAGTCTTTGACTGAGGTCATCCAGCCCACCTCGCTGGCAGCCACCACGGCGTCCTTGTCATCGGTCTTGACCACGCCGTCTGCACCGACGACAACTGTGGGGTTGCTGACTCTCTGAACATCCTGGCATATCAGAGAGCAAGAGAGAGAGAGAGAGAGAGAGAGAGAGAGAGAGAGAGAGAGAGAGAGAGAGAGAGAGAGAGAGAGAGAGAGAGAGAGAGAGAGAGAGAGAGAGAAAATAGTAAGTGAATTATAGCCACCTGTCTACTTTTATAGCTGAATGTCTCGTAATATGTGGCGCTGTGCTAAACAGCACACTGGCTGCACAGGAGGACCAACTCACTTTTAGTGGCACAAATATAACCACATGTGTAGACAAACAGGGGAAAAGCAACAGTCAAATAAACTCAGCGGACATAAATAAACTCTCCAATATAGGATGCTGAGATTGCCTCTATCTATAAAGAAAGAAATCGGTTTGAGTGAGTGTGTGTGTGTGTGTGTGTGTGTGTGTGTGTGTGTGTGTGCGTGTGTGCATGTGTGCGTGTGTGTTTGTCTGTCTGTCTGTCTGTTCTTTGAACATCTCTTGAACAATTGGTCTGGTGTATTGCTACCCTAGTGGTGCAATATAGAGTGTGGCTGGACATTCACTGGTTAACCATTAAAACCATTAAAAGACAATATTCTGTGGCTCTTGAACTCAAAAATATGATTACCGATGCCAGAAGCAGTCTGCCTATAGCCACAAAAACTGGCATGACATGGCAAAACTTATAATCAACTGTATATTGTTCAGGTCAAATGGATGCAGTATTTTACAGGCAAGAGAACATTTTGTACAGGCACTGCACTGCAGATGCAATTATAAAGTCCAAGGAGAGTCTGCAATCTACACAAAGAGCTTAAGAAACTCACTGTAAAACATTCCTGAGCAAAGCACAAGATCCTTGAAAATCAAGACTTTTCAAACGTACTGTATCTCTGAACTTGTGTTTATAGTTGGATGTATGTATGCAGTGGAATATGGATGCAACTCTGAACAGTTATCTTGTTTTGGAATGGTGACACACACTTGACTACCCATAATATCATGGCCACTGATTTGTGTGTCACCATGGTATTCATGACCATCAAAGTGTGAGTGGGCTGTCTACTGGGAGAGGCAGGGGGCCAAGCGCTGGGAACAAGCACACAGAACAGAGAGTCTGGCATGTTCCACGCAGAAAGGTTCCAGTTCCACCTTCTCATTCTGGAACCATTTCATTGTGCCACGCACTTTCCAAATTAGATTCCAGTTCTTATCTGAATCATAACCATACACGATTAATACCCCTGTTGCAAACATAGTTTTGATGTTGTTTACCGCAGGTAAAAAAGATTAAAAAGCACGCTCAACTTTGCTGGTTGGCTGCATAAGAATGACTGCCCTTGGGAGTAGCTGTCAAGGAGAACTGCAGTCGTTGCAGGCTAGGAGAAGGTGAACTTCTCGAGCATTTCACTTTGTGTTAGCGCTCGGCGCCTTCTTCGGTGCGTAGGCACCACATATTCACAGCTCCTCCCGAGAATGCGCCGCTTCGCAGAGCTTCCCCTCCCTTCCCCTCCCTTCCACTTCCCTTGTTTGATCTGCTCCATGGGGGGGACTGGAGACGCACAACAAAAGGTAGCTCCCAGCACTGTGCCGAGAGCTATCGTGTGTCCCTCTGCAATCCCCCCCACCACCACCACAACCATCACCATCCTCTCTCTCTCTCTCTCTCTCTCTCTCTCTCTCTCTCACACACACACACACACACACAAAACACACAACTCTAACCCAACCACCCCAGTCAGTGACTGTTGCTTCAAAGAACTCCTGGCATGCGGGAGTAAGTATGCAGCATGTGTTGGGAACCCGTCCCCCCATAAATCACTGATTATTGACCAGCCTCTCTATGAATGGGCGTGACCCAGCACATTGCGAAAGCCATGGTGGCACAAAGTGTGCGTCACAGTTCTATAGAGAGTACCATGCTGGGTGGGTGCATCACAGTGATGACACGGGCAGCAAGAGGGGTTGGGGTGTGGTGTGTAACCCTAGATCCAGACTTTTATTAGAACTTTCAACGTGTCAATCTGACAATGTTGCAGTTGTATGGCCAACAATGACAAAGACGACAACACACTTTGGATGAAGACTGAGGCTTTTATTAGTCGAATGCCTCTTATTTGCTTTGAAAACCTAATATTCATTTAATTCATCAACACTGTCCATAACATCCAACACAAAAAAACTAACTACTGTAGCTCAGTGGAAAGATACATTGCCCAGTAGAGCAATACTAAAAATCTGTCTTCGACAGATCCATTTTTGCATTTACCACGACCTAGCAAGTCCATGCAGAGAAGACGACCCACCCTCTCTTAGGCTGAGTTCAGCTGTGACGAAGGTCTGGCCTCATAACAAGCATGCCTAGGCATACAGTGCACATTATTTTTATGCCTGACATGGCAAAACAGTATTAAAGTTTCAACACAGTCACTGGACGGGTGAATGCTCGGCATAACAATACTGACAGAGCTGTTGCATCAACCGGGAGGCTGCCTGCTGTACAGTGGCAGATAGGCTTTGAGGAAGGGTTGAGGGGGCGTTCAGGGCGGGCCCAGATTGACAGATTTAGATGGGGGGCTGGCATGGACTGACCAATGACTTTTCCCACAATGCTGGCAGTCTTGGAGTTGGCTAACACATTTGTTTAATTTCACAACTGTGGTTCACAAAATTATTAGGGCTGTCAATCGATTAAAAAAAATAATCTAATTAATTACATACTCTGTGATTAATTAATCTAAATTAATCGCATATATAATTTTTGCTGTGAAAGTATTTTAAATATTTAAATTCAAATGAATCATTGAATAATCAGCATTAGTGACATTAAAGTTACAAAAACTCTTTTATTATTATTTTCCCTTTTCAAATAATTGCCATAATAATCTATGATATGACCTAATATGCTGAGGAAATAAATTCAAAAGTGCTTCGGGAAGAAGTTTTTTTTTCACATACAAGGCATTTCATTGCAGGACTTTATTTTCAACACTTTATTTTTTATCAACACCATCAGGCCGTTTTTTAAAAGTAAATGTTCCAATCAATGATCCAGGAAGCACGTTTTCTTCTCTCTCCTTCATTTTACAGTCTAATTTTTACTGACTAGAATGGCTCGGGGTCAAAGGTCATACGGGGTCGATCGGAATCTGCACTAATTTTTTTAATCAGTTATTTTTTCTCAAATTAATTAATCGAAATGAATCAGTTATTTTGACAGCCCTAAAAATTATATATATATATACATATATACATATATATATATATATTTAAAAATAAAAACCCTTATGGATAAAAAGGTAGAAATGTTTAATGAATGTTCTCACCTACTGACATAACCCTCTGAACTTGCTAACACCACAAGATCAGATAAACAAGTTTGCATTCAGCACTAGAATGCAAACTCTAGGCATAGAAAGCACTAGAGATAGGACTTCACTTCACACCTAGACCCAGTGCCACGGAATCAGAAATAACATAAGGAGGTCTGTCTGTACCACCCACTGCTGGGTTTGCATCCTCCGCCATCCACTAATCGACATCCTTAATCCATGCCCTCTCTCCCCCTCTCCCAGATGATTTTAATCAGTTTTGTAAAGGATTGCTGGGAAACTATGCGGAAAAAAAACCTAGCTACTGTTGCCACAACATTACAGCCAGTGCAGCAATTTAGCGAGCCCTAAACGCTAAGTCCTCTTCAGCATTAAAATCAGGTGTCCTACTATAATCACCCCTACATGGCTTTGAATGAATGCATGAAGGAAATCAAGTCCCGTAATTGCTCGTGTGGAATCCCACTCGTTGCGGGAATGCCACTCTTGGCTCGGTGAGTGCAGCCTACTCCACTGCAGTGGGAGATAATGAATTTAATACGAGACTGCACCTAATAGCCCGATTAGCCGACACTGGCAGAACACAGGCATGAATAAAGGGATAGTGGCCCCTGTTTGAAATGTAGGATGGACCAGCCAGGGCCTAATTGTTAAAGCAGTGGTAGCTGCAGCAGGAGCAGGAGCAGGAGGAGGAGGAGGAGGAGGAGATGGAGGAAGTGGAGGCAGAACTCCAGGAAGATGCCAGGGGTGGTGTTGGTGGTGGTATGGCTTGGCGTCAATGCAGCTGTTAGGCCGACTTAAGATTTTGCTACTCAGGGGAGCTAGCCAATTCCTGGGGGATAGGTATTTATAACCATAACCAGGGAGACACACACACACACACACACACACACACACACACACACACACACACACACACAGCCTGGCTTACAGCAACCACTGCACAGAGAACGCCCTGCTGAGCAGGTCAACACACACACACACACACACACACACACACCACACACACTGTGACTGTGTATACACACAGAGGAAGAATGACAGAGAGGCTGAGATAAAGGGAGAGAGAAAGCAAGGCGGAGGGGGGGGATGGATGGCCGATGATATATGGACACTGGGGGCAAAGCAAGGAAAGGAACGCAGAGGAGAGTTCAAAAGAGAGATGAATGGAGCTAGGAAAAGAGGATTGCAGAAGTAATGTGTAAGACAAAATACCATCAGGCGTGAAGACAGAGTACAATATTGGCTAAAGGGACAAAAGTAGGGTGGGTGAGATGGACTGTGAGACGGAGGACGATGAGACTGACCACGGGTTGTGGTGGCTCAGGGGAAAACTGCTTCATTTAACTGAGTATGGGTTCAATATTTCATGAACCGCTGATACTGCGCTCGAAGAAAGGGCTTCACGCAGTTGCTATGCACAGAAGTACTCACTTGGAAGTTTCCCATTTACCGAAAAAGGTGTAAATGGCATTTTCACACTATTCATTCATCCAGAAATACAGTAGAACAAGGATTTGGTCTATTTTCGAATACTTGCTGTTTTGCAGATCTATTGTTGCTTTGTTTTCTTCCACCAAACATAAGTACAAGAAGACAAGAGACATGACATGATGTAGTTTTATAGTGAGCGAGAGATTCTGATTATGACTCACCAGGTGACATGGAATGTATATATAGTCAGTAACTAAAATGAAAAGAAGTTTTAATATCCACACGACTTGACAACTTCTCTTGTGATTCAGCTTCACTCTCTACATGCTCCCAACAAGTCCCAGCGGAGAGAATGGTGAGCTTTACAACTGAACAAATCATGATGAAATTCAGGGCATAAGCTCAACTGAAAAGAAAAGGTGAAAAAAGTTTCAGGAGTTTATTGACTTGCTCTACTTCATTTTAATTAATTTTCTCGTCCTCAGGGAGGGGAAAAAAACACAACAACTTGTCGCTGTCACAGTTTGCTGCCTCATTTTTCTAGTTCTAGTTGCAGTATAATGTGCAAATGGTTTGCTTCTTCATGAGTGCCAAATCTACCTCTTGACATTCTCTTGAGATGCAACGCTTGTCAAGGCACCTGACTGTGACAATGTGATGGGTTAAGCTGTCCAGAAGTCTTGTGGCACACTGGTGCAAGCCGGTTGGAAAGTGATTCATGAAAAGAAAAAAAAGTCCAACATTCTCCCTCTGGAACTGGACGTGTTACAGAGTCAGTTGAGAGAGCCTCAAAGCTCAATGAAGCAGGGCAGGCGTTGCCAGGTTGGTGCTAACCCTAGGATTCCAGAAACAGAGGACTGGTTCTGGAACCGGTTCCGTTCAGAATTTTTCCATCTTGGTGCTATCTAGTGAACTAACCTGCATTTCTACCAGTTTTGAAGAAAAACAAGAGTGAGTCATCAACAGAGGGTGCTGTGCTCATATCTGACCTGTAGAAGGGCATGCCCATTCTGATTCACAGGGAAAAATCAACAGCTATTTTTTTTTTTTTGGTGCCAACTCCGAAACCAACTTTTTAAGGTTTCCGAACTGATTTATTTTTTGTAGAAATGCTCAGAACGGTTCTCCATATGGAGTGTGAACCAGAGCGGAGCTGGCACTCTGTTGATGGGAAAGGCCCAACAGTTTTCTGGTGGTGCGCAGCTGCTGAGTGTGTGAAATCCTGCTGAGTCCACGTGAAGAAGGACACACAACACTACTGAGAGAACAATCACAATCACAGAGCCAAGCTACGGCGGCAAGATGCACACAGATCTCCAGAAAACACACCTATTAGATGCTTTCATGGTGCAGAAGTGAAGAAAAATGGTGGGAGAGAGAGAGAGAGAGAGAGAGGGAGGAAGAGGAGGCATGAAAGAGACTTGAGGAAATGGTGTGGAGCTCATGAAGAATGCTTAATTGGCTCTACACAGCTGTCCTGTCACGACTAATGATCGTGTCTAAAACAGTCCCCCTGAAAAAGGCTCCCCTTATAAATATTTTATTTAAACTGTGGCAAAGTTCAAAGATAAATAGCCAGTGGTGATGGCAGACATCCCCAGGACCAATTAATCCTGAGAGGCTTTCTTCATGAATCAAAGGCGGGTGGGGTGTATCATCAAAAAGGTAAGTATTCACCTTTTTTTCTGTGTTTCTGGTGCAAATGAATGCCATATTTATGTGTGTATTATGACCATGAGTGTCATCGTCTCAAATGATACACACATATTATGGTTATGGTTCTTAGCAGAGGTTTAGTCCAAATCAAAACACAATAATGACAATAAACATTATTATTAAAATGAACAGTTTAAAGTAATCAATTAGCCTACAAGCAGGGTTAAGGGGCAACATTAAGTGTTTTGTTTGTTTATTTATTGTTTATTTTATTTTATTGTTTGTAAAATTGTTTCTCCATCCGGCATCTAATGTCTTGTGTGTGGAGCACTTTGGGTTGCACTCTGTGCACTGCATATAAAAGCACTATATAAATAAAAGTGACTACAAAGAAAATATTAATAGTAATAGAGTAAATAAAGAATTAATCAGTTAGATACAAGCAAAGATCCGCTTCAACCCTCTCTGATACAAGTAAAGTTAGATAATATGACAAATATTGTTAAACAAATAAATAAATAATGTCCGGATTCCTTATGTTTGTTTTTAGCTGAGTCATCACGCTACACTCTTTGTGTTCAAACACCTGTGGATATGCAAAGGGCTGCAAGTTGAGCGATATGCACTGATTTTATGAACAAGTGGCTGGGAACTTCTTTTTTTTTTAAATCGATGCTTTTTAATGAATCTGTCTAATTAAAATGTCCTCTATTTCTTGTTATAAATAGACACATGGAATAATCTATTTCAACAAACCCATTAAGAGTGAAGATAAAGCTTGCGGTCAGTGAGAATCCTGGCAGGTCTCTGCATTATTGAAACACTTGCTCAGTCATTTCATGAGGTTTCCATGAAGAGCTATTCCAGTCTCCACTGTAAATCTGCGAGACATCGATCTTTTTAGAAGAGAGGGCCAGACCTTTAAGTGAGACTCCACCAAACCAGGAAATGGGAGGAATAATTATAGAAGTGTAGCTATAGAAGCTACACTTACAGTAGCTTCTGTTAAACCATTACACTTTGGGCTGGTTTCCCATAGATGGACTAAGACTAGTCCAGGACCAGGCCTAACCCATGGAGAGGAAACTGTCCCTTTGTGTTGTGCCGACAGCTACATTACAAAAGTATACCCCTATGTTTTGTCTTTTTGCTCCATTTTGCATAATCATTGTGAAGGTAAAAGAAAAGACTTTGTGAAGAAACCCCTGTGTTAGCACTCATTAACCATTGTGTTCATTAGCAAAAATCCAGCAATTACACCTGACCAGCCCTCTCTCGCTCATGCTGCGCTTGCTCCTGAAGACTGTTTCCATATACAGGGCTCTGGGTATTAAATGAGGCCCTAGAGGTTTCATTTTTCAACTCTCTTCCCCCTGTTGCCTACTTAGGAACACACACCCCAACACACACGGACACACACACACTCCCCAACACCCCTACACACACACACACACACACCCCCCAACACCCCCCCCCACACACACACACACACACGGACACACACACACACCCCTCAACCCCCCCACACACACACATACACACAATCCCCAACACCCCCGCCCCAAAACAAGTCTTCTCATCTTGGTCTCAGCTCAACTCTGGGGGTTTCCAGATATCTCTGATTGGAGCGCGAGGCCATTTGGTTAATTGCTGCAGCCCGCCTCACAGTGAAGTGCTTGAGGCTACTTATTACCACGTTCATATTTCATCTCCCTCAGTGCTCAGCGCTCGCCTCGGAGAGGCTGCAATTATTATTACGGTCGCTAAACGGACACAGCCAGAGAGTGATGGAGAGAGACACGGGAGGCAGGTATTCAGGCTGTTGAGCGCCACCACATGGATGGAGCACCAGCCATAAGGACGCTGATGAGAGAGAGAAGTGATGGGAGTGATGGTTGCGGTGGTAGTGTAGTGGTTAAGGAGCTGGGCTAGCGTGCAGTAGCCTAAAAAGTTGTGGGTTCAAATCCCGGCTTCCACCGTAGTGCCCTTGAGCAAAGCACTTAACCCTGAGTTGCTCTGGGGACAATGTAACAATGCCCTTGTAATGTAAGTCACTTTGGACAACAGTGTCTGCTAAATGAATACATGCAAATGTAGAACCAAAAGGAGAGACGCATGTTGTGCTTTTGTTGTGTGTGAGGCTATATGTCACTGGGATATTCCAACATCAACAGCTTTGCCTCCAGTATACTTTGCTATACACAAATCCCCATTAAAACAATCCCCTGGCTTTGGCCTGATGAGAGAGAACGCGACTGATGAGGGGTGATTTGAAGTTGATCAGTAAATACAGAGATTTCAATCATACCCTGACAGTCATAGGTAAGACTGATTGCAGCACTCCATCTGTGTAATAGGGCAGGAGCACATATCAGCTGCCTTGACCCTTAAAGGTGTAGGTTTTTGAACGTTCTAAGTTCCGCAACAATTGAAGGTTCTAAAATTCTATGTTGAATTCAATGAACCCAGATATTCTTTAGAACGTTCATTTCTCAACATTCCCGTCACACCGGTGTGACGGTACTCCTTTAAGGGTTAATGATCAGCAAAGCCCTCGGGCATAAGGACGAAATCAAGACTAAATACGATGAGGATGGAACAGAGGATGGAGGTGAAGATAAACTGAGAGAGAGGAGTTACAGAAATCTTAATAATAATCTTAGATTTTGATAGCAACAGGTAGTTAGGATTATATAGCGCTTGGGCTGCAGGATTGCACAAACGATTGCAACCCTTAAGATAATGGCCATGTGATTTCTATTAAGAAATCCAATCTATTGCACTCTCTGTAATATCATAGATCCAAACATAATCACATCTTAGCACAACTGTCTCCATTAAAATGCCTGGGGCTTCCAGTGATATCCACACCCTTGTGTTATCTGCACAAAGCTGTATGATAACCATTTCATTAGAAGGCTTTGAAAAGGTAAGGATGACTATATTTAAAGGTCAATATTTTGATGGTTTGCTATTCATGCCTGAAACGTGGATTGTGATGCTTTGAAGGGTGCCTCTTTACAATCAATCCATCCAAGCTGAAATGACACATCGCTCTCCAAGCTGGCATTTAAATTCAGTCGACTAACCTCTCCAACCACAGAAAGCCGGAATAAATCAGCTAATGGTAGTGGTTAAGACTTGTATGTATGAAGAACAGCCTATCTAAAAGACTGGCCTGATGACCGTCACATCTAATCACATATTAAAACAGCTTTATGAAAAGCATGACATTAATATCAGACAACAGCAGTACCATAAGCTTCTTTACAAACGCAAAGGCCTCTTTAGTATTCTGTGGGCATTCATTCATCATGTTAAATCTTATTCAGTGTCATTGAGAATGTGTGTGTGTGTGTGTGTGTGTGTGTGTTTGTTTTTTGTTTGTGCATGATCCCTCAACCAGACAGTCTGGACACTAAACAGTAATAGTGGCAGCAAAAGAGGAAGAATACTGTCAAGCCCTTTTGACCAAAAAGCACTACTGCCTACACACACACACACACACACTGATCTTAATTGACTTTTTACTCAGTAGAGACTGTAGCTTTATTATGACTTTTCAATCTATTACTATGATGGTTCTTCATTATTGACTTACATTCTTGAATTTCCCCTAGGGATCAATAACGTATCTATCTATCTATCTATCTATCTATCTATCTACTGCCCTATACTCAACAAGGGACCGAGGGATCCATTACATACAGCAAAGGCAGCAGTAAAGGAGGAAGAGGAGGAGGAGGAGAAATAAAAAGTTAATTTGCAAAGCAATTATGCCGCTGTGTGTCCAGTCCACATCCAATATGGTGATTGGGCATTAGAGCTAAACCAAGGGGGAACACGGAGCCCCCACCTGAGCTGCGAAGGTTGTGCGTTGCTTTGCCCTTCTGCTGTTTATCGAGGTCTCACCTGCGCCTCTTCAGCAGATAACAGCGGCCATTAATCCAGACACGGACCCAGAGAACAGCCGCTTCGAATTGTCACTCGAGCACTCAGCTGTGACCAGAGGGCATCGCAATGGCCTTCAAAGGGGCAGGAAAGGGTGGAGCCCGATTGTTGCAACAAAAAAAATCAATGACACAAAAACGTGCAGCCTGGACAATGAGAGCGTAGTCTTTCTAAACAACAATAATAACAACAACAATACTACTACTATAACAACAAGTGGGAAATGTGCATTTTTAATGATATGTTGGTTGTTTGTTTGAGATGTTGCTGTTGCAGCTCATCAACTCCCATCTAAGAAAGATAACGGGGATGTGGTATGTTGAATGTGTGTGCTGTGTGGGCACTGCATATAGGTGTGTGTGTAGATGAAGTGGACACACGCTTATGCTTTTCACATGTGAAGTTCGATAGAAAAATAAAGATCAATAATGAATTTAATTGATAAGAGATAAGACCCCTTTATGATTCTCAAGATCGTCGATGAGGTGGGAGGGGGAGGGGGGGGGGGGTGCTGAATAGCCCAGACAATTGCATAAGTGAGATTATGCCTTCTAATGAAACACTTCTGCTGTTACCAAGCAACAGGGACATCCGATCCATATACAATATAGGTGCATGACACTGCATTTAAGTGTGGGGAAAGGACCCTGAGGACACTGCTGTTTGGGGACAGGGTTTGTGTTAAGCTGGCACAACAAAACCAGTTACCTATGGATGGATCAAGGCATGGGAAATGAAAACAAACCTTGGGCACTGGAAAGGTTCTGAGCGACACATTCAAAGGGGAGTATGAATTACACTGTTTTTCAATAAATGACAGCATGAATTGCATTTAAAAGAGTCGGGCCTAGAGAAATCTGATGAATGGAAGTCAAGGAGAGAGAGAGAGAGGTAGAGAGAGAGAGAGAGAGAGAGAGAGTGAGAGTGAGAGAGCAGAGAAAGAGAAACTAACCACACTCATCCCCTACATGTTACATTAGCACCAACAGACCCAACCATGCCATCCGCCTGACTGGTTCACTCTCCTCTTTTTTGGCAGCTGGGTTGAGCTGATGGTTGCCACTCGATTGCATAATTACTGCAGAAATGACTCACTGCGAAGATGACAAATGGTGACAATGTTTAATTTATGCTCAGTGATTAATAGGTCCACAGATAGATAGTGATACTTCAGAAACCAGTCAGCTCATGAAACAGTGTAACAAATATTCTTGAGAGGGATGATCTTAGAACAGATCTTACCCATTACCGACCTAAAGTGAGATTTTCCAAGTTATCTGATTAAATATGCAGCAATTCAATTATGTAACAATTATCATTCATTCTCTCTCTCAGTTTCTCACATACACACACACACACACACTCACAGACAGAAACACTCACGCACGCACGCACACACGGGCACTTACACACACACACACACACACACACACACACACACTATGTCTGCAGATAACTTACCTTGCAAATATCTATCTTCTATTAGAGTTGTGGGAGTTTAAGTATTCTAGCTGTGTAGTCTCAATATGTCTCAGGACTGCCTCCCAACACGTTGTGGTCTGACGATTGTGGACCAGTCATGGGATCGTCTTGAAGTTACTGACTGACAGTGCATGGGTGTGGTTCAGAATTCAATTACATTACTGGAGCTCTACAAACTCATTTAGACTGCCATATCTATCACCATTACTGTTTTCTGACATTATTAGTTGGATGTTACTCCTTTGTCTAGCATCTAGAGACTGACTATTTGTTGGGCTGCCAACCATATAGGCCCTTTCAATCTGTTCCTCAAGGATTTCCAGTTGAAATGCTCAAAACCAATGCAGATACTTTGAAATGAAAATGAATCGGACTTATAATGCTCTACAATATACTGACTTAAAAACATGTTTCTTTTTTTATTATTTGTCCCCAATGTTACCTTAATGTTGTTTTCTGTGCCACCGGAAAAGCCTTAGGAATGCACGTGTTTGTTTATGCAGTTGAAAAGGTTTATAGAAACTTTGTTTAAGTTTAAATGTTAGAAAAACTATGAATCTATTCCTCCTTGGATCCATCTATGCATCATACCCAATTCATCCCTGTCTCCCTCTCTATATATATCTATTTAAAAATACCTGAAAGTAAGGCATCCCCTCCTTTGCTGGCTGACAAACAAAATTACAGAGCAGCTCCCTTCCCTTCTGACCAATAATCGCATTTGTGATGGGAAGTTTGACCTGAATATGTCTTAAATGCAACCTCACCCCACTTAATCCTGGCCATCCCCTGAAGATAACCCAGCACTGCACCGTCACATAGACAAACATACATGCACGAGCGCGCACACACACACACACACACCGACACCCACAAGCACAAACACACAAGCACATAAGCACACACACACACACACACACACACACACACACGCACGCACAAGATGGTGGTGCTCAATTTAAAATAAACAGATGGGTATATGATCACTTGATTGACAAACTCAGTTATCTGAGCAGTAATCAACATCACCGCAGAAGTAGCAGAAAATTATCCAATTTGTCATGATTTCAAGAGCTTTGTTTTTCATGGGTGGCTCATCAAGGATGTGAGAGAGAGGGGGAGAGAGAGAGAGAGACACCCCCCTGCCCAGACCTCTCCAGAATACACTCTGAAGGGGACTTAAAGGCCAACAGATGGCTCACCCAGAGCATGCAGCATCCTCTGCTTTTATGTTTAAATGGTCAAATGTGAATGCACTCTGCATTCCAAAATCAAGTTTGTATTTGTTTAGTTTTCAAAGAGAAAAGCTTTACAGAACGCCCAGTAGTTTCGATGTTGAAGAGATTTGTCCCTTTCCATAGTGCCTTCATAATTACATTATGGCCTTGGGTTGGAAAATAATATATTTTCCAATGACGCAACACATATGTTGCACCTTGAGGAAAGTCACAGAATTACATACAAAGTCAATTGGACATATAGTTCACCAACACTGGTAAATTAAATTATGACCACTGCTTACGATGCAATTAAGCAAAAACGCCCTTTAGGCTTCTTTCCTGCCTATTCCTCTCATTCCATACTACTGTATACCCTCCAACACACACACACACACACACACTTTTGAGGTAAACACTCAGTTTTTCTTCATGAACAGAGCCAAGCCACCAGCACCAGCCTCTTTGAAGGGTAAAATGCCACCGAGCCAACCATGCCCACTGTAGGGGCCAAGGGCTTTTGAAGGTCACTACCCTGGCAGTTGGCAATGGAAGCAGTGGTCACATCAGCTGACAGTGAGAAGCAGAGATACCCTGTGTGCTTGTGGGAAGAAATATCTATTCATTTACGGTTCTAGTTTCATCCAAGGAAGTTGTTTCAAGCGAAATGCCAATTGCAAGACAGCAATCTCCTCTTAGTCCATTTTGGTGACAGTTTCAATTAAATGTTTGGATTTGTGAGTCTGTGTGTGCATTGCAATCTGGCCTTGAATATCCCTCTGAAATGGTGTGCCACTTTCAGGAAACTGAGCTGAAGTGATAGCTGGTAGCTGTCTTATAGTGTTAAAAATTGTAGAGGGAAACATTTAGATGTGGAAAAAAGTGGTAGTAAGTTGCAATGCTGTACGTGCATTTTTTGTTTATTTTATCCCATGCATCATATAAATACGATCTGATTGTGAGCTAAAGTTGTGACAGACTCATTTGTTAAAGCTGAGCAAAACCTCTTTATCTTCAAAAGATTGAACTTGTGGAAGCAAACCAAACATTTCTTTATCAGTCAAAGTCAAACCCAACTGTCGTAAATGTAATGCATTATTTCCACATCGTTCACACTCAATACAGAGAAAAAACAAGTGTACCCTGACCTCATAAAACCCAAAGACTTGTTTACTAAAAATGGACATACTAAAAATGCCCACATAGTCATCGTACAATTCGTTTTAAATGGCAGAGCTAGAGGGATTGTTCACTGTAATACATAGCAGTAACAAAATTGACAGGCCTATCCAGTTTTCTACATCTATCCATACCTCATAAAGGTGTCTGAATAGGCAAATAGTTTGCATCAACGTCTGTCATATTTCATGCAGATGTTGAAGGTTAAGAACTGTAGTCCATTTCATGAAAGTTGAATAGAATAGCCTGCTATCTTTATGGACTGTAAATCTGTAAAGTAAGGATATCTGATGCCGACAGGTAGCAAACAATAGGCACGTATGAACCTGTCAAACTAAAAAGACCTCATTCAAGAACATAATAGACTATTATTAATGGAAAAGCAATCAACTTGTTGATAACTGTCCTGCCCTGTAACACAAATATCCTCTCTTTCCGTTGGTTTCTCCACAGACGGGCAGAAAACAAGCTGGTTTGTGTAAGAGACAATATATCCTCCTATACAGCATGAACTTTCCGCTAGTGGCACGCAGCGCGACAAACAACCACATGCCTCACTGTAAAGCAGCCGTTTGACTTCGGTGAGACCTTTCAGCAATGTCTCGCAGAATTCAGAGAACAGTGTTTGACAGGGGACAGAACAGGAGCAACAGCTGACAAGAGGGGTGTTTAGACAAGCTATGGCCGGGCAGACCTATTCCTGACTCTGGCTGGAAGTCAAACCCAAGAGGAGGAAACATTGTTGCAGCTCGCGACTTCCCAAATCGCTTTACTAGCGTTAATTTGCGCAGCTTTAATGTTTATTTTTGTGTGGTAAGGCTTGACAAAAATGTAAATAACATTTTTGAATATTGTTTGTAAGTTAATGAGACCATGTCATTGTTCAAATACAAAACGTGTTCGTGGTCAAATCTTATAAATTATGTAGATGTATTAATCCAACATAATATGACTGCTTGTCGTAAAATGCATGTTACATATACATACTGTACACGCACGGCCGGATGCGCGGAATATGTTCCTTGGAGAGCGAATGCGCACGTCATAGAAAATCTAGATATTTCCGTTAATGTTCATCTTGAAAAACTTTAGAGGTGATACGAACAACAAGTGGTGCAAAGTGCAAAGAGATTCAGCAACTGGCTATAACGTATAACATTAAACTATATATCTGGTGGAGAGCGAATATGTTTACTTTATACGCGCAAATGCGCCCACGCACGACGCTTAGCCTACTTTCTAGAATAATTCGTTGTGCTATGTCTGACAGTGATGTTGCCCTGTTTTCACACTTTGACAGTTGTGTGCGCGCTTGTGTGATGGGAATGATGTAATTGTCATCCCATGGCCGTAAATCCCGTCTTTTTGAGGGTTTCTGATGTGTACCTATCTAATAATCGTACACTGAAAGAAGATATGATAAAGGAGATGTGTGACATTTCAAGCACAGCACATATTAGAATAGACGGAACCATAAGTCAGAAATTACCTTCTTTTTGACGTTACAGTGGCAACACACAGTCCACAGGTATTTCAGAGTTCGCCATAAAAGTATGATGAATAAACCTCCAAAGAAAGTGACCATGGACGAAGCAAGGAATGCCCACCACATGCGCTGACCATTATCGCAGGGCACGTCGGGCGAATACGGGATGATCACGTCCATCTTGGACATATGGATAGAGGACGTCCCCGGCTTAAAATTGCCACTTTTATAATTAGTCATTATACTATTGCCAGTGCCAACAGAACGGTTGCCATCCTCAAGAACTAACATCCAGAGGTTTGAGAGGAGCACCTGTCAGCGCCCCCTAACCCATGTTCAGCCATGTTGCTTCAGCTGCCACCCCTTTCCTTCGATACGGTCTCATCAATTCTCCTTTATACAAATCAGTACCCAGAGTAACCAGTGACGCACAGCCGAGTGTAACTTCGTCCAAATCGCCACTTGCACTCCACCTCCAAACGCATCAGGTCCTTCACGAAACGTTCCGAGTGTGCTGTGTTCAATCTCCAGATGAGAAACAAATTGTTCAAATATTCATATTTTACAGTTTCCTTGTAATTAATCCCAATGCTTTGTTGTGAACGCTCAGCACGCTTGATGACCGCGAATCTCTCACATTTAGCCTACATATCGAACAGAACAGTAGTGTCAAACAGACGTTTTCCAAACTCCACCTTGTCGATAACCTCAGTTTAGCCCTAGCCTACTGCTGATTTTGTCTGCTAACCGTGGAACGCGGTCCAGATTCACAGTCCTTTCGTGAATAATCCGTAAAGTACTAGCCTACATGTATTTTAACTGTTGTTCTTTTTCTGCTCATCTAGCGTCGCCAGACGCCAGCTGATATTCCCTGTCAACTGCAACTCAGCGGGGGAGATTTACAGGTACGAAGGCGGAGTCTAAACACAAAACCCGCTTGTGTAGAAGCCTGTAACACTAGACGCTGACGGCACGTCAATGTATAGTTTGTAATAGTATTAAGAAACGTATATTTATTTCATGCCGTTAACGTCAACATACTCTGACTTAAATTTCAAAACAAAGCGGCACTGTAGCCTACTGGGTGGAGCCGTAAAGAGCGGAAATGCACTTGATTTGCAGCACCGGTTTGTGAGGATTAGACCAAAACGACGCCTATTTACTTCATTGCAACATTATGGATTTTTCATAAAGAAATATTTTTGCGCAACTGTTTTGCACAGAGACTATCAAATGGCAAAATATTATGAGGAAGTATAGGTTAGTCTACGATTATGGTACAAATGGAGGGCAAACATGTTTTCATCACTTCATCCTTAGAGGATGTGAACTCCATTTGAAAACCTGTTGAGCGCTACAGCGACTGATGCGATCCCCCTCCTCCGAAGCGCACGATTTAGCATTAACCACGCTAACAGACCTTGACGACGAGGCTACATGATTAAATATGGTGTCATCTTCTTGACCTTCTCATTATGATTGATAAGATTTGCCCCGTATGTCGCTCGGTCATTTACAACATCTTCAGATTTGCTGTATGGATACCGGTGCCCGTCACTGCAGGGCATTCTAAAAATTGATTGGGCAACTTTTGTAATTCATATCGTAAAAAGAGACATTTTTCTGAAATAAACAAACTAGCAAATGTAATACATCAGCTGAAATGCCAAGTCATTCGGCATTGGCGAATAGCCTACTGCATTCCATGTTTGAGCAGGCTAAAATAGCTAAGTGATGTGATGTTTTGTCTAGTCTACAGCATATGGTAGGCCTCTTGGCCACAGTGTAGATAAGCTATGCAGTATTATTTTCCCTCCATCTCCTCACTATTTTGTATGTTTTAAAACATGTTTAGTGTGAAGACTAGGCTACCATATGATCCCAATATATGTAGGCCTAGTTATTTAAAGGGGGGGAAACCTGCTTATCTAATCTAAGCCAAGCCAATTCTGGCCAAATGTGAAATGGAATATGATCACTTTCGTTGATTGCCTTCTGTATGAGATGAAGTAGGCAAAGTTTCAGTGAAACTACCCCATCTAGTGCCCGAATGACGATTTAACCTAGCCTAGGCTATGCGTCTCCTTGATGCCTGCATTTTCAGGCATGAAGAATTTCTTAAGGTTACGTTAGGTTTGTGATCGATGTTATGTCCAGCTGTAAATGCATCTAAAACAGAATTCAAGCTAAAACTACTTCACTATGACATTGTTTTATAAAAAGCTAAAGACTTTCTTTTTGAGGAGCTAAACAAACTCATCACAGACCACATTATAAAACTATTTTAAGTATCTCAGTGCATAGACTCTTTGGTATGGCTAGATCATCTCTTCAATTTGTTTTTACTGTAACCACTTAACATTAACACACACTATGGATATACAGTATAAAATGAGCCAACCAAAAATCACTCTATACAGGTGGCCCTGAAATTAGGATCCAAAAAGTAGATATGGACAAGACACACAGAGAGCACAATTTAAGTTGTATTTATTAATTTAACATTAGATAGAGGTCATGTCTATTCATTGAGAAGAATCCCAATTTGAGCATAATGCTTACACATTTGGTGTCTTCAATTGCGAGAAATGTCTCTCTTACAGTAATCACTTACTGGAAAACCCAGCAAAGTTCTTTTGACATCACTGAAGTAATGATTCCAAATGGTTTGTTGTGAATAGATGGTCCAACCACAGGATAGCATTTTCTTAATAAAAAAAAATGTGCAAGAGAACATCCCTTTTTCACTTCATGATTTAAAGTAGGAGAACAATTCCTGCTTTGTGTACAGGACATTAGTGAAATGTTAGGGACATGATATGGGGAACACACTGACGATACACACACGCACACTTACATATGTGCACAGACACATGCGCGCACACACACACATGCGCACACACACACACACACACCACTTGCATTTGCTTGTACAGGATAACTAGTCAACGTACCTAAAATAAAACAGCAATATGATAACAAAAATATATTTCAGAGCGTAAATGCTAGAAGGGAAAGATTCAAGTGCAAAACAGAGCCAAAATAAGAAGGGAGACTTGGAGATTTGGCACAATGTTATACTGAGGGACAGGATTCTGTTAAGACTGAGCACTGGATTCATCCTTTAGTAACATATCTGCATCTCACTTCAGAGCTACACAACCATATTAAATAACATCAACATTAATATCAATAATAATAATAATAATAATAATATAAAAAAAAGTTAATCGGAAATTAACAAGGAGGGAAATATTAAATGACCATACCGTCAAAACAAATTGCACCAGTACTTCTTGTCCTTTAAATAGATACATTAAAATCGACGAGAATAAGAGACGAGGAACACACAGGAGAAAATAAAAGACATTGGGTAATTTCCCACAGAGCGAGCATCATCACTTGCTACATTAGACCAAGTCTGCAACCTAGCAGTGAGATTTTACATGATTAAATCAAGAAGAGACAAATAACGTGTGTCATTAGGCTGTTGCATGCTAGCGACAAACATAATCTTTCCTTAGGAGTACCCCAGGCTAATAGTAGCTAATACGTTATCAAAGATGAAACCCTCAAACAGGTCTGCTCTGACCAGTACAAAGAACACAGAATTGGGGAGAGGCTTGGGATTAAAGGATGGGTGAGGTTTCAAAAATTAAAAAAAAGAGAGAGAGAGAAAACACATTCAAGTACGCAAGACAAAAGTACATAAACACAACTGTTGTTGATTGTAAACGAGTGTTTGTTTTTGCCTGAAATGAAGTGTTACTATTGTGACTGAAGGGAAAAAAAAGCTTCGGTAGTGTCAAAGTGGCCAGGGGCCGCAGTGATGCAAATGCAATAGAAATGTGAACATGTCATTAACAACACACACATACGTTTAGTCTGTTGTACCCCTTCACATGGTCAAGGTGTTTAGTGTTCTTGTAGTTGTTTAGTGTTCAGCGATGTGTTTTTGTAGTCGCTGTTGTTGATGTTGTTGTTGTAGTAGTTGTTGTTGTTCTAGTGTTTTATCTGTTTTTATTGTAGGTGTTGGCGGCGATGTGTGATTTAAAATGGTGATCAATCGGGAATCCAGAGGACTTTGCTTTGCTCTTGATCCACGATGGTCTCGATCTGAGTGCAAATGTAGGCCAGACTCCCTGCCTGGACCACCCCTGAGAGGAGAGAAAAATACAAACAAAACAAAACAAAAAACAACAAAAGGATGAGTTTAGCCCAGTTTCATTCTAGCCAATACAGCATGGCAGTGACTTTAGCTTCACTGGCCATGAACATAGTGGAGAGATAAACCATTTGCCACATGTGTTTGCCACTAGGGCTAAATATAAAAGCAATTTGCAAAATAAATAATACTACATACATGTAATACAGATCTAAATATAGCTCATTGGGTTTCCTGTGAGTGTGAGACAGACCTGTGAAGTATTTGCTGTACTCCTGTTCTGTCTTCTGTGCAACTTCAAACTGTTCCTTGGAATGTTTTTGAGAGACTTTATCCCGCAGATAAACAGGGTCCTTTTGCTCCCTGACAGACAACCAAAAACACTCACATCATATGAAATTCTGGTAATATGGTAGCTTTCTTAACCAGGTCTTTTTTGCCTTGTTTCATTATTGACAGTGAGGTCAATAGACTACATAATCAGGGACACTCCAGTTAGGTCTCACCGGAGATGCCAACTTTCAAATATGATGAGATGTATGCAACATCAAATACCACACACACACACAAACACACACGTGGAATCGTTTCTACAGGCAGTAGAAACAGTCTAAATTGTCACTGGAAGAGCAGCGCATCAAAGTGGTAGAAAGGGGGCGGGGGGTCTTTGAAGCAAATGCTAATTCAAAGATACTGAATAGATGTAGCGTCAGATGTCTTTGCTAGAGATGCAGACTTACTTGATCTGCTTGGCGTTCTTGTAGCGGATAAAGATGACAATGGGGTAGATGTGAACGCTGTGGAGGCGCTCGATGGCGTGGGGGGCGATGTCCAGCAGACAGTGGCAATCCTGGGGGTGAGTAGGGCACACGTGAGTTTGGTTCCCGTGTAGAGCACAAACTATTAGTAGTGTCTACAAGTGCTAATAAGTAGAAATACTATTGACATGACCAAAGATTCTAGAACAGAGCTATCGCTCCACTCTAGAATCTTTGGACATGACTGACCGACACAATGTAGAGAAATAAAATTGGAATAAATACAGGACAACCCTCCCCACACTACCCAACCACCCCCTCCCCATTACAAACAAACACACAAACAAACAAACACATAAAGAAATCAAACATTACCTGCTTCTCGGTCACCTCCTTGATGGAGGCCACAGTGGTCACATCAAAATGGCCACTCCTGCGTTTGTAGTCAATAAATAGGCAGTCCTTCACTCCTCTCTCTATGGCCTGCTGGGATGCCTTCATTACCTCTGCACAAAAACAGCCAGATTGGAATTATACAAACCAGGACAGCATGATAACACAATCTGGATGTGGAGCTTCTTCAATCTTGGCAACAGTTGAATGGAAAACAGGCAAAAAATAAAAATAAATAATCCTATCTGACAAATACTAAGTGATACACACGCACGCAGCTCTGAATGCCAAAGTCAAAGGTTCATGCTTCACTGAGCTGAGGGTCTGATGATATTAAAATAAAATGTGCATGTTGCTTATTCAGTGAACCTTGATAAAGGCTGTTTGCCGACATATCAGTCTTGAATAAATAACTTAAAAGAGATCAGTGTG
The DNA here is from genome assembly GCF_017589495.1 of Alosa alosa. Lineage (NCBI taxonomy): Eukaryota > Metazoa > Chordata > Actinopteri > Clupeiformes > Clupeidae > Alosa > Alosa alosa. The sequence goes on along the minus strand of NC_063210.1, from coordinate 13,895,704 downwards.
TGGCCATCCTGTCCAATCAAATAATGGTGTAAATAATACTAATATGGATGAATTCAATAGAAAATAATAAAACCAAATGTGTCTGGGGCACCTGCACCGTACGCCGGCGACCCGAGTTCGATTCCCGCCCCGCGGTCCTTTCAGGATCCCACCCCGACTCTCTCTCCCACTCGCTTCCGGTCATTCTCCACTGTCCCATCAAATTTTATAAAAAGCCCAAAAAAATATACTTAAAAAAAACAAAACAAATGTGTCCAACTCACCCAGCGGGCATCTGCAGAACTTGCAGTCGGCCTGTTTGACCAGCATGTCTTTGGTGGCCTCCACCAGTGGCCCCAGGAGGAGCACTGGCCTGGGGGAGATGCACTCCACCTTCTGGACGCGCTGGTAGGCCACGTTCACACAGTCTGCACAGAGAGGCAAATCAAACACACATGAACAACACACACACACACACACACACACCACCGACCCATTGACACAAACAGATATACAGAAACACACACATAATATGATATACATATATATATATATATATATATATATATATATATACATATATATATATATATATATATATATATACACTCTGAATTCAGAGAACACACACACACCGACTGACCCATTAACACAAACAGACAGACAGACACACACACACACTCTGAATTCAGGCACAGAGCCTGAGCACTTTGGAGAAGTGGGGGTTGTGAGGGCATCTCACCCTCCATGTAGGGGATGGAGTCGGTGCTGATGGCGTCGGGGGCAGGCGTGTCCTTGCCCTCGCGGGACGTGCTGCGCTTGTGTCGGTTCTTCCTGCGGAAGAAGGAACGCCGCGCAGCTGCCGACAGGCTCCGGCTGGAGCAGGCCTCCTCCTTCCCGTCCGGAACGCTCAGCCGGCGCTGGAGCTCCTGCTCCAACCTTTGGTTTTCCAGGGGGAAATAGTGGGTGAGTGTTACCATCTGATTCTGGGAATGTCTTATTAATGTCTTCCACCCTCAGGAGAACAAAAGTTCTAAATACAGAAGCAGCTTTTGGACCTTGACATGTTCCAAATTATTTTTCCACCATTCTTATCCAAAATGGAAAAGTGTTGAAAAGGAGGTTTCACATTTCACATTAATATTCTGATTTGACACATTAATATCACACAGTGTCAAATCAGACTACTAGACATATTACAAATGAACTGAATACGGGCGTGGTGAAGCAGAGAGAACGTCACCGACAGACAATCGGTCCAAATGGGGTTTGATTCCCACCATTGGAAGTCTGTGCCACATTGGACAAAGGTGCCTAAATTATCAGCCAGCCAACTTTATCAGTCAACTAACTAACTTAAATACACAGTTCTGAACAATATCTGAGTGCTGCACGCAGAGAGATGGTTTGTTGCTCTGCGGCCGTGGGCCTTACATGTATTTGCTGGGGATCTGGCCTCTGCCTAGTCTCTGTGCGTTCTCGTCGAGTTGCCAGGCCATCCAATAGCCAAAGTTGCCCTTTGGTAGCGTGTCATCCACGTAGAGGATGTCGTCCTTCTTGAAGCTCAGGTCCTCATCCACCTCAGCCATGCGGTCATAAAGTGCTCTGCTCAGAAGACACAGGCAAACATTTGGTAAAGCACTTCAACGTACTTCCAGGGGTAATCATTCAGACACCCATCATTAGGGCTCTCTCATTTTTGATAAATGAATGAGAAGGAGACAATATGTCAGGGCTAATTTATACACTAATGATTTCAGTAGAGGTTAATAGTTTTCTGCCTCAAAATCGTTTTTGTCAGTGTGGCTCTTTTTCACAGATTCCCCGACTGTGAAGTAGCATTTTTGGACTATAGGTTAAGCACCATTGTGGTAAAACACAACAACTAGCTGCAGACAGGGCTAGGTCAAACTATTGTGATTAATGAACAAGGATTGTCTTGACAAAACTGGACTTAATTATATTACTGATGGTATGCTGGCATTGCTGGCGTGACTGGATGTGTGTGTGTGTGTGTGTGTGTGTGTGTGTGTGTGTGTGTACCTAATGTAGAAGCCATCTCCAGGGCTGTCCCTCAGCATGTTGAACTCCTCCAGGCGATGCTGCACCCGCAAGGTGACCGTGTCCAGGGGCTTCAGCATCTCCAGGTACGCCTCCTCCGCTGTGCGGCCCTGCAGGCTCACTGAGCTGTACTGTAGGAGGGACGACAGGACCGGTCAGGACGGGACACATCACCTCTCTGCACACTCTCGTCCACACACACACACAAACACTGGTCAATCAAACAATGGTCAATCAATGCAACTGCCTATGGGAAGGTGAGCAGACCACAAAGGGAATGAAATGCCCGCACTCTGCTAAAACTCCCATACATTTATTAAGTGCTGCAACGTTTCGACCAGGCTGGGTCTTCCTCAGGCAAAGGTGAGCAGACCAGACACTATCGATTCAACTGTACAAGACAATGTAACGACCGTAGAGAAAACAGCAGAGAATGATATAACAGCTGGTGAAGAATCAACTGTAAAGAAAGTAGAAGGACTTGCTTAACTATGCATGCTGGTACATACTGGTATTAAAAGTTACAAAATGTGTCTCCTTACAAAAATGGGGCCAAACAATTCCCCAAAGAGCGGTGCTTTTTAAAGGCACTCTAAACTCCAAACTTAAAACTTAAAACACGCTTCTGAACTGCACAGGAAGTGCCCTGGGAGTAAAGATTGGAGCCAAATGACACCCAATTGGATGCAGGAGAAGTGCTTAAAAAAAAAAACATCTTTGGAAGTCATTCTCAAACGCGAGGCCGAACTGCACGCAACTTCTGTTGAAGTTTAGCCTTTGCAGGACGGTGGCAGGGCAGGTCACCCGGGGAGGGTTGGAATATTACAGGCAGGGATTGGGTCAGATTTGGGGGTGGGGGGGTTGATGGGGGGGATTAAGTGCCATAGTTCTCCATCTCAGTGCGGAGGGGATGGACGGGGCTCCGGACAGCTGCAGGTTTTTGAGCCCGATAGTGGGATTAAAAGCTTTTCATCTTTGGGTGTCCTCTCTTCAACTCCAGCGCCTGCTCCTGTCGCATCCCTGTGAACATCCTCTTCTCGTTCTGTATCTCTAGCCCATCATGTACCTCCCCCCTCCCCCCATTCCTCTCACTCCTCTGTCTGCAATCTCATCCATCTCTGCTCTTCCTCCCCTCCTGACTCATTTTTGTCTCTTTCATTTCACTTGTTATCTCTTTTAAATCCCCCCTCCCCCTCCCTCCCTCATTTTCACCCCATGTACTCATCCTTCTCTCATCTTTTTTTTTTTTTATCACTCCCTGTCCACATCTCTCTCTCTCTCTCTCTCTCATCCCTTGTTCACCCTGACCCCCCGCCTTGTTCATCTCTCTCTCTCTCTCTCTCTGTACCCTACATCTCTCTCTCTCTCTTTCATCCCCCACTCTCCCCCTCTCTCTAGCCCTCACCCCTCTCTTCCTACCCAACACCCTCCCCCAATCCATCTCTCTCTCCCCCCTTTCTGTCTCAATCCAGTTCCATTCAGTGTGCTTCAATGCTATGACCATTCAGAAAAAGACAATGTTGCCAAAGATACAGAACCATATGCGAGTGTGGTTGAAGCGTAAGCGCAAATGTGCAAACACACACACACACACACACACACACACACACACTCTCTGCACTACTTACCTCCAGGATGAGGTCTCCGGGCATGAGCCCGTCGGCGGCCCTGGCGGGGCTGTCCTCCTCCAGCCGCTCCACGTAGATGCCGTGCAGGTTGCCCCCACAGATAGACACGCCCAGCTCACCCAGCACCCTCTGCACCGTCACCCGCCGTGGCTCCGGGAGCACACGCCTAGAGAGAGAGAGAGAGAGAGAGAGAGAGAGAGAGAGAGAGAGAGAGAGAGAGATTATTATTACACTAAAGGAATCTGGAGGAAGAAAGAAATAAATGATAAAAGAAAGGATGAATGAAAGAAAAAATGAATGAATGAATGAATGAATGAATGAATGAATGAATGAATCAATCAATCAATCAATCAATCAATGAATGAAAGGATGAATGAATGAAAAAGAAGGAAAGATCATGGAAAGGTCACGGTTATGGAAGGAGAGACAGGCAGTTGAGAGAGAAGTAAGAGATGGGAGGATGGAGGGAAAGGGTGAGAGAGAAAAAAGTGAGAGCAGTGTGGATTTAAAGGTTCCTCGATGGCCTTTCTCTAAACCCTTAGAGGGCCGGAACAGAATTTTTTTTTATCTTTAACAGATTTTCAGCGCTTTGCCACATGCGCCGCCATCTCGAAATGTCATTACATGTTGAGCTGCTTTATAAATAGTCTAAATGGAACACGCTACATTAACCCTCGACAGTCCACAACAAAAGTAAAGTAATCACCTACTGATGATCCATGGAGGGTCTTTAGAGGATGTTTCTTCACACAAAAACACTCAAGTGAGCTGAAGACTACCATCGACCTGGTGGGTTCTCGACCCTGAGCTTGGTAAACTCTTGACCCTTTCACCTTGAACTCTCTGTTTATATTGAGGGCCAAGCCTGGTGCTTGTAGCCTAGGCCAAAGATCCTTGGTTGATGGCTCTCAGTATAAACTAGGCCTAATGTCTTGACCCCTTGTGGAAGCTTTTACCTGACAGAACTGCGTGGGCTAGTGGTCGGTGTGGTCTGTTTGGAGGGCGGCGTCATGGTGCCCTCGTCCTGCTCGCTCAGCGTGTCGATAGTGGAGTGGTCATCAGGGGGCGTGGCTCCGCTGCCGTGCGACGGAGGATGGCTGCTGATTGGATCAATTCTAGAACTGAGAGAACATGGGTACGGTCAACACCCCAAAACAGGGAACTCACTACGCCAACCATTCACTGATTTCAATGAGCTCAACTCTTCAGTCAGGTAGATCAGCTAATTAGTGAAATCGCCTGTGTTAAGTGCACAGACAGAGCCAATACACAGTAGGACTTTTACTCCCTGAAGCCCAGGTGACTCGGTAGATGGGTAATGCAATGGGTATAAGTTGGTAGTATTGGGGCATTGGGATGATAGTGCCCTGGCAGTATTGGGGCATTGGGATGGCAGATGCCTGGGCAGTATTGGGGCATTGGGATGGCAGATGCCTGGGCAGTATTGGGGCCATTGGGATAGCACTGAGAGCACTGGGATAGGGTCAGGGGCAGTAGGCAGGTACCTGGAGCGCGAGTGGTTGCCCAGTTGGTACATGTGAGGGTTGTACTGGGCCAGGATGGTGACTGTGTCACACTGCTGACCAATGATCAGCCGCGCCTGCTGCTCTGTAGCATTCCGCAGGTTTATGCCATTAAACTGGGGGAGAGAGAGAGAGAGAGAGAGAGAGAGAGAGAGAGAGGGGAAATGTCGAAAAGACAAAAAGTTAACAATGACAGTGATAAAGGTGAATTTAGAGTAAGTGTACAAGAATCAGAACGCCTTTTACAGTTTTTTTTTTACTCCAATGATGCAGCTATTTTCATGCTATGAGTCAGAACATCTTTCAATCTTCAAAAGTGAAGACTGATATTCTAACAGCAATACCTCCAACAGCTGGTCCCCAAACTCCAGCTGGTACTGGTGAGCGATGCTGCCTCCCGTCACCTTGGAGACAAAGATGCCGCCATTCTCCCCGCCGACGATGGAGATGCCCAGTGGCTCGGCCCCTTTGTGGATGGTCACGGCGCGCGGCTCCTCCAGATACGGCCTGGACACACGTTAATCATCATCGTTATGAGTCAGGATTCTCGCTATATTAAACCCAACACAGCAACTTATATATTGCTTCTTTGCAGTCCAACAGTTTTCCCTCATACGTTACTGGTCACATGCAGTTACACTATCTGATATTGTTTGTGGTGTGCTTTCGCTTGCGTTCATGGGGACAGGATTTAGCAAGGCTGGGTTTGAACACACTGCAGGCTACAGCGAGCTGTACAAGGGTATCGTGTACCAAGAAAAAGCAGGGTTGCACTAAATTACTGTAGGCTTGGATGAGATGGATGAGGTTTGGTAAAGCAACACTAGGCTGTGATGGCCGTGACTTTTCTTAAGATGGGCCAGGGTCTCCTGTTGATTAGATTAACAAAGGAAGATTAAAGCTGCTGTTAGAAATATTTTTTTAAATAAAGTTTTTACGGGATACAAATTAACTGCATTTACACATTACTAGAGATAAAAAAAAAAGAAAAAAAACCTTGTGGTGTTGAAATAAATGACTAAATTATGAAATTCTAGTTTCTCTAATCTGGAATGAATTGCAGTACGGTCCAAATATATGAAGAAATATGGAACTTCAAAAGCAACAGGTATCCTTGCCTACCAATTACTTTCCAAGTGCCCAGTGTACTGCAGGGGACTGTTTAGGGTCCTTAAACAGCACCTTGCTTTGTATATTTATTTTATGTTCATTAATATTTCCATATGCATTTTTCTCCTATTCCATTAGTCCATGGTCAGATCAATATCTGAGGTAGGGGTGAGCAGCAGGTGGAAAGGCATTGATATTATTGTGACGCTGTTTTTCCTTACATAACAACAGTGAATTTAAAAGAAGAAGCTTGCTTTTTTCTTGCAAGGGTAGATCTGGTGGATTTAGAGATAGGCTGAGGATAGGATAAACTGATTATTGGTGTCCTCAAGTAGGCTGTTTTTTTTCTTCTTTTTTTCAGAACACAGGGACCAAATAAAGCCGAGGAGCTCCGGAGATGTGACCCATGCAGTGACTCTCTCAGCCCCAAATCATCAGACTCATGCAGCCGCTCCAGGTCCAACCCAAGAGGAAAACACAACGCTCAAGCTCCAGTCACAAACAAGCATTCAGCTAGCAACCCAGGAAAGGAAATCTGGCTAAAGAGAGGAAAATTCTCTAGAGGAAGGGGACTAAGTGCAGGAAATGTGCATGAAAGCCTGTTGAAGTGCAACAATGTCAGTGATGGAGAGGAGACATTCACATTGAAGAGACAAAACAAGAGAAACAAGAGAGTTGGTGGAAGGGTATGTCCCAAAATATCATCAGTTCCTCAGAGGTTTCTATCAACAAAGTTATCAAAAAGTTCAGTTGCAGCAAGTATACTTGAAGATTGCAGACCATGTACAATTACATTTAAAGCATGGGCTGCATTGCAGATTTCCACAGAAATTCCCAGTGCTTCAGTGATATTAATCAAATATGTGATTTTGAACTCCTATCCTTTCTCAAGTGTCGTGAATATCAAATTAAATAAGCTTGATAAATGTCACCCTTTCATACTGCATATCGAATAAAATAAGTTTAACAAATTTCACCCTTTCATAAACTAAATTGAATTCGATTGAGTCAGGCGAGCAAGGCTCCCTCGCGGTCCTGAGGCTTGTGATTTGGGACATCCCCATCTCCTGGGTGTGAGTGCGGATGGATCAGAACCAACCTTAAGCTCCTCAGAGAGGCGAACTTGGGCCGGAGGGGCCGAGGGAGCCTCGGAAAGGATTTGTTACACAACAGACGTCTGAAAGAGTCGCAGAGGGACACAGAGAGGGGGAGAGGGAGCGGGAGGACGGGGAAGTCAAAGAGGCTGAGAGAGGAAGAGGACGGCGAGGAAGAGCGAGACGCGGCGCGTTTGGTCATGAGAGATGACGAGAAGGGTGAGTTTTATGGCCAGTTTCCTGTACTTGGGTTAATCATAGTTCTAGGCGTAAAGGTTTTTTGAACTAAAAATGTTCATTGAAATGTTCCTTTAGTCTAGAACTGGTCTTAATCCATGGATGGGTAACTGGCCCTAAGGGTTTAAATTGTATAGGCAGTTTAAAAAAACAACAACAAAAAAACAGAAAGAGGTGGACGAAAAGATACAAAAAGTCATCGCCATTTTCCTTTTTCTTGGCAGATCTGCTATCAGAAGAAACAGAATTGTCTGTGGGAAGTTGGTGAAGTGACATTTCATTTGGTGGCATTTGTTAAAACAAACCTGAAGTGGGTCACTAGCTGAAATGTCAGTTAATCCACCAGGGACACGGTGGTACATGACACCCTTCTTCGACTCATGACAGAACCTCTAGACAACTCCACCAATTACGTAACAACCCCACAGATCACTAAATGTTAAGGTGAAATGAAGCAGACAGCTGGAGACTTTGATGCTCTCAGTATAATTATGTAGCCTTTGTAAAGAGCATTAGTTCTTCAAAGAGTAGAGATTTTAATGTCTGATTGTACCTGTCATTTCTCCGGTCTCCCATTGGTGCAGGGCTGACAGACAGCCTGACGTGGGAGGAAATGGAGCCTTGTGATTGGCTGCTTACGAAGGAGGTGGTCTCTAGGTTGAGGGGGGATAGAGGAGGGGTGATGAGACTGGTGGTGCTGCAGTCCGAGTGGGATAGGGAGCCTAGAGGGACAAAAAGGGCAGATTGAAAGAAAGAACACAATTAAGCACAAGTTAGTCTAAAGGGGATGACTTTTTTTTAATGTTGTTTTGCTTGTTTTTTTATTTATATTTTTACCTTACCCGTGTTAATTTCTACTCTTAATTAATCAACATTAACTGTGAAGCACTTATGGTACAATTTCTGCTGCTTTTAAAGGTGCCACATGTGACGCGACTTGACTTGTGGCACCTTGTGACAGCTAATCACCTCTCCTACATGATATGATTGTGGTACTGTGGCAAACAGCTGTATTCTCCAGCCACATGCGTGCCAATTGTTGCTATGGTGTTCTGAAGGATGTAGATTTGGGCTTTGTAGCTTTACCTCTGTCGGAGCCCTGTGTGGAGCCTTGCGCGGAGCGCATGTATCGGGGCGTTGAGGGGATCTTGATTCGCTCAGCGCGATACTGACTGCTAACCCCACCTGCCAAAGTCGGAAAGAGAAGAAAGGAGAGATGAGTACACTATGCCACTGGGTTATGTACTTCTTACTGTACAGCTTATGGAGGACTTACCAAACCAGCAATAAATTAGAGCTTGTTAACAGCATTGTAGACACTGCACAAGTCACTAACCTCTGTGCATTGATTAAAGAACAACGGGAGACACGATCTCCATTTCCCTTCCACAGAAAAAATAATACCATAGCACACGTATCTACCAGCCCATGCCACAGCCTCATGAGTCTGGTGTGTTAGTAGACCAGGGTGTGGGGTGGTATTAAGATGTGATATGTGTGTGTGTGTGTGTGTGTGTGTGTGTGTGTGTGTGTGTGTGTGTGTGTGTGTGTGTGTGTGTTCAGCCCACCGTGTCTGGCGCTGGAGGGCAGGGAGTTGGTGCTGTGCGGAGTGCGGCGAGCGCCATCGCTCAGCTCACTGGAGCGCTTGTGGCTGAGGTCCAGACTCAGACGGCCATGGTGCTGAGGACTGGACACACAATACAACAGAGAGAGAGAGAGAGAGAGAGAGAAAGAAAGAAAGAAAGAAAGAAAGACAGACATCTTATCAGGTTATCATAGAAGAGGAGAGACAATTTAAAACCCTGTTTGCCCCATCATATTAATAAAATGCGTTTTTGGTTACTTTTTGAAAAAGTGTTCATTTACAGTATGTGTTTTGGTATTGAGAGAGAGAGAGAGAGAGAGAGAAATTCAAATCAATGCAGTCCAGATTCCCGTCGAGTTTTATTGAGTTTTTTTGTTGATTCTTCTGGAGCTTGCCGTAACCGCGAGCATACCTGTTGCGTGAGTGTGGTGCGGGAGGGCAGGTGTTGCTGTTGACCCAGTGGCTCCAGGCTGTGTACACAGGGTTGTGCATCACCGTGGTGACAGCCGGACAGGGAGACAGGCCACGAGGGGAGGGCTCTGTCAATACAGAAACAAATTTAGGACATAAATTACAAACAAGAGAATTACTCAGTCCAAATGATACTTTTACAATTATATTCCAAGTATTATTATTATTATTATTGGTATTATTATTATTATTATTATTATTATTATTATTATTATTATTATTATAATACTTTTAAATGATAATAGATATACAGTAATATACATAGTTTACTGAAAGGTACACTAAATATGGTTTTCAGACATTTAGGGGATATACTGATGGACATGTGGAGCAAGAGGAAAATGGAGAAAGAGAGAAGTGTCTGTCTTGTTGAGAGTATGTGTATGTGTGTTGAGTGTCTGTCTGTGTGTGTGTGTGTGTACATGTGTTGAGAGTGTGTGTTTGTTCGTTCCTGTGTGTGTGAGACTGCATGTGTGTTTGAGACTGCGTGTGTGTGTGAGAGACTCACGTCCTGGAAGAGGGCCGTGGTAGCCTGGCGGGGGGAAGCCCATGTGAGCGTGAGGTGGGGTGGGGGAGAAGTCGACGGGCCCAAGGGAGTCTGGAGAGCGCTCGTCTTTGGCGTACGCCTGAACAAAACACAGGCCCAACATGTGAGCATGACTCATCACAGTCAATCAGCAGCACGTCATGGACAAGGAAGTTGCACTGGACAACGTCTAGCTCTCCAAACACATTTATTTGATCAACAACACACAACACATTGTAGTGCAGCATACGTCATCTGACAATGGTTCACATGCTTAGTGTGTGCATGCAGAAACAATAATAGAAGGTATAAATCACATCTACATAACAATAATAGGTGCTGGCAAATGGAGTGGACTTAGATGTACTGTGTACCATCACTACATTGCTGCTTTAAATACAATAACACCACAATAACACTCATAGTGCTGAGACTTGAGTTCAAGTTCAAGTAGTTTATTGTCATGTACTCATAAAAGAAATTATAAGTAATTCAATTATTTTGCACAAGAGCCAGCTCAACTTCAAAGAATAAATTAAAAGTAGTAATTAAAAAGGTATATTGTGTCTGTGTATGGGGTATGGGTGTGTGTGTGTGGGGGGGTGATGATGAATAGAAAGCAGCTTGAGTGATGGTTTAGAGATGTGTCAGGTACGCTGGTGTTGGATCTGAAGGCGGACTCACGGCCGAATACCCAATTGGAGCCATTTGGGCTGTGTAACATTTTATGTCTAAGTTTATCACCAGAGTTTGGCACCTACTTAATAGTGTTTGGGTGTGCGTTACTCTGCCACCTGTACAGGTGTGCTGGTGTGTGTTACCTGCATAGGTATGGGGATCTTGAGAGGGGTGAGCTGTCGGCGTGGGGCGGGGGCAGAGCTGGGTCTGGGCCTCTTCATCTCCTGCTCCGGGCCGGTTCTGACCGCTACGTCCTCTCGGGTCCTGAGCTCTCCTCCTAGTTGGCCTGTGGTATGACCAGAAATCAAAATCCATTTTCAATTAGGACTTAACAACATAATTGAGATGCAATTGTTTTGCCATATTTGGTTTGGTTTATAGTAGTGACTATTGTATTAATTGTATTAATAAACTACTTTCTTAACATCAAGAAGAATCAAAAATGTATACTGAGAAACAGATTTAGAAATGAAAGGTTAGAAAATGGTTGGTGTTTCCAAAATCATTAATCGTATCCAGTAATCGTGTAATTGTAATATTGACCCAAATGATTGTGATTTTGATCGAGCAGTCCTACCTCCTGGGGCGGATGGTGGGGGGCACTGGGAGGGGGTGGACGGTGGGGAGCCGGTGGTGAGAGTGGAGTCCGACGCCGAACTGCTCTGCTGCTTGTGCTTGTACTTGAAGGAGTCGCTCCGCGTGGGAGGCGTCGGGGGGTTGGCCGGGGCGTCAGTCCGAGGGCTCTGGGGCCGGGCCTTGGACAGCGTGACGTAGTCCAGCTTAGTGGGCGTGTCGGGCCGCTTGAAGATGTCGGCGTCGAAGATGGGCTTCCGCCGCTTGGCCGTCACGCGGAAGATGGAGAGCGGCGCTGCGGCGTCCGGCGAAGACGACGATGACGGTGGCGGCCCTCCCGCCAGCACCCGGGGCCACGTGCCTCCGCTGCTCCTCGGGGGCGTGTGGCTCTTTTCCGGGGGCATGTCCACCGCGACGCTGACGCACTCGGCGGCAGTTGCCGCCGTCGCCGCGGAAACGGAGGCCGGGTGGAACGTCAGCGGCCGCTTGGACTGGTGCGGGCTGGCGGTGAGGTGCCGCTGGTAGCACACCACGTCCTGGTAGGGGGGCGGGCTGGGCTCGGCCGACGCCGGGCTCTCGGGGGAGTAGATGTCCGTCTGCGTGGAGCTGTTGTGCCGCAGGTTGCGGCAGTTGCGCGCCAGGACCTCGGCGCCGGGCAGCTTCCCGCTCGGGCTCTTGTCCAGCTCACGGGCCACTTCGAACAGACTCTGACCCGACAGGCTCTGAGGGAAGAACTAGGACAGGAATCATGGAAAGATGATCAGTCAGTAGCACCCTAAAAAGCAAGTACAGCTGCAGAGTTCAACACTTCACTTGATTTGTGAAACTGCTCCTACTGGGAGCGGCACTTCTTAATGACTATCTGCTGCTTGTGTTCAGGTGCATGTTTAGTCAGACCTTGCATACGGGTAGTGCTAAAGTATGTTCTTTCATTAACAGATGTCATTTGAAGTAACTGTGCTCTAGCTAACACATGTATATGTGCAAGTGTGTGTGTGTATGTGTGTGTGTGTGTGTGCATTCACC
>NC_063210.1:13770763-13882713 GCF_017589495.1 Alosa alosa | reverse complement strand
ATCTGCATTTAAAGGTGCCATGTGTATGTAATGTCCGCCAAAAAATCAATTCTTACTCCACATTCCATAAAAGATGGGGGCAGTATACCTCCGAAACCAACCTCAAGTTTCTTGAGAACTTTAGTCATCCAATTCGAACACATGGAATCGGTTATGTGGTTGCCCTGCAAGAAGTTGCAACATGTGCAATGTGCACAATGTTTGCTCACATCCACAATACACTCCTTCATACCAACCTCAAGTTTGGTAACTGATCATTAATCATCCAATCGGAAGACATGGAACCGGTTATGGTTGCCCTGCAACAAGTTACCCCACGTGAAAATTTAATGAATAATTTTCCCAGACTTGTTGTGATCATAATATTGAGATTCAGGAAGATGAAATTGCTCACATACACAATACACTCCTTCATACCTCAAGTTTCTTGAGAAAATAAACAAATAGACAAAAAAGCAGGTCAAATTATTTTAACAGCTTCAAAAATAGATGGCCATTGTTAACTGTCTCAGACAGTGTGGTCATTATAAAGATATAAATAGATATAAAAATGTTTTAAGTTTTTGCTTTAAAAATTAGATTTTGTTTCATGCACCATTTAAAAAAAATATTCCTTTTTTTTGTATTAAGAGTTTGTTTGTATACGGGGTCTTAACCAGGGAATTATGGGAAGAGTGCCAATAGAGATGTAAACCAGTCACAGACTTTTCAATGAAAGATGGACTCGGCATTTGGTTTATGGCGCTAACGTTGTCACGGTGTTTTTCTGACTATTCACGTTTACAGTTTATAAGAGACAGAGAAAATAAATCTTCATAAACGCATCAGTATGAAGCGTGGACGTTTATTAAACCAATGCAGCTACAGCCATAGATATGAGTTATTGTGGGGAAAATGTCTTGGATGAGTATATTTTGTATATCTTCATTTACAGTAATAGAATATAATAAAATTGATTATATTTTAATGTCCCCATGATGGAATTTGTTTTAGAACAGCATAGCCCAGTGACAGACAACTTAGATAATTAACTTTAATATGTTTGTATTACATTTTATTCAAATACAAATACATTTTATGTATTTGTGTTTTTTTGTGTTTGTATCTGGTTTCCCTAATGTATTTGTGCTAATTTCACATCTTGAGCCTGTTTCTGTTTATCTGGATGTTTTGCCTCATGCCACCCTTGAATTAATCAGTGCCTCACTAGTGCCACCCTTGTTAAAAATGTCTAGAATCGCCACTGGCGATATGGTGAGGGACAGGTCAGGTTGCGCTATGAAAGAACATGCGTAGCCTATTTCTGAGCGCAAAAACGGTCAGCCATAGATAAACGTAGCCTACCTCTGTCTTGGTGGCAGTTGCACCAGGTAGGGAAGATGTCCTGAAGTGCGCGAATGTTAACCTTATGGCGGTCTTCTGATTGGTGGCGTGCTAAAACTTTTTCCAATTGCATCCATAAATACTTTTCTTACAGCAAACCGCGCAAAAGCAAACCCCTGGCACTTTGATTTCTTTACACCATGGCTTGTAGTTCTCCCCCGTTTCCAACAGCCAAGCCCATCTCCATTTATTTTCTATAACTGTTTTGTCTTAGCCTGGCCTCGGCCGCTTTCTTCTCCCTACAGTACTGCGAAGTCAGAGAGTCTGGTTTCCAGGCTAGTTGCAGTGCATGAAAATGCACTGTACTGTTCTTCCTAGGCAGCTTCTTCTTATTACAGTGCATGAAAATGCACTGTACTGTTCTTCCTAGGCAACAACAACTTATTATTATTATTATTCCGCTTACCACTTTTTCCGTACGCAATTTCTCTTGAACAGTTTAACTTAGAAACTTCATTCAAACTTTGTAACGTAAGTATTCTAACGGACCAAGCTGCTATGTCTTTTCAACTTTGAAACTTTTATACTTTTTAAACTATTAAAGAAAAACTTTTTAAAAATCCCTATAGACTTAACATTGCCGATTGTGACCTCATAATACGGCCGTTAAGCAATTAGAATCCTATGGCAGGTGTTCAGGCCACCTGGATCAACTGCCAGTCTCAGGCTTTAAGCATACAAACTGGCCCTATTAAGACTACACATCCTGTTTAACTGCTTCCTCTGCCAAAAACTGTTTCAAAATAAAAGTCCTCAATACAATATTTCACTATTAAACAATTTAACCCTTTAAACTACTCAACTTTTTAACTGTTCAGCCATTGTAACTGTTACTTGTCATCGACTATGACTCCTACCCACTGTAGCTAGTTAGCATGGTTAGCATTGCTAACATTGTTAACATTTTTAACAAAACTGCTAAAAATGATTAGCTAAGTTAGCTAAGTAACATGGTTAGCATAGTTAGCATGCTAGTTAGCATTATTAGCAAAACTGCTAAAAATGATAAGCTAAGTAACATGGTTAGCATTGTTAGCATGCTAGTTAGCATAACTGCTAAAAATGATTAGCTAGGTTAGCTAAGTCATATAATTAACGTAGTTAGCATGTTAGCATGCAAATTAGCATAACTACTAAAAATGATAAGCTAGGTTAGCTAAGTCACATGGTTAACATAGTTAGCATTGCTAGCATAGTTAGCATGTTTAGCAAAACTGCTAGAAAACATTAGTTAAGTTATGAACTCAAATATCTACCTATACACAGCCATTAAACTATTTGAATATCAACATTCATTAAACTTCCAGTCTGTCAACAACTTTTAAACTATTTCCCTTCAACTTTTAAACGGTCTACTTTTAAACTATCTATTAAACTAGCTGTCTATCAACAACGTTTAAACTATCTACTGTCTATCAACAACTTTTAAACTATCTACATTCAGCTTTTAAACAGTCTACTTTTAAACTATCAACTTTTATTAAGCTATGCAACCACAATGTCTATCCTAGCATCACCGTAGTAACCATCTCTGTATTATCTGTTTTAACTATACATTATATTTTACATCACAACTTTAGCATTTTCACTGGTAATTCCTTGGAATTGCATTTCTAGTTTTGTCTAAGACATCTGTGCCTTCCTTTAGCAACGCATCCATGACAGCTAGTGGCCTTGCCAAATAGATGCACACAAATCATGACGCCAATATGCGAGGTTCTGGTAGGCCTACTGGTTATGGTTTTGTCCTATAAATTAATAATATTTTATAGCAAAGTTTTAAGTTGACTATTTTAATTGCATGGTTATTTTTTGTCAACATACAATCACAACCTATGTCGTTAAAAGTGTAGGCCTAAGTAAAAATAGGCTACAAGGCTGTCTGTGTTCACAAACACGACTGACCCCCTTACTCAATAGTTCGCGATGATGACAGATATTATTTTTTTTTTATGCTAACACGCTCAGTCAAAACTGTCCGTCGCAAATTGTGAAACACATTGTTGGACATGTCATAACAGACGGGATAATAAATTGCATAGGCTACGGTTTATATTGCGTCTTTACACATGTTAGTTGCATTGATTAAAAACTGTAACACTAATAGGCTACATCGGGTGGCATAGCAGGCTATCTGTTCAAGTCATAGGTGACACCCAAAATGAATGACCTTCCCTGACAAGAGTTTGTGGTGATAGGCTAAGAAATTGTCTACATTGATGCACGGAAAGAACACAGCATACGTTTATCTCCGAATTCGCACATAGAGCTCACAATGTAGGCTAGGCTACCATATCCAAAAAAGTTAAACGGATTGGCCATCCTCATCAGCTGTATCGATTGTGTCACTATAATCCAACGAGACCGTTAGTCCTCCAGACGTTTTTTTTTTAAGCAAACAATGAGACAATCGTGTAGGCCTAGCAACTTAAACAAAGCGAAACTCATGGCTGACTTATCTTTTTTAACGGTCACTGATTGAGACACAGAAAGTTCTCAAGAACACTATTGGGTCTTTAAAGATTTAACATAACACACATTAATTCATCGGACCCCCCCTCCTATTTGTTTTCTCATCGGATCTGCATCGATCTCAAATATGGCATTTCTAGAATCAAATTGACGGAAATCCGTCGCACGACGGAGAACTTCAATCCTTGAGATCCCCAAGAAAGCTGCCTACTCTTCCATTAAGTTACATTGCTTTTTTTTACATTAGTGAATTCATTCGTTGAACCAATGAACAAATGGCCAAAGACCGGCGATGATCCCCCACCTTTATGGCCGGCCAGGTTTAAGTGGATGGGGGTGATGATGCGGCCGCCCAGGGACTTCCGCCTGCGCACCACCATGTTGATCACCCCACCCCCACTCAGCACAGCCTTGATGACCTGTTTCCTGTCCTTATTGGCCAGGTCCACGTCATTTATCTTCAACAACCAATCATTCACTCTGAGCAGAACAGGAAAAGGAGGATACTGGTTACAAACAGGTTACAAGCATAACCCCAGGAATATACTACCAAGAAATATACTTATATATATTTTACTACCTACAAATACACTACATGGTATAGACTACCAACAAATATTCTACATGGTAAACACTACCAGCAAATAAGTGTCTGTGGCCTCGAATAAATACACACAGAGATGTGATTGGATATAATACATGATGTGATTTGCTTTTGTGTTTTTTGAGAGCATAATGTCCAAGATAAAAGAGGTACGAGTCACTCTTTACCTCAACCTTCCATCAGCAACACTTCCTTTGTCCACCTTCGTAACAAATATTCCACAGTCTCCCGGTAAATACGGATCATTTACCCCTTCTGCTATGTCGAAACCCAGTGCCTTCAAATCCATGTCATCCTGCAAAGCATCAGGAAGTTTGAAGGTTAAATCAACATATGATGTTTAATAACACTAGAAGAGACCATAGCAGGAAGAACATAAAACATTTCTTCCGTATTTTTCCATTGTTATCAGGCGAGCCAATGTTATTCCACTGTATTTCTCCAATAATTAGGATTCTAGTCAATGGATTACCAGTACTTTTCCAGTGACTATGCAAATAGTGATATAATCTGTGAGCACACCTAGCCCCTTCACTTAAGAGCTCTTCAGATAGAAAACAGACCCCGCTCTGTCCCGCACCTTCCCGCCTCACCTGTCATTTGAAAGACAACGCAAAACTGAAGTGCCCACACCGCCACCTCAAAAGCGGGTATTTTCTTGATTCGTGCATGTAAGCGGCAAGAATCTCGAGACGGTTTGCCCGCCTGTCTCTCATTGAAAATGAAAAACTAGCGGGTGTTGCTTCTCCTGTGAAAAGCCCTTTATTTATTTATTTATTTGTTTGTTTGTTTTGTTTGTTTGTTTGTCCGGTCAGTATAATAGATACTTGTCTATGACGACTATCTTTGATAAATTGTTTTTATCTTTGTCACTCACCCTGTCCTTCTCAAACTCCACCACCTCTGTCTCCCACTCCAGCGAGTCGGTGTCGATGGCCGAGTCGTGGGAGTTGTGGGCCATCAGCTGTCTGAACCGGGCCTCCTTCTCCAGCTGGTCCTCCATCTTCTCCCTGGATAAACGCAATGCAACGCCACAGCCAGGTGTCAGGCCATGAAAAGTGATCAGAAAATGTCTGATTCTTTCAGTAAACTCTTCAGTCAAAAGATCATGTTAGACATTAGTCAAAACTCTGACATTACCATTTTTTAAATGAAATTTCCTTAAACCTATATGCAATAGGCTAATTAACCCCAATTCACCTTGTACTGTACTTGTGCCATGTGCCATTACAGCAGAATTTAGATTTTAGAATGGTTGGTGTCCAGGAGTACATACAACTCACAACCACCAGGTGGCAATAAAAACACATAAAGTTGAAGAGATAGAAAAATGAGATGTAAAGTATTTTACTGGCATAGCCTGGGGTTATTTCCATTGTGTGACTTTGGTTAAATATAAAATCGGATTAATAATTTAAAGTCCTCAGTGAGGAGAGAAAGTTTACAAGCAGTTACAAAAGTTCTGGGAGCGGAAGAGGTCTACATTATGTGGATTTGTGTGCACTAGGGGGTATGAAACTGTATGTCTACCTGTGTGTGTGTGTGTGTGTGTGTGTGTGTGTGTGTGAGAGAGTGTGTGAGTGAGTGAGTGAGTGAGTAGCAGGCTTACTTCAGCTCCTTCAGTTCCCGCACAGCGTCATTCTTCTGTTTTCTCGTGTCGTCCAAGTTGCGGAGCGCATCGGCCAGGTCACTCACAGCCCGATCTCTCTCTCTCCTCAGGTTGTCACACAGGGTCCTGCACACAGGGGGCAGCATTGCACCAGTCAAACACACTGCATCTGGACAGCTCTGGAAAAAGCATAAGAGACCACTGAACATTTTTCTGATGTCATCCTACACTTGCTGAGTGACATTCGTATGAGTTGACGGG
Organism: Alosa alosa; assembly: GCF_017589495.1. Classification (NCBI taxonomy): domain Eukaryota; kingdom Metazoa; phylum Chordata; class Actinopteri; order Clupeiformes; family Clupeidae; genus Alosa; species Alosa alosa. The sequence goes on along the minus strand of NC_063210.1, from coordinate 13,876,384 downwards.
CAAATTTGTAGTGGTCTCTTAGTTTTGAATATGACCGTCAATCATTCGAATGTCACTCAGCAACCATAGGATGACATCAGAAAAAGTGGTGCAGTGGTTTCTTAATTTTGTCCAGAGCTGTGCATGCACCATATGCCTCTACTGTACAGTCTCCACTGCTGACAGGGTGCCCACTCTTTATTCAGTCTCTGCTGTTCAACATCAACTACAACTTTGTTGCATCACAGGTCTTCAAAACTATCAAACCCCTTTATAACAATAAAAGTAGATTAGTAAACAGAGGTTACTTCTGAATACTCAGTTATGGGGTATATTATTTTAAGCTGGACTTAACAGTGTGGAATGGCATGTCTTTGTCAGCGTCTATTTGTTTAAATAGCCATTTTATACACAAGGGCAGTTGACCAAAGTGCTGTATATTAAGACAAGCAACACAAATAAAAGAAAACAAGACTATCATACTGTTGATATGTTTGATTATACATATTTAATATTTAAACGGTAATCATGTCTTTAAGGGGAAATTGTGGACACGACCAGAGGCCACCTCCGTGCAGCACGGTCCGGTGATCAAAGCATTTGTTAGTGGTAGCATAGTGGATTGAAAAAGTTGTGGGCTCAATTCCTGGCTGCTACCATCGTGCCCTTGAGCAAGGCACTTAACCCCGATACTGTCGCTCATAGTAATTGATGTTGCTTTGGATAAAAGCATCAGCCAAATCAATTACTAGGTAAGGTAGTCACCTGATGCTCTCCCTCTCGGCCACGATCTTGTCGCGCTCCTGGAACGCCCAGTCGCGCCGGCACTTGGCCACCTCGGCCTCCTGGGACGCCTCCTGCAGCTCCTGGCTCATGGCCTCGCACTGTTTACGCAGGATCTCCAGCTCCTTGTTGGCCCGCTCCATGTCCAGCGCCGCAGAGTCCTGCTTCTGCACACGCATACACACCACACACACACACACACACACACACAGACAAACGCACGCATACACACACACACGTACAGCACAATCACAAACATGGGACAAAAATACATCTTGTGTCAACATAATGCGGCTGTGTAGTGGTTTTAATCACGCATGTTCTCTTCTTTGTAATCTAAGTAACCGGTAAGTACTCATACACTTTAGTGGTTTAAACAGCAGGCCTACTACCAAAAATAATTACCTTACTTAAGCATATTACCTAACTTTCACTGGGATTATTTGCATTTATTCATTTCTAATCTGCATCATCATAGCCACCAAACTGACAAATAACCTCCAAGGGGCAATGTCTGAAGAGCAGATTATTCTTTTTTGGTAATTATTTTTAGTGGCTACTGCTCCTGCCTGCCTCCTGCTCCATGATGAATGAGTGACTGTGAATGTGATTTAGTATAATGGCCCAGCCAGGCGGCCACACCGCTTTGAGATCACTGTCTGTATAAGCTCCCCAGGCTGATCGTCTGCTGCTGGGGTTGCTGCTGCCGGGCTGATCCGGATATGAGAGGGGGGGTATGGGGGCAGAGGCAGATGTGCCCCCCTGCCTGAGGCTGGGGGGGGGGGAGTGGCGGATTACTACCACTGGTGTCGCTCACTCTCACGGTGTGCGTGCTGGTGGGAGTGCGTGATGGGTGGTGTGTGTGTGTGTGTGTGTGTGTGTGTGTGTGTGTAGTGGCTGAAGATAGGAGAGTTGAGTTGTAGGCTCAGTGTTGAGTTCATGCATCCAGTATATGAGTATGTGTGTGCCTGTGTGTGCTTGTGTGTGTGATTCTTTTTGTTATTGTCTGTGGCCCTTTATTTGTGTATCATCTGTCTGTGTGTGTACACGTGTGTGTGTGTGTGTGTACACATGTGTGTGTGTGTGTGTGCGTGCGTGCCTGCGTGCGTTGACATCCGAGCATGTGTGGATCTGTGACTGTGCCTGAGTGTTTTGTGTGCACTGGTGGAAAAATGCCACTGGAAAACACTGATCTCAGGATGGTGTGTGTGTGTGTGTGTGATTCTTTTCTGTTATTGTCTGTGGCCCTTTAGAAGAGAGGAGAGGAAAGAGGAGCCACCGCTCACAGTGACCAGAGCGCAGCACAGCGCAGTGCAGTGCAGTGCAATGCGTAGCGGAGGGGAGCAGCCCATGTGAAAGCCGCCGAGCAAATAGTTACCCAGCCGGAGGCGCCCTGTTTGGACAGTGTAATTAGGCTTCCTGGAGAACCCCGACTCAGGCGCCCTCGCTGTTTATGTCAGAGTGGGGCTGTAAACATTTGCACTGGCTCTCGGCAAACACTGGAGGAAGGTGAATAGGAGTCCGGGGATGTGGTGTGTGTGTGTGTGTGTGTGTGTGTGTGTGGGGGGGTTGTAGAACTCGAGGGGTTGTAGAATGCCAAGGTTCCCATAGAGGGTGGAAGTACACGGTTGTCATGTAAATGGATGCTGTTTAATGTGCTGGCTGGTTTTTGAGTTGTGTTGTTGTGTCACCTTTTAGCTGTTTGCAGAGAGGAGAGGAGAGGAGAGAAGAGAGGAGAGGAGGAGGGAGAGGAGGAGGAAGAGGAGGAGGAGGAGGGTGAGAGAGGGAAACAGATGGTATCTTGGAGAGTGTGAGAAAGATCTGAAAGCTGTGAAGAGGGAGTGAACGAGAGAAAGAGATAGAAATAGAGGAAGGAGGGGAGGTGACAGAATGAAAGAGATGGTTTAGACATTGCTGAACCAGAGGGAAGGCAAATGGCAATGACAGAGAAAATAAGGAGAAAGAGAGATAGAGAGAGAGACAGTGAGATGGAGAGAGAGAGAGAGAGGAGGGGGAGAGATAGAGGCAGAGCATGAGTCAGAGAGACACACAAAAGGGGTGGGGCAGAAAAAGACAAGATACAAGATTAATTTATTGCTACGCCTCATTAGTCTCGGCTCCACAGCAATAAATAATAAATAAGAAGAGACGAGTGGTATAATATTGCAAAGGCTAATGTTGGGAGTGGTGTGCTGATGTGCTGAAGCAGCTTTGTCTGAGTAAATAATAGTGTGTGTCTGTCTATCTGTGTGTTTGTTGGAGTGATGGAGAGAGCAGGTAAATAAGTGAGTCACACATTGACTGAGTGAGTAAAAAAAGAAAGAGAAAGACACCAGACAGAAGTAGTGAGGAAGCGCACGAGTGAGTGAGTGCCAGTGTCTGTGAGACAGAGCGAGAGCGTGAGAGAAAGCGTGTGTGTGTGTGTGTGTGTGTGTGTGTGTGTGTGTGTGTGTGTGAGAGAGAGAGAGAGTGAGTGAGTGAGTGAGTGAGTGAGTGGGCCTATTACCTGTCTGGCCTGGTAGTACTCGCGGAGCAGCTGGTCCCTCTGGATGATGGCCTCGGTGCGCTCCTTGCGGGCCACGTCGCGCTCCTCCTTGACGGCCTCCATGTCGCGGCAGGCCTGGCTCAGCTCCTTCTGCGCCTCCGCCTTGTCCTTCACCTCGAAGCAGTACTTCTCCAGCAGCTCGTTCCGCTCGCACAGCGCACGGTCACGCTCCACCAGCGCTGAGCCCAGCTCCTGGACGGGTCAGAACCGCACAGTCGGGGGGGGGGGGATGAGTTGGGTCAGAGGTTGGGGAGCCACACACCGTTCAGGGCATATTTCGACCAACAGAGAACTGGTTCTTGAACTGGTTTCGTTCTGAATTCTTTGAACCTTGTTGCTAATTGCCATCAATTCAATTTATTGTGCTTTATAGAGCGCCAAAACATCACACATGTATCATGGCGCTTTACAGAATGTGGGCAATCGGAGAAAAAAGGAAAGAAAGGAAGAAAAGAAAAGAAAGAGAGCCATCTAGTGAACCATTCCGCATTTCCACCAGCTCTGAACGGCACCAAGGACGTGTCATCAACAGAGGGTGCCACAGGCATTTCTGAACTGTAAAACACGCCCACTACGGTTCACAGGAAAAACAAACTAAACAAAACTCAGAAAAATAAAAGTGAGAGTGTCCAGACCCTAAGGTTAGGACAGCGAAAAAACGGAGGTGAACAAGTCCAGTCTCAGTCCTACCATTAGTTCTACCTGTGCATTTGCCACAGGTGATTTCACATATTAGCTGGCTGACGTAGTTGTGCTATTTTTAAAATCAGCTGGTTTAGCGAATGGTTGGAACAAATATGTGGTGGGACTTTCACTTTCTGAAGCCGGAGTTTTCCGCCTCTGCTAAAAACAGACTAATGATTCAGAACTAGTGGGTCAGTTCCGAACCACAGAATCTGATCAGAACCAAGTCCCTCTTCACAAGCAAATGACTTTTGAACAGAAAGGTTCACAACAAAAGCAAAACAAAAAGTAACACACACGGACATATATTTTTGGTCAAAGGCAGAATGGCTTGGTAAGCAACGGATGACGGTGCATGCCTTCCTCTACTGTTTGCTTTAGTTAGACTGTGTTTAACCACGGACGGGCTTATTTTGGGCCGCAGGGAACTCCAGTTCAATTCAGTTCAGTGCACTCGCGCTCTCTCTCTCCCCATCTCCACTTTCTTTTAAAATTTAACTGAACAATATTGCACGGAGCTTTAGTTGTGGTGCGTGCCAAAGCAAAAGCTTGGTTCCGGTCCCCAAAGCCCCAGTCTAACCTTTATGAATGTTTTATTATTTGTCACATCCATAGAGATACCTGTTGTAAAACATGTAGTGAAATGGCATTTAGGTGCTCAACGTTCCTGTGCAGAGGTGTCGTGAAGGATCACCAACTATTTATAAGGATAAAGAAAGACAGATTTAGATAGAATTTAATAAATAGATTGAGAGAGGAGGGGTAAAAAGTGCAGTGTGTGTAAGTGCAGTAGGGGAAGTATAGATAGTTTTATGTGTTCAGGAAGTCCTTGTTTAAATAGTTTTATTTACAAAAATGCTTTCATCTTAGTGTAGCTACAGCACAGGGATTGTCTTTGGTTTAATTAGTTCTTCACACGGGGAGCCAACACCTGACTCTCCCCAGGATAGGAACACTAACACGAAAGAAGCACACAGGAAGCACTCCGGCTTGGCGTGAGCAATCAGTTCTCGTCAGCCCAGGAAAAAAAAGCCCAAAAACTACTTCTCACTGCCTGCAAAAAAAGGCTTTCCAAATACTCACTCATCACTAATTATTTATGGGCTTTTTTCTTTCAATTATTTACACAGAGGTAGCACGGACAATATTTGCTACTCTCTTTAAACTGTGAAGTTGAGCTCAGGAGTGCTAGTTGTTGTTCAGGTGCCATGGGGCCTTTGATAAGCATCTGAGGCAACACAGAGCCTATTGATGGCAGAAGTCTTGGCCTGCTGCACACGGTAGCCATAGGCAGTGCAAACGCTACTCAGATCCGCTACTTATGCGCCCCAACTGAGCCCTAGCCTCAATCAGTTGCTTTTTGCTGTGTGCTTGACATCACTTAACTTTGAGCATAACTGAAGTTTTTCACTGCTAAGTAAGAAACTGCATGTTCGTTTAAACAGTTTTTGCAGTTTTCTGAAAGCTTGCGGTTCAGGATGTAAACAGATATATCTATTTTGGTACGAAGAGAAGTAGAAATCAGGCTTAAGGGTCCCCAAAGTCCTCATCCAATCAATGTTATTGACATTAGCAATGAGGATGACGGTCAGGGGTGCGTTTCCCAAAAGCATAGTTGCTAACTAAGTTAGCAACTTTGTTGGTTGCAATGCAATTTGCCGTTGCTAACAGGTTAGCAACTATGCTTTTGGGAAACACACCCCTGAACAACAGCATATAACAACAGATGCGCCCAAATATTTGGATCTAGTTACCAGCACAAATTGTACAACTTCTGTGTAAAGGGAATTTGCTGAAAAGCACATGTTTGGAGACAAAACCACAGTGGCTTTCCCTAAATGAAAAACAGAACTGTTGGGATGTCGATGTATTACCAAATATCAGTTTCCTTGAAAATGCCTCTCGCCTCTGCAGAGCCAGTTGTTACCTAATGATGTTTAGAATCAAATTCCCTGCATCTTGGTCATGGCACACAGACAATATATTTGTGTCCTTGACTAATGCACCACATACCGTTGCTGTTTACTCTGAACTGAACCTGTTCTGTTACTGACAGATCCAACGATTGGTTTGGAAAGTGAGCTATAGAAGTGAAATTCCTATACGTTTGTCTCCAGACATACACTCTAAAATATCCATGTTTTATAATGCAAGCCTGCCTGTGCAACATACATTGATAGTACCACTAAACACATGACTCTAGTACAGGGGGGTGTGTCTCGTCTAATCTCGTCTGTCTCGTCTAATCTCGTCTGTCTCCTCACCTGTCTGAGGGCCTCCAGCTCCTCGCTGGCCACCCGACGCTGGCTGGACGTGTTCTTCAACTTGGCCTCGGCCGCCTCCAAACCCGTCTGCAGCTTGTCCACCTCCTTGATGACCTGGTCACGCTCGCTCATCACCAGGCGGTACTCGCTGAGCACGGCGTCGCGCTCCTCGCGCAGCTTCTCGGCCTCCTGGCCCGCTTTCAGCTGGAGCGTGCGTGAGCGTGTCGCCTCCGACTGCACGCGTTCAAGCTCGCGCTGCAGCTCCACACCACGTGACGCTGCCGCCGCTAGCTCCTGCTGAAGTGCGTCCAGTCTGGAGAGCAGGGCAGTGAGAAGTGGGGGGGGATTAGTACACTTGGAAAGTACAAGGCAGTCCCTCTATACATTTAGTGTCCTCATAACAATGCGTAGTTATACAATGCATTGTTATAGAGTACTATTAGCCCCGCCATGCTTGGGGGTTACAGTGAGGGTACAGTGGGCCAAGCATATGTAATTGACAGTGTGTTAGAGCAGAGACATGTGTTTGTGCTCCCTCTCCCATTCGCTTCCTGTCACTCTCCACTGTCCTATCATTAAAGGCATAAAAAAAAATGCTTTAAAAAGTTTGTCGGCTGATCCAACCGATTCAGAACTAACATCACATAAACATTGCACAGTGTCTGCTTGGCATTATATATTCAGTGTCCTCATAACAATGCATTCAAAAATATTTAAATACAATAATGCCTACATTTCAGTAACCATTATTAGCTGTGCTTTGTTACCCTAACACGAACCCTAAAACTTTGTCTCAAATACATCTTGTAACAATATATGCTAATATCAGAGGTATAGTGTGCTGTAATATCAATTATTAAGTGCACTTACTATAAAGTGGGCCAAAAATGTGTACAGTGTGCCTTTGAATGAATTATTAAGTAAACGATATAAAGTGGGCCAAAAACTTCGCACCACAGGGGGGGAGGATGTCCAGTGCAATCTCTCGTTATCATGGGAGTGTCCAAATGTGTGCCCTGGCGATGGTCATGAAGCATCATGGCAAGTGTACAACACGGTATAGTGGTGCCAGGTGGATGTGAGAGGTGTTGCAAATGACTAGTTTTGAGTATGAAATATTTAACACATACAGTGAAGTGTGAACCACTTTGGTGTTCTGCGGTAAAGGGTCTTTTTTTGTTGTTTTGTCAGTATGCACTATGCACTCTGAAATGCCACAAACGCTATACACAAATGTACCAATATTGTTATTACCACCTATGCCATGCATTTAAGCTTGTGCTGTAATACTGTGGTAGTGTAGTGTAGAGCAGCATAGTGTCGAACACTTCTAGGACTAAAGTATAATGTAGCACAGTGGTTCTTAAACTGGGGGTCGCCAAGAATATGGGAGGGGTCACGAAATGATTTGCAGTCTGAATTAGAGAAAAATTTCTAAAAGAAACATGTTTAAAACCTGGGATATTCACTAGATCTAGAAGTAGGCTTACAATTCAAAGTGTTTCCGTAATGATCCTCTGAAATTGAATGCACTGTTTACGTAAACTCAAATCTCTTCCTGCCCTCTTAGTGAAGACTAATAGGACTAAAGTAGAGTAGTAAAGTATAATGTAGTATGGTGTAGTGCCCCTTGATGTTCTGTAGTATAGGGCCTGTGTGTGGTTATGGAGCACTGATATAATTATTGCAGAGTGCTAAAGTATGATGTAGTATAGTGAGGCATTTAGGCCTGCTTGTGGCTGTCCCTCCACCACACTCCACAGCGCGTTGTGCCTAACTTGGGGCTTATTGCTTAAGTATACTAGACTGCTCTGTAGTATTGGTGTATTTAGGCCTATTTGTATTAATGTATAGTTTACTGGATTATTCTGTAGTACAGTGGTGTATTTAGGCCTATTTGCATTAATGTATAGTTTACTGGATTATTCTGTAGTATAGTGGTGTATTTAGGCCTGCTTGTGGCTGTACCTCATCATATTGGTAGAGCACTAATGTGACTAGTAGAGACTACTAAATTATAATATTATTATATTGAAGTGTCGTGGTGTGTTCTGTAACATTCTGCAATGGATTTAGTCCTGCGTGTCTTGTACCTCCTCATTCCTGCGGAGCACTGCTGCTGGTAGTGGACAGCAGAGTCCCGGTGCTTGAGCAGCACGTCCACCTGCTTCTGAAGCCGCCGGTTCTCTTCCTCCACCTGTTCCAGACGGCTCAGGTCTGCATTGTGATTGGCCGTCTTCTCGTTGTAGCGTTTGCGTAGTGCCTCGTACTCTTTGCGTGCCGTCTCCAGCTTGTCCATGGCTGTGTCGTAAAGCTTGTTAAGGATGTCCGGCGAGCCGTTCTCCCGAATCACCTGCATGGCAAAGAAGTCACCACAGCAAACCATTGCTGAATTTAGCAAAATCAAAAAATCCTGATCAAATTCCACCTCGAGATTATGACCGAGCAAAAGCAGGGGCTGAATATGGACAAATCTGATCCTGAGTCACATCATCTCAGATTAACACTACAGGATCTCAAATGAACACCACAGGATATCAGATTAATACTACAGTCAGCATGGCCAGGTACGCTTCAGTTTCCTGCAAGCAGAGTAATCAAAGACTCGTCCAAGAACACTTATAAGCATTAAGGAACGTGCCTCCTTAATAGCAGAATCTGCTGAATTTGTTGACAAAAGTGATCCAGATCTTGATCTGTTGTAGATCTACCATAGCTCTGGCAGGCCCAAATCCAAACCAGACCTTTTCAGCACCAGCTGTTATCTGACCAACTCCCTGGTTTTGTGCCATCCTGGCTTTTGCACTTGGTCCCAGTCATTGATTTTTGCTCATAAGATTCGACTTCAGTTCATAAGGACGCAGTGACACCTCTCCACCTGCAGGTGGCAGAGATCAGGCGGCGCACTTCTCTGACCTTAAGTAACCACACCGCTGCCCACTGTCCAAACACAACCTTGTTTTTGTTGAGCTTAAATGTCAATTTCTCATGAATGTCTTCTGACGCATCAAAGGCACCGGGCATTCAGATGGCGTGACTACGTTCCCACAGCGCTTTATTTAAAGTGGCCTCCACCACAGATTTAAATTCAAATTTGTTTCTTTGTTTCCTCTTTTTTTTTCGGTGGATGATCAAACGCCGTGCTGCACTGCTTCCGTGCACGAGAGATCAAAGCCCCATGAGGCAAACCGTTTGTCAAATGGAGAGACTCTTCTTTTTAGTGATGAGGAGCCCGGGTGAAGTTACAGCCTTTGCCTAAATTAAACAGTTGAACTCATACAAGCAACAGTACAGATGGCACAAGCTCAAGTCGGCTTTTAGGCTAAATGAGCAGTTGATTTGCTTATCGTTCGGGCTTACCTAGGCCATAACTCTTTCAGCGGGGATGAAGTCATGCAGGCTTTTAAGCAAGCATTGGAGCATTTATGACAATCAGCCATAAATAAACGCCATTATTGAGAAATGACCAAAAAAGGAGCGGATCCAGTTGGGGGGTTTCAGGCGCAGCGGTTTCTGTGGAGGAGCGGAACTGAGCTGTGGGGTAACACTGCTGGCATGTGGAACGTCATGGCGATCGGGCAGGGCAGCGTTTCTCTCAGGAGCATGCTGCATAGCAGAGATGTGCACTTGGATTTCCCTCCGTAACCTTCTGACTCCTACTCACTCCCCCGCCCTGCTTTCCCCCCTCCTTCTTCACTCATTCTCTATTTATCCTCATCTGTTCATCCGCTCATCCAACAGCCTCTCTCTCTCGGCAAGAAGAGAATTTTAATGAGACCCAAATATTACCCTGGTCTAGTAGCACAGTGGTTACTAAAGTTTACTAAAGATCACTAAAAGTCATAAGATGAAGTCAGACAACACAGGAACTTCCACAAGCAGAGAGGGGTAGGTGATTTTTTTTCCTTTTTTCTTTTTTTTTTTTTGGGGGGGGGGCATATGTATGAAATCAGCTTCAGGGAAGACACATGTAAGAAATCAGCAGGAAGCATTGCCGTGTAATTAGAACACTAAAGCCCTGAAACAATTAAACAAACAAAAACACAAACAAACAAACAAACAAACAAACAAACAAACAAAGACATGTAGGGCATTTCCCATCATCTGGCTAATTTGAAACTATGCAGCCTGGGCTAATTTCGAAGGCCCGGCAAAAAGTCCTGACAGTGCCTAAGCGCACAGCGTTTATTATTGTCGTTTGTTTGGATAATGACCTGACCTCATTAGCGGGAGGCTGAGAAGCCAAAAGCCCGGGTCAGGTCTTGGCCTGTATTCCCCACGCGCACTAAGACTATGGGAAGCCTTTCATTAGCTTGTCTAAAAGGCCACACCAAAAGGGGAACATCACCACCTTTCATTTTCCATAGTAGAGGGTAGCCCTATTTTCAGCTGCCTACTTATTCACAGTGAAAATGTCACATTTAGGCTACTTGTCTGTGGCTAATGCTAGGGTTCAGGCAGGGTTAAGAGTAAGGTTAAAGCTTGAGTAACCACCTAAAAACAGACTGAAAAACAGGCTACACTTCTATGGTTGCTGGAAAATGACAATGGACTTTTCAGAGACAGACAGTCTGGGCAGAGCATAGGATGACACATGCAAAGCATAATCCAGAAGACAGTAAAATAACACTGGAGTTATTGAAGTAGCTTTACTGTATTATTGAACATAAATACTTTAAAATGGCTATTATAGTGTATTGCATGTCTAGCGTTCAGCATGTTAAACACATGAATGTGATCTATTAATAAATGTCCCAATCTTTGTATTCTTTTGTAACATCATAAGTTCATAATGTGGAGACTCTTTCACTCTCCATAGACTGAAGAGTGGCTCTTTCACACAGGACTGAAACTTGCTGCTTGTGTGAGAATTTTAAATGGACTTTGGCGCATTTGACACAAAGCTATAAATCACAGATGAGCCACTCTGAGAACATTTTTGACCAGATACGTACTTCTCCTGCTTCAGGTAAGGAGCTTATCTGCGTCACCTGTACTGTATATGTGCATCTGTGTGTGTGTGTGTGTGTGTGTGTGTGTGTGTGTGTGTGTGTGTGTGTGTGTGTATGCGCATACATATTTGCATGCGCGTGTGCATGTGTTGATATGCCTCCATAGGACATACGCTCTTTGCAAGGAGGTCAAGACCCCAAGAGATCTTAGGGACCTGCCTGTGTATGAGCCCACATGTGTGTGTGTGTGTGTGTGTGTATGCTGTGTCCTGCCTCACCTGCTGATGGAGCATGCGCAGGTCGGCGGCCTCCCTCTGGTCGTCGAGGCGTAGCCTGCGCAGCTCGTCGCAGGCCTGCTGCAGGTGCTGGTGCTCGCGGAGCAGCTGGCTGTAGTCGCGGCGCAGGCCCTCCGCCTCCTCCTTCAGCTGCGCCTGCTCGCCCAGGGCCCGGCTGTGGAGCGTGCTGAGGGTGGGGAGGAAGGAACCGACACACTGGATTAGTGCAGCTCAGGCTTACCGGAGAGTGTGTGTGTGTGTGTTTGTGTATGCAAGTGTGAGAGTGACAGTTATGCATCTGTCTTCACTCAACTCAGTAATTGTGTGTGTGTGTGTGTGTGTGTGTAAAGGGCAGCAGTTACTGCATCTGTCTTCACTCAAATCTGTGAGTGTGTGTGTGTGTGTGTGTGTGTGAGTGTGTGTGTGTGTGTGTGTGTGTGTGTGTGTATACGTGTCTAAGAGGGAGTCTGTATCTAACTGTGAGAGCGGCAGTTTCTGCTTCACTTCACTTAACTTTGTTGTGTGGTGTTGTGTGTGTATGCGCACGTGAGTCAACCTGTAGGTCTATCTGCATGAGTGCATGTGCACTTTTCATGCATGTATTGCTTACATAACAAAGTCTGTCAGCTCAGCTAGAACTTCAAACAAAATGTGGCTTTTAAGCACACAGCATAAGCCATGTGCAGGTAGAATAAGCTTGTGTACCACACAGCATGAGCACAGATCATGACCTGCACATCATCCCGTCTACAGTAATGACAGCCCACCACCGCAGTGCCTGCGCTTATACGCGATATCCGGTTCACCCTGCTCATGCAGTCCTGAAATGACCCATAGGATCATCTTTGATAATACAATGGGTATTAAACAAAGCTTACAACTGACCAGAGTGAATTATAGGTGAGAGGGATGGACAGAGAGATGGAGAGAGAGAGAGAGAGAGAGAGAGAAAACGGTAAGGATAAGCAAACAGCGCAGTACGTGGCCAGTTTTTAGCGTGAAATAAACTGCTTATATTGGTCTTTGGCCGCACAGATGCACAGAGCAGCCTGAAGGAAGAGGCTTAAACGCCATCCCATAATCCCTCATCTGCCTGTTGGCATAGCAGCCAGCTGTTGGGTTGTTCTGCGATGGAGATGGTATGCCATCATGAAATTAGTCAAATGGCCAAGGCCTTATGTGACTAAATCCAAACAGCGCTAAAAAGGAAACCGCAAACACTGAATTTATCCTTTGAAGTCTGTATTTGTGAAACAGTACAATAATAGAAATGAACTGAATATGTACCGGTACAGCACTACAGTGGCAAATGCATATGGCAGCTCAAGAATGCTCTGGATTGGGATTAAGGGACCTTGAGGATAACACTTTTAGAGGCGCGAGTCAAGACAATGGCAGAACTCAAACAAAACACAACAAAAAAAAAAAAACACTACAAACATGACCACTTGATCCCACTTGGAAGCCAAAGCCACACCTGGATTTTGCCGCAATCGCTTTTTGATGGTGGCAAAGTGAGTCCATTGCCATTGTTTACACTCTGGGACGGTGATAACTTGTCCCAAACATTCTTTTATCAGTCACATCTATGCAGGCTGCATGTGATGTATGGTGGTGTAAGTGTAGTGTTTACGGAGCTGGGCTAGCATGCAGTAGCCTGAAAGTTGTGGGTTCAATTCCTGGCTCCCACCGTTGTGCCCTTGAGCAAGGCACTTAACCCCAAGTTTGCTCCAATGGTATGTATGAGATGGAAAAGGTGACATACAGTATCATTAAAAGGAAAAAACTGTTTGAGAAAAGATGGGAACTCTACCAGCTGACTAGATGAGATGTACTTGGGAAAGATGTGTGAAGGGATGGGAGGACTGGTGGGTAGGGATGGGGGGTTGGGGGTGGTTGGGTGGGTGGGTGTGCTTATAGTGTAATAGAAGTAACAAAGCCAAATGTTGAAAATGTATGTCTCCTCTTGTTTTGTTTTTTTTTTTTTTGCGTATCTATTTCGACTTTATTTCTAAATTAATGGTCTTGAATGAGAAGGTACTAACCTAATGGACAATTATTATTATTATTATTATTATTGTAAGCACCTGCAAAATTGACGTTTTTCAGTATGCTTAATAACCTTGTACTACCCTTTTGTTACTGTATGAATTTACTCCATGTACCAGAATGCTTTGTAATTTACTTGCTTCTGTGATTTACAACATTCTATACATGTGCACCAATCAAATGTCTTTGTTTGTTTTGCTTTTATTTGAATTGTTTAAGCAGCCAATGATTATTTGTTATTTGTTTATACCCTTGAAATCGCGGGGAATGTGAAGGTTCCATCTCCTCAGAGGAGAAGGCTCATCAGTCACGGTCGGGTTTGCACTGAGAGAGAGGATACTTTGCTGCCTGTAGTTTGTGGAGACCATTGGACAAGTTCATAGGCCCACTTACTCCGTAACATCAGCGATCGTACTTGCTTACCCTTCTCTTTTTTAAGTTACCGGTCTGCTATTATTTGTCTAGCTAGCTATTTGTTCAGTGCTATTCATATATCTATGAGTGCTATTGTAGCTGAAGCCATCCTGACCTGGGTAGCTGACCTGCTAGCTAGCTCCTGTTGCATTCTCCTTGAGGAGAATGATTTCGATTGAAGCCGGTGCTGGGCCCACGGAGCCAGACCTCCTAAGGACGACTGCGTTTTGCCTCTGGTGCTGAGCCCACCAGAGTGCCAACCGCCAACTACCCGCTGCTGCTGTTGAGGTGTGCACTGCAGGCTGACTGTAGCAATATCCTCCACCGAGTCGCATCCTCGGCTAGCTGGGACATAGCTGCCTCCGATTCCTCTGTGTCAGGACTGAGCAGAATCTCCCCTGTTCTGAGTGATCGGTCGTGAGTAACGTCAACTGCACTTACACTGACACACACACACACACGTTCTCGTCTCTGCTTGGATCACCGGCGAGTTGGAGAGCCGTTCAGCGGTTGCTGTCCTGCCTGCAGCTCAGAGAGCTGCCGCCCTGTGCACCCACCGAGCTCCAACGGGGGGTTGGGGTTTTATTTGATTATAGGGGTTGGGGTTTTATTTGATTATAGATGATTAATAATACTGTTGTGATAGGTATATTCTTGTGATTTAACTTGACTTGTGTATATTGTATTGTCTTCCACACTGGTCTCTGTTTAGGTGTATTAACCTTTAACTACCCTTCCATTAGTCTTATTATTATTTTAACGATTATTTAAATTCTGGTTTTCCCTTTGAGTGGAGGCACAAGGCTATTCAATTGAATTTATTGTCTGTAATTGTTAGCCTACTGGTATTCAGGAATCTCAGCCAGCTCACCATTCCACCGCTGAGACCTTCAGGATCCTGTTTGCGCCATTTAATTAATTGTTTATGTATTGTAATAGTGCCTGTGCACACACCCGTTAAGAAGGGGTTACACTATTATTATTCTTTTTTTTTTTTAAAAAGTATTTATTAAGTATTTCAAGATTATCATTTACTCACAGGGTGGGGAAAGGAGAGAAAGGGGGGGGGGGAAATGTGTGTGATGATGATTGCAGACAGTAATTGTTAAATGTAACTATCATGCTTAACACAATAAAGTATAAAAAAAAAATTAAAAAAAGTTTGCTCCAATGGACAATGTCTTGTAATATAGTTGTAATGCCCTTGAAATATAGTTGTAAGTCACTTTGGACAACAGTATCTGCTAAATAAATAAAATGTTCACAAGCGGCCCTCCAGAGAGGAGGAGTGCACTCTGACAGACTCCACAGCCGAGTGGGCTTGTCTTCTGCCAGATGTTAGCGGACACCCCCACCCCCCTCAGATCAGCAAGTGGGGATCTGCAGGGTCAGGGGTCACCTAATCACTGTGATTCATCAAGCCTCTGTCTAACACAGGGATAATGATCTGCGTTTCAATGAGCCTCTGCCTCAGGACACGGATAAAGACTTTGGTATCGTGCACGAGAATCAAGGAGTTGGAATCAACCATCAAGAAGCCAGAACACCGTCTTGGCAGTTTGAGCTCCTGACACTGAAGACGGCTTGACGCTGAAACGCGTCAACGGCATGGTGCAATAAATCCTTTTAAAAGTATAATACACAAGAGAGTGCAGTTTCCTCCACTTCAAGACTGACATTTTTAACTCGCACCCAAAATACTTTACTAAGTGTTTGAGTGAGAGCCTATATTGCTGAAACAGTTTGAGCTCCTCTCATTCAAAGTTGGTGGCAAGTGATTTGATGCGTCAAAAGGTAGTTTTTTGGTCCTCCAAAAAACAAATTCTTTCTCATGACACTGTATTACAGAATTCAATATTATCCTGTGGTCAAAAAAGTGCTACCTCTGAGTATACGGTGGGGTGTTGGTTAGATATGGGTATGCATGTGTTGAGAGACCTGGCCATTGCGTGAGGACCCAGACTCCTCGCACAAGGATTAGAACACCATTTTCTTAAAGAATATCTTTTGTGCTTTTTTGCTTTGTGCTTTTTTTGTATTAACGTAACATAATTTAATTTATCGTCTGAGGGTAAAGTTAAAAAGTTGCAGAGCGTCTGAATCAGCAGAGAACGATTCCCTTCTCGCATGGGCTGCAGAGACGGCATCTATAAGACGCGCCAAATAAAGAACCCTGCGTTTGATACTCCAGTGTTTTTTGACTACGCTGGAGCGCTGGAGGCAAGTCTACTGCGCAAACTCCAAGGCACGGTGCCTTTCAGATAAGCAAGTCCTCAGTGAGAAGCCGACACTGCCGCTTATGACACATCCGTAATCCTCTTGGAAATCATCAATAGCTGGGCGGCCTTTTAATCGTGATCATCATCATCATCATCATCATCATCATCGTGCATCGAGGCAGGCAGCTCCTCTATTGAGAACCCACAGATCACCCAAACAGATTGCTTGTCTCGTCTCCCGAGAGCCTTTGGAGATCTGAGGAGAAGTGGCGTTCCTCTCTCTTTTGTGTTTGTGTTGACGGCGTTCATCATCACAGGCGAAATGAGCATCTTTATTTTTGGTTGCTCTGACTGGAGCGCCAGCGCGGCCCAATTTGAGGATTTAGTGAAGATTAACTCCGCTGCTTTCAGTTCTGTGTGTGCAGACGGACAGCTCCGCACACCCCTCTCTAATCACCCTACTTCCATCTGCTGATCATATCGAATTGTGCTCAATTCCATTTTTTTTCATGCCTTCCTGTTCATCCTGAGTTTGGTTTGGGTGAGGCGTGGATGACAAGGAATACCCAGTATGTAGCAGAGAGAGGGGATGCCAGTGGGTTTGATGCCATGGTTTGGTGCCATGACAGCAGGCGGAAAAGACCAGGACGAGGGGTATGAAGAACTGGCACTGTGTTTAGCAGAGGTCTTTACCCAATGTAAAGTACACACTTCCGACACTATTTGCATGTGTGTAGTCAAATCAGGGTACTGATTCCGTGACCTTTATGGCACGACTAACGTCGTCCCTCACTGCTTTACTACGCTACAAAGCAAGAAGAGAAGAACATAACAGGGTGGAGGAATGAAGACAAAGTCTAACTAAACAAAACCTGATAAATAAGATAGTAATAGAACATGAATACAATAAGGTGATAAAGAAAAAAAAAGGGTGACAAATATGCAGGTCAACTGTAACCTTTACATCCCTTGTTCTTGTCAAATAGCTCTGAAATGAATGAGATATAGAAGGGACGGAAAAAAAGGGACAATGAGAGGAGATACCTTGAAGTCATGTATTATCTATGTACACCTCCTGAACTGTAATATTTCCATTGTTCAATAAATAAAAAGAATTAAAAAAAAGAAAGAAAGGAAACAAAATAAAACTCAAGAGAAAGTTACTGGTGCCTATAGATTTGCCATGGGGCTGAACTCCACGACCGAAGAGGAAGATGATGGAAGATGAAGAGAAGATGAAGGAGACAGTGTTTAAAAGAAAGAGGCGCTCACTGGTAGAAGTCGGCCTCCTTGACGGCCTCTTCGCAGCGCTGCAGGGTCTTGCTGTGCTGGTTCTGCAGCGACTGCAGGTCTCCCATGGCCTTGGTGCACTGCAGCTTGAGCCGCTCGTAGTCGTGGCCCGGCTTCGAGCTCGGCCTGCAGGGGTGGAGGAGACGGGACGGGTGGAAGAGGAGAGAGGAGAGCGCATGAGTCATGAGAGCCAGATTTGGAGGAAAAGACACAAATAGAAGACAAGAGAGAGAGGGGGGGGGGGGGGGGCAGGAAAGAGACAAAGGAGGACAGAGAGAAAGACAGAGAGAGATACATGGAAAGACATACTGAGAGAGAGAGAGAGAAAGACTGAGATACATGGAAAGATATACTGAGAGAGAGATAAAGACAGAGAAAGATACATGGAGACATACTGAGAGAGAGAGAGAGAGAAAGACAGAGAAAGATACATGGAAAGACATACTGAGAGAAAGAGAGAGAGAGAGAGAGAAAGACCAAGATACATGGAAAGACATACTGAGAGAGAGAAAGAGAGATAGATAGATAAATACATGGAAAGACATACTGAGAGAGAGAGCGGGAGAGATACATGGAAAGACATACAGAGAGAGAAAAGAGAGAGAGATGGAAACAAAAGGGGAGAGAGAGTGAGACAGGTAGAAGAAAGAGAGCAGGGGAAACCCCCGGGTAACAACTGAACTCTCAAGAGTACATGCTGCACTAGTGAAAATGTCCAGTCACTACGGCACAAATAGAATATTAAGAATTCCAGTAAACATCACTATAGCAACCCAATTACCTAATTCACCTAATACCTCATTCACATTCAAGTCACAGAGCTTTTGCATTCTAACCTTTGGTTCACCCATGGACATGATAGGAACTCCTAGAGACTACAGTGGAAAACCCCAGATTTCTAGCACCTGCGTGTCCACAGGACATACAGATCTCCCTGGGGTCTCTCTCACACACACACACAAAGAGAGAGTCTAAGTGGTGGACTGGACGCAGTCCCACAGGGACAGACAAAACCTGCAAAATATATGAGCACTGACTCAGAGTGCACACACACACACAAACTCATATACATATGCACACCCCAATACACACACACACACACACACACATATACAATCATACACACATGAAATGATGCATGTAGACACCCTATGGTAGACAAAAATGGCACAGACAGACAGACAGGCAGACACACCCGATCACACAAACACACACACCTTCTCTCTGCAGAAGCTACTCTCATCCATTTAACTAACAACCATTTACTCTGCACAATGGGGTCCATCCAGGAGTTTCTGGTTGGAAAACTTTCAGCTTTTTCCTAAATAATTAATATTAAAAAACAACAGCACAACACTACCTCAGGTTATTATGGCCCCTTTTCCATTTAAAGCAATGTCCTGACCAACACTCGTCACTCCCATAGGATTTGGCTTTAAAAGCACATCTTGGTGACTGTGTGTGTCTGATTCGTTGTCACATGTATTTGCATGCGACTCGGTGAATTGTGTGTGTGTGTGTGTTTGTGTGTGTGTGTGTGTGTGTGTGTGTGTGTGTGTGTGTGTGTGTGTGTGTGTGTGTGTGGTGTTACATGTGTGCAAATAAATGGGTGTGTAAATGGGCATATTTGATATTGTGTGAGTGTGTGCGTGTGTGTATGTGGGTAGATGACAAATAGCAGAATTCAGACTGTCCATGTGTCACACACAAAAATGGCAATTGTTAAGAATTGATATGGAAATGTTGTAGGTCTGGTAGGTTCAAGTTCTGTCATATTAAATTTATTGGATTTGTATTTCACTTTTGACTTAAAATAATCATCCAAACATAAAAAATGTCATATGGTGTGACTGTCCACCATGTGTGCGAACTTCCTAAAAAGAGTGTATATCCATAAAAAGTGTAATTACTTTAAAGTTTTACCATGCATATAAAATAATTGGATGTTTTTTTACAACCACAGAAAGTTTTGATGTTTATGCATGCTGTCCAACTAAGTTATAATCAAATATATTTTGTCCATAAAATGGTTGTCATATGGCGTGACACTATATCGTATATTTTGACCGGGCATTCATTTGGACATTATTATTGGGAAGAGGACACTGCTTAATCAGGAAGTAACATAGAATGTCAGGAGTAATTGGCATGGTCAAGATGTGAGTTCTGCTTTTTGGATTTTTATATAAAAAGCTTTGAATTGGACATCATCAATCGTGGCCAAATTTTAGTGTCTTATGGTGTGACATCATTTGCCTAAAAAGTAGCTATTTTCCACAAATATTCTTCATGAATTCTTAAAAAGCACTGCTGCCATGTGGTCAGTTGCATGCTAAATAATAGTTAGCTGTATTTAACTGTCTAGAAAATTAGCTTAACTGTCAAAATGTCATATAGTGTGACGCTGCATCATATGGTATGACAGCTTTTTTCAAGTCACACTATATGACATTTCTGTCACACCTTATGACCAAATTGCATTTTTACATAAAAGTTCTTGTAAAAACATGTTTTAAATTCAGATATTATATGTTTTTTGTTAAATCTGTGATAATTGGGAAAAAAAAATGTATCTGTACAACACATATTTCTCATACTTTTTCTTTTATGTTACCATGCCATGTAAGTTTAAAAATAAATACTAAACTTTCATCTATTTTGCTGTTACACGATACACCATTCATACAGTGACTTCAAAATTCATTGTTAATGATTTTATTGTCATTAAAACCCTGTTTTGCTCTGACACATGGTGGAGTGGTGCAGTTCATCATATTATGTGACACCATGTCATTTGGTGTGACATTAAATAATGTCACAAAAAGACTTTATAATTGAAAAATCATTAAAACATCAATAGCACACAAAGGAAATGGTATCTGCAAGTTCTTACAAGAAATATTAGAATTAAGCTAAAATATCTGGTTACACTTAGGAGCATTCTCCACCTTGACAAAATAACTTGTTAAATTTTAGGTTTTTCTTCTAAATATTCACAAGGAAATGTTGCATATCAAAAGCAAACGTGATTAAAATGTACAGTGACATAAATTAAAGTAGAAAAGTATCTAATTTTCATTTTATTTCAAATTATTTTCACGCCACACCATATGACAATTTTAGGCACTAACATGACAAATTGACATATAAATATATATTTCATTTTTTTTTTTTTTTTTTAAATGTATATTAGTCAAGTTTAGAGATACAGCAACACATATAAACACTTTTTAGGGATGATATTTGAAGTTTTTTTAAATTCCTTTTTTCAGGCTTATTTGTCATCCACCCATATGCAGAATGACATGAGTGAGTGTGCATACATGCATGACTGCATGCATTTGACATGTGTGGGTGTGAGCAATGTGCGTGTTTTGCCGATTTCATTCTGTCAACGAACAGTCAAAAGCCCATTAACACCAAGACCTGGTTCACTCAGGAAGCAGATATTAATCCTACAGACATGAAAGCTAGCCAGTCTAAAAGTGGCATCATGCCACGATTCACATCAGTCTGTTTGCCTGCCTCCACACGAGAGGCCTATTGTGAAAACAACTCCAACAATTCTCCACTGGAAGTTATTCAGGGAGTTTACATTGGCATGAAAACACCTTAACAAAACGTGACTGCAAAGGCTTTCCACTCAGCCAGAGGGCATCAGTAAAGCAATGTCAGCCATTTAGCTACCAAGCACCCCCCACACACACACACCCCAGAAATCACGCTTGATTGAAAAACAATGCGAGTTACCATCTCATGTGTGACTGAAAAAAAATAAAGAAATAAAAGTGTCAACTCGGCTTAAGACGGGATGTTTGTTTGTGTTTAACAGAAAGACATAGGACACAGTATTCCATCTGGTAGCTTTCTGTGTCAACTCCGGTCCCTAATCCTGAGGCTGGTGATTTGTCTATTCCGGGATTCTTGATACAAGACAGCATCAAAGTGACACTCCATGACATCATGGGAAAAGTCAATGAGTCACGCTGCACAAGGTGCAGCTGTCTTAACTATTGAAATGTATGCAAAAAAATCAAACACCACATGCAAATATGCAGCCTTAACTGCTTCTAGCTTACATTATGATGATGGACCATCTCCCCGTTTGACATCAGCTGTGACCAAATGCACACTGAACGAGTCTGCACTCAGCTGCGTCCATCAGCTAGTGGCTAATCCCACCCAGGCCCCCCCTCACACCAAGTTCCTCCGGGTTAAATGGGTCTGATTTTTGTGTTCAGTCCAGCTTAACCCTTTCACTGCTGCTTACTGCTAGTGCACATCGTAATGGGTCATATAACAACATTAATATACACAGGTTTAAGTTTTTTATATCAGTACCTGCTCATATCTATATGTGTGTGTGTGTGTGTGTGTGTGTGTGTGTGTGTGTGTGTGTGTGTGTGTGTGTGTGTGTGTGTGTGTGTGAACTTATCATCTCGGGGGGGGGGTTGGGTGCACTGCTTACCTGCATTCGTCGAAGGTCGTCCCGGGCGAGGCGAGGGCCAGGCGCTTGCGGAGCTCATCCCTCTGGCGCGTCACCTGCCGCAGCTGGAACAGCACGGCCTCCAGCCGCTCCCCCGGCGGACGCTGCTCCTGGAGGGCCGGGCAGGCGGCGGGGACGAAGCTTTGCCCGTCGTACCTACCGGAGTAAGCATGTCACTGGGGAAAGACACCTCTATCCTACGCCCTGCTGGAGGAGCTGGCCGCTAACGTAATTTCCCAACTATTAGCTGTGGCTTACACATTGATTTTGCTAAATTTCTTCAGCTATGAGGTTATTACACGGGGGCAGTTAATATGGTATTAATATGGTTTTGTTTCTTTTAACTTGCATAAAACATAGTCCTGCGGCTTATACACGATGCGGCTAATACACAGGGAATTACTGTAACGCTAAAAAACGCAGTTGGGATAAACTGTGGTTTGAGTTGAGGAGCTACAGATGGCAGGTTGTGCTTGTCCAGTCAAAGCTGTGCCCACTCAAAACGTCCTCGGAACCCTTATGTGTGTTTGAATGGTTGGTATCTATTTCATGCACTATGCCAAATGACTGACCGGGCTTTCTGTGAGAGATTTGATGCTGCTGACCTATGAAGCCAGCACCTATAAACTTGGGTGACCTCGGCATACACACGACACAAGTAACACTTACGCTAATGGGGAGAGAAGATTAATGCCACTAATGGCATCTTCATCTTGACAGCTTTATAAACCCTGTGGGTTGGGCATCTACAGTATTATTACATATATTCAGTTTGTACCTTGCTAACATGCGTGTGTCTGGACCTTCCTGAAACGTGTCTCAGTGCCTTGTTTCATCCTTTCATCCGGTGTTGTGTATTTATGGCCTCTGTGTGTGTGTGTGTGTGTATTGGGTGTGCATGTGAGAGGGGCCATGAATAAGCAATGCGCTCTTTCTGGGGCGCTGACAGCTCTCTCCGCTCTGAGGACAACAGCCAGGGCGGGATGTGGGCTATTATACTCTTAACAGACAGAGCATGCTAGCCTGTGTCCCAGGGTTTTGTTCAGTAGGGTCACCATGTATGAAAATATACAAACACACTCTCATGCATATGATAGATACAGCCCATCATAAATATACAGATACATATGCAGGCATACACACACACACACACACACTTATCCAAATAAGAGATTGTTTTTTGTTTTTTCAAGCACACACATGAGCGGACACACACACACATGAGCGGACACACACACACACACACACACTCACCTATGCTGCTGAGGGAGCTACTGCTCTCGGAGTCAGAGGGCATGGTGGAGAGGACGCTGTAAGTGGAGCCTAGACGTAAACATGGACACAAACAAACAACAAAAGCTCATTAAATCACATCCCACACTTGAGCCCCCACTCTTCGCCTCGTTGAAGGCTCTTTGAAAGAAATCCACATCGATGGAGGCTTTTATTTCATAAGAGGGAGGGGATATTTACATATGGTCATCTAGATATGTTAACCCAAGGTCACGAGGTCATTGTTAAAGCCATCTATGGTATACTGAGCTCAAAGTAGAGGATAACTTTATTCATCCACACTTAAAGGACACAGTTCAACTGACCCAGATTTGGCAAGACCATTTTATAGTATCAGTACTGAGCTTATATAACATTTGTTTACCACATTCTTGCTTCGTTTGGGCCAGTGCAATGTGTACGTGTCAGTGCAAGTGACATCAGAGCGCCGTTTCATTGCTTCCGCACGTCCGTGTTGCACAGGTGATGCCTTCCTGCTGTGTTACCAGGAGACTGTTTACAGTGTGCAGAAAACCGATGACATCTTTCGGATGAGCTCACAGCCACACATGCACGCACACACACACACACACACACACACACACACACACACACACACACACACACACACACAACTTTTATATGACAATTCATTTCTTCTCAGCTGCAGTTCTAAACAGCTGATACATCTCTTGCCAATGCTGCTCTGTTTGTCCCCTGCTGATTCACCATCACCCCCCCTCCTCCCCCCCCCCCTCACCTTTCCACTTCCCATTCTCCCACCTCTCCTCCACTTCCCTCTCCCATCCTCCCATCCTCTACCAACACCCCTCCACTCTCATTTGCGCTCTCTCTCTCTGCCCCCTCCCTCACTCTTATTCTCTCTCCCTCTTGCCCCCCCACCTCTCTGATCCCCACTCCCCCTCTCTCATTCGCTCCCTCTCCTCTCTTTTCCTCTCCTCTCCTCCCCTCCCCTCTTTCAGATGTGAGGGCCTGGGGAGAGGCTGACTAACCATGCTGTTTACCCACACATCCCCGTCCTGTAAATCTGCCAGTGGAGCCTGGCCCTGCTCCCACTGTGGCCAACACAGTACAGAGTAGAGCAGAGCAGATCACGCATGCACGCACACACACACACACACACACACGCACACAGCACAGCAACAACGCACACACACACACACACACACACACACACACACACACACACCCACACACACACACAGCACAGCCCCCCCCCCACACACACACACACACAGCACAGAGCTCCACGCACGCATGCACACATACACAGCAAAGAACATACAACTTGCACAGCACAAAGAACACGCAGGCCAGACCTACACAGAACAGAGTGCACACACAGTGTAGAGCACACACAGTGTAGAGCACAGAGAGAGAGAGAGAGAGAATGAAAGAAAGAATGAAAGAAAGAATGAAAGACAGAAAGAAAGAGAGAAAGACAGATAAAAAGAAAGAAAGAGAGACAGAAAGGAAGAAAAACAAACAGGTGCCTAAGAAGGAGTGATGGCATGGTACTGAAGGCAGACGCTCTCTTTTTGTTTGGGTGAGCTGGGGTTTCCCAGAAGTCAGCTGGACAGCAGAGTGAGACAATGGCCAAGATTCACCCTGTGGGAGAGGATCCCTCTTCTCTCTTTCGCTCTCTCTCCCCCCTCTCTCGCTCTCGCTCTCTCTCTCCCCTCTCCTTCCCCCTCCCCACTTTTGAGAATCATGTAACCCTGATGATCTCACTCACAACTGTTTTGTCGGGTATGGATTTCTAAGAAACAGATAAGTGTGTTGTTTCAGGTCAGTGTGCAGTCAGGATCTGGAACCAGGATCTAGAACAAGGCCTAAAGAGTCTGTGTACACAATCATCACCTGGTTTTGGTTGGTGGGAAAACAAACAAAAAAAAAAAAAAAAAAAAAATCACTGAGCCTCCTACTAGATAGACACATTCACAAAAACATTCATTCAGTCCAGTCACAACATCCCTGTGCACTACTGGGTAACATTATCAGCACGAGACAGAGGTCGCCTGTAGGGCGATTACGAGGTCTCTGTACCCTACTCAGTGTGCCGGTCCTTCTGTCCCCCATGCATGCATGCAACACTGTGTGATCCGGACATAATGTCAGTTTGTTCTCCAAAGGGATACAAAGCAGACTGTTTTCTGTGGGGGAATGAAACCACACTATACTGTGATTGTGCTACATTGAAAAAAAGACAGAGAGAGAGAGAGAGAGAGAGAGAGAGAGAGAGAAAAAACTGAGCTGGGTGGAATGGGGATAGAGAGAGGGGGGCTGAGCTGAGAGAGAGAGAGAGAGAGAGAGAGAGAGAGAGAGAGAGAGAGTGAGAGAGAATGAGAGAGAGGACAGGAGGAGCTGAGCTCACTGACAATAAGTAGAGAGAGATAATAGGGCTAGACTGCGTGGAAGAGAGAGAAAGAGGGTGAGAGAAAGAGAGAGAGAGAGAGAGAGAGAAAGAAAAGAGGTGGAATGATCTGTGTGAAAGAAGAAATACAGAGTGAGAGCAACGACGCGTGACGAGATAGTGACGTGGTGGAGAGTGTCTGTTTACTAGCCGCCTGGGCCTCCGCTGCCGCCGCTGCGGTTTTCATGGAGTCAGGCTTATGGCAGCGGTGAGGGAAACATGCTCCCTCCAGTCACATTTTGGGAGCACTGGAGCAGGAAGCAAATGGCAGAGCATGACTCAGCATGGCTCAGCACAAAACTACTCATCCAGCTCACCCCTGACTCCCCCCTTCTGCACATGAGACACACAGCACATGGCTGCTTTAGACATTTTTTCACTCACTAGGACTTCCAATTCAAAGCTGAATCCCATTCACTGAAAGTGCATAGGGGAGAGAAGAGTTAACGTGAGGGAGATGTGTTTGTCTGTGTGTGTGTGTGTGTGTGTGTGTTTGCAGGGTGAGCAGCATGTGTGTGTGCAGGGGTGAATATGTGTGTCTGTGCAAATGAGAAAAGAGTGAGTGTGAGTGTGTGTGTGTGAGTGTATGTGTGTGTGCGTGTGTACGTGAGTATGTGACAACCATGACTAACACAAACCTGTAACACATGGTTACCATCACAAAAAGAAAAGAAGTGCCCAGACAAAAGGTTGGAGTTGTCGCTCTTAGCCTGGAGATGGGGAGGGCGAGGTCAGTTACGTAAAACTATAGAACGTCTCAGTTTATTAAATTCACCGCCGCTGCGGGCACTGTGAATCCTGGGAAACTAATGAGAGCCGACTGTGGAGAGAAGAGACAGTGTGTCTGGGACACACATAAAATACACAGGTACACACACACACAAACAAACATACACACACAAATGGATAGATACACATACAGACACACACACAAACAAACATACAAACACAAATGGAGGCAGACACACAAACAAACACACACACACAAACACACACACACACACACACACACACACACACGAGACAAGATGTTTTGCTTCAGAATCCACAATCCGGCATCCAGCTGTCTGCCTCTCTGGCAAAGGCAGCTGTCAGACCGCAGCTCTCTTGCTGTTCGCCAACTAATATGTGCCGCTGTTGGTTTTATCGGGGGCACAGATGCCACACAGATCCCAACGTCGGAGAAGCAGAGTCCACCCAAGTGCCAAGTTTTCCTCGAATGACTGCCCTGTTCCTGGATGCTGAGCTGTATACTGCCCCCCCCTCCACTGCGATTTCAATTTTTGACTTGGTGGTCGGTAGTAATTTCAGTTCAATGCCATTATCTGCATTCTATTGCTATATCATGGCAAAAAGGCATAATAAACTGATATAAAGATAATGCGAGATTAAAACAAATAGATTCAGAACAGAGAAAACAAATAATTGGAATAAGATTCTTCAAATCTATATTTGATAAAAAATGACGGAACTTTATGTGGTGTGATGGCACCTTCTTTAAAAAACGTTTCCCAGAATACTTTGAGAATAAAGTCGCTGTCTTAATGGTGACTGATTGCTGAATGCCGCTGTGCAGTTGTGAGTCAAAGACGGAGTTGGGCACTCATCTCGGCACAGGATGAGAGGGAGTTTGGAGATGGGGGGGGGGTGTCACAGTGTGATTTGATTGACAGGTCTTTAGAGGTAGTAGGAAGAGGGGAGGTGTAGTGGGAAGAGGCGAAGGAGGAGGAGAGAAGCTGGATAGGTGATCAGAGCCAGACATCTCGCTTGACTAGAGTGGCACATGGGGGGCTTGGGTATGAGTGCTGGGGAGCTTGTCATCTTTCTGTCTCTCTTTGCAAGTGTGTGTGTGTGTGTGTGTGTGTGTGTGTGTGTGTGTGTGTGTATGGGGACTGATGATCCTCCTGCTCTGCACCAGCAACAGTACTTTGTGTATGAGTGTGTGGGTTATGTGAATAATGTTCCACACTATGCCTTGTTATTAACTAATGGGACTGGAGAGCCAAAACAGTAATGATGAAGCACTGATGAGTAGTGAGCATGAGACCATATTGTAACGGGTGCTAATGGAAGCCCATGGTCGCTAGTCTCACTCTTGGCTACAAAGTTCATCAGCCGGTCAAACTAGTAAGTGAGAGCAGGTCTGTCACATAAACTGTGTGGGAGGGCACATACGCAGTCCAGTCACATGTGGCAAAGACAGATGGAAACACAGGCAGAAAGAAAGACAGGACAGAGATAATCTTAATCCAATGTATGTATGTGTGTGTGTATGTGTGTGTGTGTGTGATCACATGCCTACGTATGTATGTGTGTGTGTGAGTCTATATGTGTATATATATGTGTGTGTGTGAGAGAGAGAGAGAAAAAAAGTGAGGGGTATACACACAATTTTTCATGTTACATGTTACTGTTTCCCTTAATGCTGAGAGAGAGAGAGAGAGAGCGAGCGAGCAAGAACAGCAAAATACTGACAAGGAGCAGGATTTGCACAGGGCCTTCACTCCTCCCCAGACAAAGCGCTGTTGTTGCTGGTCAGACCCTACATTTAAGTCCACAGAACAGCAATCAGTGCACAGAGAGGCCGGTGGGATAGCCAAGAGAACTGTGCCTAAGCGGAACCTTTCACACCCCGCTGCCATGGGGACCTCTGACCTGGTGATTAGCAGGCAGGCCCAGCTATAGGCTCACACACCACTTTTTAAAGGGCCTCATATGTAAGACGGCCGGTTATGAAACCAGGTGCCTCTCTGTAACGCTGGGGGCATGTCAAGCCATTTTAGACGAGAAAGGCCTCTTCGGCTTGTCTCCATGGGAGTAGCGTTCAGTGTTCTAACTTTGTTTCTACTCTGATGAATATCCACTGGCTTCTGTTTTTAATGCACTTGCCAACTAGCCTAGAAATCTAGAAGCACCCTAGCGGCGGCAAATTAATTTGCTCAGCCTGTACGTCTAGTAGCAAACCATAGGAATTTCTATTGGCTAACACAGTGGATGTTATCCAATCACAGCGCTCTATTTTGTTAGAGTCTTAAGGCTGGCTTAAGAGGATAACAACAGTCCTGCGACAGTGAATAACAAGGAAGGTGGCTATGGCGAACGAAGAGGGGTTGTTTGAATCGGCGTGTATTTGCCGTTTTGCTGACCGGATACGGATATGGTCGTAGCGCTGGCCTATTGCATGCCTAGGCAGTTTGAAAGACAATTCTCTGCCCGCCCCTTGGATTAAGCGAGGTGAATGGCTCGATTCCAGACTATACATTTCAATGATATAGGATGGCCCGCCAGGCTACTTGCCAACTGCAAAAAACACTCTCTCTCAAGCAGGGTTCTTTTTCGAGAACTCATGAAGAACTGTGATTGATTCTGCTGTGATTACCACAGCAGAATCAATTCTGCCTCACAGGTCAAGTGCTCTGTTCCCATGGCTCAGTGATAAAGGTCCAGTGGGCAGCTGATGTAGTTTGTGCTCTTAAGGATCGTTCACACCAGGAACAATAACAATAAAAATAACTATTAACCATAACAATCTGAGCGTCCAACGATAAGTCTCTCTTTGTGTTAATGAATGTGATGTCTACAATTCCATGGATTCTGTTTGGCTGTTCCATCAGCTTTTTATGTTTCTCAAAACCATTCTGAAAGTGATCCCTGACAATATCGTTCTTCCTGTCACTAGTGTTATAGCTTATGTGTGGCCGTTGTCATTCATATCAGCTAGAGCTCTACTTTTTTGCCGTTCTCGTTAGCCATCATTCTTGGTGGGAACGGCTTTTTAGTGCACTGACTGTGAGACACTGGTAGTGGCTACAAGTCTCCTCAACATCCCCTAATGTGATCATGGATGTCGAATGCAACTGAAAAGTATTTGGAGAAAAGAGGCACACAGACACTGGATGGTCCCAGTTGACGACCATTTTTTGATTCATGTTAAGGTCAAGGTTTGGGTTTGGTAAAGGTGATGTTAGGTGAACAACAGACTACTTGAATTCCAACAAACCATCTGTAGAGACTCTGCAGACGGACTGTACAAATAAAGTGTGTCTAGGAAAATATAGGCCTGGCCTACACCACCACCACCACCACCTGTCAAATGAGGTACAGTAAATGTTATGGGACACAGTGGCTGTTCCTATGACATACTTCAGGAATGTAACTTGCATGTTTGGTTTTCAACCAGCCCCATCAGGTAGGTCCCAGCAGCTCTTTTAAACATTACGACAACCAATCAGAGGTGGGAACATCAGTCATCCCTGCCAGTCTCAACAGTTGAATCACTGATTGACACAAAGAACCACAGAGTCAGGACTGTAGAGTGAAAGAATGAGAACAGAACTGTGTAAACCTGAGTTACTATAGTGACAGACAGACGGAGAGGGGGGGCAGTGAGAGAGAGAAAGAGAGAGAGAGAGAGAGAGAAAGAGTGAGACAGAGAGAGAAACAATGGCTGGGAAAAACGAGCAGGACTGAGAGGGGCTTCAGTGTAAAGTGGAAATAGGTCATGAGACTTCAGCTGTGTGTATGTGTGTGTGTGTGTGTGTGTGTGTGTGTGTGTGTGTGTGTGTGTGTAATGGGGGAGGACTAAACATGTCAGTGCCTTTATTACATATAACATGAAGAGATTACCACAGCAGAATCAATTCTGCCTCACAGCACGCAAAGCCAGGTCATTTGCAGTATGTTAAAGTATAGGCTACTGCTGCAGATGGCATACACTGCATCCGAGTGCATTAGGACAGAATAAAGTTACTCATCTTCAAACAACACACCCTTCTGGTTTTAGTGCCACTTACCAAGATGTGTAATTAAGATACCATCAACATTCAGCTTTTAATGTTCAGAGTAAGGCCTATGGCTGGATTACTGTCCTTTCTTTTTCCAGAATTCCTTTCCTTTCATGAAACTTAAAGCCCTGAAAACCACCGTCTGCAAAAGTCAAGAGATGAAGTTGACAGGTCTGCAGCTCCATTGAACAATACTGTTTTGTCGTTCAGGATCAGTGAAATGACTCTACAGCAGGAAAAACGGTGTTCTATGTGGGAGATTATACTGCAATAACTTGACTTGAATTCGGCACGTACACCGTGGAAATGAAGACTCTGCAGCCGGAAGCAAGCTTCTCAAAAATCCCTGCATGAAATTTTAAATGAGGCCTGGGGGAGCGCCGTCGACTTTCCGCGCAGCCAAGCCCCCAACGCTGTGAAAACTCAAAACAAAGGGCGAAGCTAGGCCCGGGGTGCTGCGAGGGAAGGTCCAGGTGTCCCAAGAATGACTCCACAGATCAGACATCACTAATCATATTTGCATGGGATTGCCTGGCAAAGCATGACGGAACAAACTTGGACTTTGCACACATTTGACAAGGAAGGACAGCGGTGTGTTTCACAAAACGGCGCTGTAGCTGGTGGTGATGTCGCTCCTGGATATGCGTGTGTGTGTGTGTGTGTGTGTAGGCTCTCAGCCGCTTTTCTTTTACACTGCATGTGTCGGTGACATTTCGCAGTTTTAGGCTTTAATTATATAACCGTAGAGAAAGGGGCCACAACACCCTTTCTTGGGATGAGCTTTGGTTTTAAAATCTCTTGCACTATGTTGCGTAACCAGACAGACAAAGCCTTTGTGGTATAAGACTAAACACAGGAGAGAGGAGCTTTTATGAGGATGTGTATTTGCAAATGACTCCACAAATAAGCGGGTGATGTGGGAAAGACACACCCTGAGAATGACCCCGGCGTCACTCGTTGTCGGTTTAGCCTGCACGAAATTCAAACTCGGAGACTCAACTTTGCAATCGGGTGATAATGTGGGGCGGTCGCTCTAGAACAGCGTGCCTTTAGTTTCTAGTTTGTATCATTCTTTTTGAATAATGCAGGCCACGTTAATTTTATCTTAACTACTACCAGGATTTAGTGGTCGATGTTGCTGTCAAAAAAGCGCTTTACTGAATGCGACCTTGAGGCCAATTCCATGGGGGTCCAGGCGAAGTTAATCGACGAGGAATGTTAGCCGTTTCAGCAATTCAGTAGTCTGTGTGTTTAGTGCAAAGAAATTAGTAGGTTACGGGCTTGCGTGGTCAGACCCCGGCCAGGAAACCCAGTTCCCATGCGGAATCGATTGAAAAGCCCTGTAGTTATAGCACAGCACGACAGCAATATGTTGTCGTCCCGACCACACTCTGGACATAGGCCATAGGCTACTGGTCATCAAGCCGCCTACTCACGAGAAAATGGACACGTCAAATGGATATTGACGGACTCTATTAGAACTTGGCAAAAAAAGTTATTGATTTCTACAGAAAATTGACTGAATTGTATCCATTACGCACGCCACTCGTTTTCGCTCCCAAGCAGAAGCTGAATCCGTGCTTTAACCTTACCATATTTGTCTTAACTATGGGCTTTCACTTTTCTTGGCTACACATCAGCGTGTAAACATGGAAGAACACCACAACCCCAGACAAGATAGCACTCATGTTTTCACAGGCATTATCAAAACATGGGCTAAAGAAGCCTATAGCCTACTGCTATATCTAGTGGATTTAATGCACAATTAAGCGTTGACAATAGTTTGATACAAAGTTTCACATTTGACTCGAAACTCATAGTGCGACAAGATTCCCATGGTGCAAAGGTAAAAAGTCCAGATGTCTGTCTGTGTGGACTAAACGGCTGTTTGGTAAAGAAATACACTATGAAGTAGAAACACAGTAGTCATATCTACCAAAAAACACAAGGATTGGTCTGATTCTGTCGCGTTCCGCGTGTTATTTTACCCGAAATGTGGTAACTCAGCAAGCCCCCCCTAAAACGAAGGAGGAACAGTAGCTACAAGGATAGGCTAACGTTACATGTTAGGCTAATAACGAACAGTGAGATGACTTCGGTCGTGACATGTCAACCAAAGGACTAAAAGCTCTCCTAATTGACCATTTCTTACCGGAATGGTCCATTGATCCTCCACCGTTCACGACGAGAGTAGAATACAGGTGTGGGTGCGTCTTCTCGAGGGCCAAACAGAGGTCTTGAAAGTGGTCTCTCTCCTTGCTCATCAGCATCTTAAGTAGAAGATCAACTTTTTCTGAGCTTGACGAGCAGTTGTTTTCCAATTCGAATCGCTCCACCTGGGTTAGTGTACCTGTTTTGACTAAAAACTCCACAACTCGTTCGGCATCTGTAATGGACTCCAACAAGTTTTGGTGGTACTGATCTAGCAACTCTTTGTGTTTAGGCTCCATTTCAGCTAGCGAAGTTCAGTGCTTGACCCTTCAGCGAGTTAAAATTCTCAAAACGCAAAGGTTGAGAGAGAAAAAATAGTTCCGAATGATCACTTCGAAGAAAGTGGCATTGACTGCATTGTTTTGAACAGCCGGACTGAGTAGCTTTTCATCTCAAATTGAGAGAGACACAAGTAGCCATATTTGTTGTATAAAGCTGTTGACTTCACTCTGAAAAAACTGAAATCCATTAATCCAGCGGCAGAAAGCCCCACATTTCGCATACTTTCAGAGAGAAACGACTCGAAGTTCGTTTGAAGGGCATTCTTACGTTTCTTGCTCTTTCGAAGACGATATTTCCACTACTTAAACTACTCCAAAGTAACGTAACTCTTCAACAGCTTTCCCTCAACACAGCCAGCTCCGCCATGACTCGGCGGCTCAGCAGCTACAACCTACTGTCAATCAAAACTTGTGTAATGACCATGTAAAGTAAAAATAGGCGGGGCTTCCGACCAAAATACCTGATTGTGGCTACTTGGATTGTTAAGGGTTCTAAAAGTTTGTTACTGTATCAAATTAAAAACATGCATTGGCGTTTATGCAGCTATGTCGAATACTGTCGATTTGCACATAGAAACCGTAGGCTATCACTGCCGACTGCAAAACAGCAGACTCCGCCATGCACACAGTAAAATGGCAATCATCAAACGACCCTATACACATCCACATCCTGGACGAGACCATATAAAATGCGGCGCAATTCCAAAACATCTAGATATAAAGTCTGTCTCGATGGAGAAAAAAATGAAAACATATTTATGCCACGCAAGGTTTGCTTGCAAACTCAATGAGCCGGGTAAATGTTTTCTCTATGTACCCACATTTGTATCAGAAAGGCAGGACTAACCTGAGATGCCGAGACAGCCTTTTCATATCTGTCTAGCCTTCGGCGCATCAAACGCAGTAAGCTTTCTTCTGCTCCATATAATCCATCTCAAAGCCACATGGAGACTCACTGAGCGCAATCTACATCTGCTCTCCAATATTTCTTTAGAGAGCATGATTAACATGTGCAGAGCGAAATGTTATGTAGGCTACCTAGGTGCGTAAAGTATGGCTAACTTTAAATAAATGTAGAGCAGAGCAGTTCACTGTGATGCAATGGAATTCACATAATCCTGACATACTAAATATTTATCTGACTACTCTTTATTAATTGAAGGAGAGGAGTTTGGCCACATTTTAACATTTGATGTCTAGCCTTAGTCTATAAAACTATAATTAATTGTAAATGAAGGCAGCGCATGCAGATCACCCAGCTCTTTGTATAGCCTGCTGGTGGCTGAAAGAAGCAGAGGCATGTTATTGGCATAATCAAAACACCCTGTTCCAACTTTCACCCTTTAATATGGAGCCAATGTTGAGTTGTCTTGACACTATATTTATACTTTCCCATGCTGCTTTAATCTGTGTTCATTTGTACATAGCCTACAAAGCATTTACCCCTCTCAGTATGCTATCCCTCTCTTTTCCACCAAATTCTACTTCCAGAATGTTCTCAGTAGGGAGGTGGCTTAGTGACATTGTTACAGAGTGGGTATAAGCAGTATGCATGATGTCTCCTTGGGGTCTGTCCTGTCATTTGAAGCCAGAAAGCCAAGAAAGTGCAGTGAATAGTACTACGGCAGTGCAGTGAATAGTACTACGGCATACACAGTAATCACATGAAAAGGCCAATTATAGCACCCTCATAACATCTTCTCAGCAGTGTGGTGCCCAGTACAGAGATGGTCACTCTCTGTGTTGGGCTCATTTAGGCTACACTGACTAGGGCCTGAGGAGGCCTCATGCAGTGCATTTTCTGCCCTGTAGCTATCAGTAACTTTGAACAAGAGCATAAAGCTCCCCCCCCGAGCTGGGGTCTGCTCAAGGTCTCTTACTTCAAGTTATTCTCCATCAGTGGGCTTTGTCCTTGAGGGTTTAGGCTGCAGTCTCTGCTGTGTACTATAGATACTGCAGATATACACAGGTGTTACAAATGTATTAAAGGCACCCTTAACAGTTTTTGGACCTTAAAATTAAATTTACAATATCATTTTGATTACTTCATAACTTAAAAACGTTAACTACGTAACATGACAAACTGCACTTCTGGCATTGCCTGAGTGTCCCTCTGTAGACGATTACAGATCTATCAACTTTCTAGTTCTGGGTAGGAAACGGACCCTCTATATCGGAGTTATGTTCATACTTTGTTGCAAAAGACACATTTAGTTAATTTATTACTGCGCTTTTCAACCAGAGGGGTACCCTGGAATATCCAGAGTTCTCGCAAGAGCACAATTTGAATTGTCTCTGCGAGACACTCTGGCAATGAGTATGATGCAAGTTACTTTTGTCACTTGTATCGCGGGGAGCCAATCACATCGGTGTATCTGATATAGGCGGGCCAAAGGTAAGCTAAACAGATGACAGTCGTAGTGTTATCCAATTGCGTCGAAGTCCGGAATCAGTCAGTAAACATTGGTCGTTGCAGGCCTGGTGCCGCCCTTCGAGTTGGGCCATTACATTATCTTTCTAGATTACCAGGGTCTGGAAACTCCAGGCTACCAGAGGGGGACCCTGAGAGCAAATTTTGTTAAGGGTGCCTTTAAATTCCTTGTGCTATAGGTAGGGGATTTCCTACAGTGGCTGATAACAACCAAGCCTACTTTGTGTTACACAACATGAGGAAGGATACAGCAATGCACAATTGTCTGGCAGCAGTCACAAACATGCCACATGTTCTACCGTGGATCTGTAAAGATCCTCCTTTATGGTATAACATGCACTGCTAGTAGCCAGAATGCCCAACCAAAGTAGCCTGGCTCCGCCCTCCTACGTACTTCCGCTCAATTTTCATTTCCCTTCAGTACGTCGTCTGGGATTTCGGTATATTTGTAGGTGTTCTCAGGCCAAATTTTACGACATGTTTATGTTTATGACATTGAGGTTGTGCGCTTTGAGCATGACATACATCACAACCAAACGTCAATTGGTTATGGCAGATCCAGAGTGGCTCTGGGCAGATCCAACAGTTTTAAACTTCAACAGAGTACTACACTCTCTCTTTTCAATTGGCTTGTGAAAAATAATCAGGTCAAAATAAAATCTAGCTAATTCTATGTCACACCAATTAGTATAATTAATTCTAGACTCATTATAAAGCAGAAATCTGTCACTCAATATGTTCCTTCTAGTCTGTAATTTTGTAAATTGTTTTGTAAATAAATTGAGCTAGACTGTTTATTTTTTTTAAAATAACATTCAATGACCTCCACACATGTCCTGCTGTGATATAATACAGCAGCCATTTAACAGAATGGGCTTCAATCCACCTTCAACTCAGGAACAAGGAGCATTCAGTTCTGTTCATTTCAGTTCAGAGCAATTCAATCATGTAGCCTGTCATTCTTTAGTATCTTTACTGCTTTAAACTCCCAATTAGATATGATTGCTGAGATTGTAAGTAATCACATTGGATGATCAGTTATTTAATCCATGCATGGCAAATTGCTTTTATCTAGTCATGGGAGGGTTGTGAAGGGTTTAGCAATCTCTCTGGGCACCAAAATGTCTCTCAGGCATCAAAAGATTACAGATTGATACATGAAGGTTAGTGCACAGGTCATGCATGCTCCTAGTCTTCCCCATATAACCTACAAATATATTTTGGACATATTCCAACTATATAAAGACTGAGGAAAACTCGATGGTCCAATTTTCAGGAAGTCAAAGATTCGTGTCTGCACCATGGCAGTGAGAGGATGTCTTTTAGGTGAAACAATGCACTCTCATGGACCCCTGGAGGCTACTCTCTCTCTGTCTCTCTCTCTCTATCTCTCTCTCCTCCCTCTCTCTGTCTCTCTCTCTCTCTCTCCTCTCCTCTCTGATGCTGTATTTTTAGCAAAGCCCAGGCTGCTGTCATGCCACCCTGAGTTGCTTTGTGCCATCCATGAGAAGAGGGAGCTTACACCCCCCCACCACCTTTGCCAAACACACACTCACACACACACACACACTATACATGAACACACCATACATACACACACACACATACACACACACACACACACACACACACACACACACACACACACACACACACACACACACACACACACATACACACACATACATGAACACACCATACATACACACTACACACACACACACACTGAACACATACATACATACACACACACACACACACACACACTACACACCACACACACACACACACCATACACATACACACACACACACACACACACACATACACACACACACACACACACACCATACATACACACAACACACACACACACCATACACACACACACACACACACACACACACATAGCAAGAGAGAGAGAGAAGGAGAACAAGATAAGCAACTGAGTCATACAAATAAGGAAGACCCACGTATGTACATGTTTGACACGTATGCTTGCCACTTTTTCTGAACAGAAGTTGTCCATGGACTGGAAGGCTGCATTAATAATCCAGGCCAAGGAGGGAATGGAAATTGGCTTTGAAGTGCAAAGCAGAATTTGGAGCAGAGCTTTCAAGGGTTCCCAAGCAGACAGTGCTGGATATTATGAGGAAATAATTATTATGCCATCACAACCTGAATTGGATTGCATTTTCATCTGTTCCTATTTTCAATAGAACCACACGCTGAAAGACACAGAGCGAGTTTCATGGCTTATGAGTAATGATATCTTTGCCAGCATTCGCTTAAGGAAACGACTGAAATCATTTTTTCATCTTGATAAATCTGCTGGTAGTTTTGCCTCTTGCATAAGAATGCCGATTATTTGTGCATTGTCATACTAATGTAACACTGGAAACCAAGCCCTATGGCACAAGTGGCACACTCTTGGGGTGGTGGTGTTTGGCTGCAGGGGTGTAGACCTGTGTGTGTGTGTGTGTGTGCGTGGGGGGGGGGTGTTATGGTGGGTATCTAAATAAAACATGACATTCCAAATTGCTCCAAATGCTTGGGGCACAAAACAAAATGAGTAGTTCACTGTTTTGACATGAAACAAAGACAATATATATTGAGAAATATATCAGCCAATCAGCAGGATGGAGCAAAGGAGACACATTCTATCGAATTGGTTCAGCATGTGATGTCAGACTCTGTATATAAAATCTTACATGCAATAATTGCAGCCATAATATAATCCAGCGTCTTCCCAAAAATAGTATGATTGTTTTGGTAGCTGTATCATAAGCAAAAAAAGCACTGCACAATTTAAGATCCTTAATCTCTCTTCACTTCACAAATTGTTGTACTGTTATTAGGAAAGGTTCATTGACAGCCATTGTATAGTTTGATTACAGAGAGTGATTTTGATCGACTTGAGTCATTCATTTTACATGAATAGCTAAAAGAAATGACATTTCAATGTGAGTCATTTTGCAATGGAAACTATTTTCCAAATGATTTTGCAAAGTGGTTTTATGGTTAAAGAGGGAAGGGAGCTGAACATTCCTATTTCCGACCATGACCTCAAACATTAGTTTAGCAGTCTTTAATTATTACCTTCAACAATATGACAACATCATTATGATAACATACATTTCCTGAACATAACTTTTTGATGATCTTGCCCATATCATGTCATTGGCAAACATGTTTAACTTTCAAATTATAGAGAAGGCACAGCTAGTTGGGCATAAACTGGCAATATTAAAGAGAGATCAAGGTTCAAGTTATTGCAGAGTCACAACACAGAACATGGATTAAATTCAGTATAGACTTATGACTTATGAAGGCATGGTAACTTATGGATATGACATGTGTGCCCCCTACTGGACATAAACAGAGCCGCTATTTCTGGTCCACAAGCAATGGAGAGCAGAGCGATGCTGTTTGAACAGGAAGAAACTTTGATGGTAGTCTGATGGTTTACACATTATGAAACCTTACCTTTGGGCCCTATGATTCACTCATAGCCTGGTGCATACAACAGAAGTGTCAGAATGTAATTCCAGCAGACCACATGGTTCAGGTCAACAGTCTCACCCTCAAACTTTCATAATTATTAATGTCTATTTTTAACTGAATATTTGTATTCTGACTGCCATCTTGGGAACACCTACATAAGTTTTTTTTTAGAGGAGTTTACTGGCCTGACCAATGACAATGTTATCACAAAATGGCAGATGCACCAAGGCTGAAAAAGCTAGCAGTAGTCTACAATAGTCAGTGGGCACCTGCTCATCTTAGCTGCAACAGGGCAGGTCTATGGCTGGGAACCAGATAAATCTGAGAGCTCATTGCATTAGCTCTGGCATATTCATCTAAACACTCTCCTACTGAAATTGATTTCCACCCAACCAAAATCTCTTGAAATAATCACAATCGCTTGTGACTAGGGTTGCTAACTGATATGAAAATAAGGAACGGGGGGAACAGTTTTTATATACTGAATTTAGTATATAAAAAATAGTGAAGACTGTCTAAGGTCACACTTAGCCCTTGCTAAAGTGCAAAATGGTTTAGTCCGTCTGCAGGAGGATAGGTAGGCTATGCACTTTTTGTTGTTGTTAAATTGATGGAGATATTTTGCTTGTGTTTTGTCTAACGTTTTGTCTATTTGCATGTGTTGTCATAAATTGCAGGTCGTTTGCACCCGTCAGCCACCGTGTTGATTTGCTCTGATGAGAATGGCCCTTGTTAAATTGCTTTGGATAAAAACATCTGCAAAATTAATAAATGCAAATGTGGTGAGGATTACGATAATGTACTCTGTACAGATTTTTTGTAACAGTGTGGAAAGATTTCAATGGACTAGTCTAGCTTATTTCCACACAAATAGGAAGGCTGTGGTACATTCATTTGAATTTGTGCATGCGGTTACAGTCTCTGTATGTAGTCACGTAGTTGTAAGTTAGAGGAGTGAGAGGACTAGAGACAAGTCCTATCTAAGTCCTAAGTTTCTGTAAACACCTAAGAGCCAACCATTTCCCCCCTCAAATATCAGTACAGGAACGAATATTTTTATTGACCATATACTCTGATTTGTAAGGATTGCCGAAGAGCACTGTGATGTTTGCCCTCCCTCCTATAAAGGGAGAGATCAGTGGCTGCCAGACTGTGTACGGATCGTCCACCAACAGCAGCTATTGCACTTACAGAGATGGCATTGTAGAGGGACTTCCCAAACAGGCGCAGGTGTTCCTGTCGGATGTCCAGCATGTCCACCTCGGCGCGGGACACCATGATCCGGATCAGAGTGCGGTCCTTAGGGCTTAAACCCTGTTCCACCGGGAACACAACAAACCATTGCAATTAGCTGTGCTGAGTGGACAGCGATAATGTAGCAGGTTGAGTAGAGTGTGTTAAATGTAAAGTGAATAACATAGCAATAGCCATAATGCTGTATATAATATGAGTATGTTTACCTCTAATTATATGCCAGTTAAACTCATATAATGTGGTGAGTGGGAACTCCCCCTTATTTAATTAATGTCTGTATTATTCCCTGCTAGAGATCAGAGTCTTAATGTACATACTCCTAGTGAGGTTTCCTAGTCTTTCCTCTCCAGACCGTCTAAGATTTGATGGGTAAAAATGTGAGCAATATTAACTATAAACTATATGAATATTTAGAACCTCACCAGAGACAGTATAGTTGGAAAAAGCAGGAAAAGACAATAATAATACAGTTCTTACTTACCGATATGGATGTGCGAAGCTCCTCGGCAAAATAAGCAGGGGCATTCTGGATGCACTTCACTGGAAGACCAACCAAAAGCCCAAATTAGGATATCTCAACTATCCACCTTTCTCGCATGGATTAGGAAACATACACTGGACCACCTCCACCTAATGCTGTCGACTACAGAGTGCAGGGGGGTATCCAAGACCTGGCAGCTAAGGAGGTAGAGGAGTTGTTGGGCAACCAATAGGTTGCCGGTTCTTTATCATGGTAGTAATTGGGACAGTTATGTGTGTGTGTGCTTACCCACAGCAACCATGCCTTCCTGTGTGTGTGTGCATACCCACAGCAACCATGCATTCCTTTAGATGCCCAGACAGAACAACAGAAGGGGTGGGAGGAAATGGGCAATACACACACTTAAGATCCACCGTGTGTGTGTGTGTGTGTGTGTATGTGTGTATGTGTGTCGGTTTGTGTGTGTGTGTGTTGTGTGTGTGTGTGTGTGTGTGTGTGTGTGTGTGTGTGTGTGTGTATAGGTATGCTTACCCACAGCAACCATGCTTTCCTGTGTGTGTGTGTGTTTACCCACACCAACCATGCCTTCCTTTAGATGCCCAGCTCATCCTGACCTTGTCGAGTGTCTTTGAGCAAGGCACTGAACCCCAAACTGCTCCTGATGTGCTTGGAGGAGTAGAAAAGTGCTGTATAAATGCAGTCCATTTACCAAAGTCTGGCTAAGTGAAATGGTAAACCTCCCGAAAGAGCCTATGGCTTTGTTTTCAGCAGGAGGAATGAAGCCATGGACCTCTTCTATTAAGCCAACAGCCTCCAACAAAAACAAACAGTTGGGTCAGCGACAGTGTGCACCATCAGTTTGTGTTTGTTGGTCTTTGCTGAATAGAGTTGTTCGAGTCTGATATGCTCTGAAGTTACCCGTCTCAATAACTGTCCCGAATACTACCATGCTAAAGACTGCAACCAACAGCTGCCTTGGGGTATGTTGGGCATTGTCTGGGCAGTGTGCAAGCACCTTTAAGGTCAACGCCCACTGGCGCCGAAATTCACATCTATAGATTTGAAACTCAACAGCTCAAACAATTTCTAATCTTTGGCGTCGACGCGCGTTAGACGGTGCCAGTGGGTGTTTGTCTGAGTTGATTTAGCCAGGCTTGTTTCTAATCCAGGTTCTATTATATAATTGCCATGCAAGGCAAGGCATGGCAACTTTAAATATATAGCACAGAAAGGCAATAGTACATATTGGCAATTCAATGTACTTTACAACTTCATAAAACAGAGAATAGCCAGCAATATACAGTATATATTAATCTATAAAGAAGGGAGGATGACTGCTTTGACGACAAAGGCAACACAACAAAGCAGCTTTCATTCAGTTGGAAAAACAACAACAGAAGGGGTGGGAGGAAGTGGGCAATACACCACCTGAGCTCCACCGGTGTGTGTGGGTGTGTGTGCGTGTGTATATAGTGTGTGTGTGTGTGTGTGTGTGTGTGTGTGTGTGTGTGTGTGTGTGTGTGTGTGTGTGTGTGTGTGTGTGTGTGTGTGTGTGTGTGTGTGTGTGTGTGTGTGTGTTTT
Organism: Alosa alosa; assembly: GCF_017589495.1. Classification (NCBI taxonomy): domain Eukaryota; kingdom Metazoa; phylum Chordata; class Actinopteri; order Clupeiformes; family Clupeidae; genus Alosa; species Alosa alosa. The sequence goes on along the minus strand of NC_063210.1, from coordinate 13,834,211 downwards.
GTGTGTGTGTTTGTGTGTGTGTGTGTGTGTGTGTGTACTTACCCACAGCAACCATGCCTTCCTTTAGATGCCCAGACATCTCACTACAGATGCTCTTCTCAATCGGTCACCCACACATCTGTTCATACTCATGAAAGGCAGACAAATCATTCACATGTTAGAACACACTCACTATGACAGTAAATTGTTGTGTAAAAACACATAAAACATTTGTTATGATAATAACATGCCCTAGATACACAAGCACAAAACATACTAGCAATTAGCATGCAATTTGGATAACCTTTTGGATAACCTAAGGAAGAAAGTATAACCATAGCTTCAGATGTAACTTGACTCTGAAATGTCCTGCATAATTTTTTTTTGTATAAATATTAAAAATGACCCATCAATGGACAGCCAAACATGTTTATAAGTTGAGTAGACAGCATTTACCTGCTCTCAGGTGGGGCTTGCTGCGGGCACACAGGATGGCATTGAACTGGGACTCATCAGTTCCCAGTTTGCCCTCTCCGGCCGCATGCAGCGTCTGACACAAAAGAAAACATGAGTCAAAATAAGTTAGACATTAATCATAAAAATGAAAACAGCAATGCTTGCTGTGTAATGCATTCAAAGATAATGACTAGCACAGAGCACAGATGTGGAATATTTACATATCTTCAACTTTATACATTCTTTAGTCATTTCTAAATTACCTGAGCATCCAGCTTAGCCTGCAAGATGTCCACATTTTCTCTCTCATCACGGTTACCCCACAAATGAGAAAAAGGGAAACAATGAAAAAGATACATTTAAAAGTATGCCCGTCTATAGTGAGTATTAGGTCTGGATTGATGACTCGTGAATCTTGCAGTTCACGGTCTGTATGTTCTTGGAGGGAGATCAGGAGCCTGCGAAAATGTCCTGAGGTGTCACTGCTGATCGCGTCCTCCAGAGACTTGCCGTACTCTGGAGGAAAATAAGAAGATGTCATTGCAAATGGAGAAAATGAGGTAACACTTTATTTGACAGTATCGCCATAAGAGTGACATGACACTCTCCTAACCCTAAACCTAACCCTAATCCTAACCCGAACTTGTTATGACAAAAACCCAATGTCACTTAATAACAGAAGCGTAATGTCATAAACATTTATGACTTGTTATGACACATTCATGACAGTGTCATGTCACTCTTATGTCGATACTGTCAAGTAAAGTGTAACCGAAAAGGACATGTTGATTTAATTATTCAAACTAAGACTGGACTGAAAAAAGCCTTCATGAGTAATCCACTGTTGTTTGCTTCTTCAACCTTTCACAAGCATATTATCAAATAGGACATCTGCACACAAATGCCGCTGGCTTATGACAAGGACCCACACAAATGTTTACCAACAAAAGAAACGATAAAAACATAACATCAGTCAGTAGAGTGGTGCTCTCACCTGCTTTAAAGACATGATTAAAATGTGGTTTTAAATCAAGCTGAAAATAGCCAATAATGTTCCTTCTCACCACCATTTCTCCTAATTAAAACCCATCAACTACTTACCAAGGTGGAGCTGCCTTACACTCTTAAAACAAATGTGTTAGAAACAACACAAACTGTGGTGTCCCTATCTAGAGATAGAGATGTGTTAAAAAACAACACAAGTTGTGAGATGGTTTTAGAAGATCTTTGGTAAACACTAGTGATGGTTACAGGATGAATGAGTACCTTAATGGCTTCTCTCAGCTCAGCTGCATCAAACTTGGCTGGAGGCATCACCATAGCCAGCACCAGGCTCTCAAAGTTTCCACTGAGCTCAGACTTCAAGTTCACGGATGAGGTTCTAGAAAAAAAAAAAAAAAACAATAACACGATTCCTTGACATGATGACATTACGTTATACAGCACCTTAAGGCAGTGCTGATCAACCTCATAGGCGTGGTGTAACTCAATAGAAATGAATAGAATACAAATGAAAGTAAAGGGAATTAGCATTCAGACAGCATTCAGAGACACGCATATGTGGGAGAAGATGTCCCTGAGGACATTCAGTTGAGTAATCTAATAGTAAACTTTGGCTGTAGTTGGACGGTTACTTTCCCATAAGTGGTTTTAAAAGCTGCCACCATTGGCACCCGCTGCTTGTTAGTACGACTTCCAAGTAGTTGAATGATGGCGTCCTCATCAGTTCCTGAAGAGAACAGATATTGTGCAAATATGAACAGATTTACTTCCAATATCCGCTTACTGTTCATTGAATTTGTTATGCGCAATAAGTTAAGTTACATTTAAAAGTGAGATCTAGAGGTTGAAGCCTGAATTTTGAAGTAGTGGACTGGCCATTAACAGCTTGATTTCCAATAATAAAAAGTGCATCTTTCAACAACACAAAAGCATTAGAGCTTGACAAGAATTCCTTTCAAATGTATTATATCAACAATACAAATACATTAACCAAATCCTTTCATGGCTTTTCTGAGAACCTCAACATCTCTCAGTGGATCTTTAGGCCTGTAGGCCTATAATTAGGCCTGACTGTTTCTAGTAAGTCATGTATTCACAAACAGTTTGAAAAGTGACTTACACATCTGTATGAGTGGAAGCACAGACCACATGACATATGGGAGGTAGACTGCAAATTTCAGGTTCATTAGGTTGGGAGTGTAGATATTAAGCACTTACTGCATATGTAGTACATGTACTGCATATGTAGTACATGTACTGCATATGTGGACCACCCCAAGCACCTTACAGAAAAAAAAGGTCAAATGACCACTGAACTGTTGGTCGACCAGAATAAGCAATAAGCAACAAACATACACACACACACTTCTTACTGAGCTTTCCCATAATGCACACAGTATGTTTAATGTTCTCTTACAATCTACATGATAAAAAAGAGAACCAATCATTAGGTTACGATTTCATAACAGGCCTGCATAAAAATTATATCATATTGTATCATATTGTAACAGTCAGCTGAAAAAACATCACATCAAAGAAACAACTGAAGTCCTACCTGTGGGAGGCATAGAGGGATAGCCACCCTGCTGGGGTGGGTAATCACCTGGCTGGGGTGGGCCAGGCTGAGGAGGATAGCCCGCTGCTTGGGGTGGGTAGCCACCGGGCTGAGGATAGGCCGCTGCTTGGGGTGGACTGGCACCAGGCAGGGATGGATGCAAACCAGCCTGAGGTGGGTAGCCACCGGCCTGAGGAGGATAGCCCCCTGCTTGGGGTGGATAGGCACCGGGCTGGGGTGGGTAACCACCAGCCTGGGATGGATATGCCCCTAGCTGGGGTGGGTATGCCCCTGGTTGAGGTGGGTAAGCCCCTTGCTGTGGGGGGTAGCCGCCAGGCTGAGGGGGGTGTCCAGGCTAACTCATAGCAGGGGGTCCTGTCCCCCGCTTTAGGGGGGAGAAGCACCCGAGGGCTGGGGTGGGTAAACCACCAGCCTGGGATGGATATGCCCCTAGCTGGGGTGGGTATGCCCCTGGTTGAGGTGGGTAAGCCCCTTGCTGTGGGGGGTAGCCGCCAGGCTGAGGGGGGTGTCCAGGCTAACTCATAGCAGGGGTCCTGTCAAAACGGACCAGAAGGGGGGAGATGGTCCAGGCTAACTCATAGCAGGGGTCCTGTCAAAACGGACCAGAAGGACAACAACGAGGCTATATGAGAGATGGATATCTGATATTTTTTCAGACGAAACATGCTTTAAAATACACCAGCTGGTTTGTTTTATTCCAATACCTGGTTTCTAAAAACAAGGAGAAGAGAAGAAAGACTATAAGGAATAGACTAAAGCAGAGAATTAACAGTTACAATAAATTTAACCATTTAACCATTAATTTTTTCTTCTTTTATCCTAAGATTAAGAAACAGCAGAACATACACAGACTAGGGAAAGCAGAAAGTCAGTAGCCTTTTCTTTATCTACCTTTGGAAGTAAGTTGTCTTATCAAAATAAATCTTAAGTGGACCCTAAAAACAAGACAGAACCCCCAGAGACAGTAAAACTCAAAGATTCTAGAGCGTGTAAAACCTGGATGGGGATCTGAGAGGGAAGAAAATCTTTTGGATATTTGTTTTGATTTGAAATGAATTGATTGATGCAACAATTTGTTAAAAATGCTGACGGTCTGTTGACCAATCACAGGGAAGGAGCACCAACTGTCCACTGTTCAGCTGTCAAAACAAATATCTTAAAGGATTTTCTTCCCTCTCAGATCCAAAAGTACCTTTAAGTTAGATGATTATCATGTAAAAGGAGTATGACATAAAAGTATCATGTAGAATACACACACACACAAGTCCAATTCAATTGACTAATTTGGCTGTACACCTTGACACCTTCCCCTTCAGCCACAGCATTTAAACCATGCCGTGTGTTACTCGCTGATTTTTGTATCTTTATATCTTGTCTGTTGTGAGTCAAGCCAGTCAATTCATGTAGCCTTGTTCAATGTGTACCTATGTTCATGTGACTGTCTGTTTTGTATTTCAAGTTCATGCATTTTTGCCTACTTCTGGAGTCAAATTTACAGGTTTTTGCCACGGACTAGTTCTCTCAGGATTAACCCATGACCAATTTTTGTTTTGTAGGTATACTCTGTAAAACTCCTGAAGTTTGCAGATGATCCCACTGTCATTGGTTTGATCCAGGATGGTGATGAGTCTGCTTACAGGCAGGAGGTGGAACAGCTGGTCCAGTGGTGCAGTCAGAACCACCTGGAGCTCAACCCCAAGAACTTTGAGAGCAAAGATTAACCTGTCTGTGAGTTTTTTGCACTATAAATCTTTGTTGGTGACTGACGACTTGTCCTGGCACTCTGGGATGTGTCAGCTTTGCCCATGTTTATCAGTTTTGGACTGATTTCGACCTCCTGAGTGTATGTCAAGACTTACTGAAGCATTAACCTTTATACCTAGTAAGTATCAATTCTGTTTATGGGTCCAGCATCACATACCGGTACATCTGTGACAATATCTTAACATGAAATAAAGACAACTGACACTGGACAGTGTATATATATTTCAACCAATACACATCAACCAATCAGAATTGTGCAGTAGAAAGGAAACACTCATAGGCTACATAATCAGTGTATACTTTATGAAAGATATAGGCTACCTCTGACAATATACTTTTGACAATATTAAATTGGATTGCTTCAACTTGTAACTTACAATCTGATACAATTTAAGTACAAATGATATGTACAAGTACATCAACACAATCCAGTGACTTATCTAATTGCATATGATGAATTAGGGATAGTAGTTAGTAGACCATATCATACAAAGTGAAATGTGTAATACAGTCAAAAGGGACAACAAAATGACAATCCATTACATCATTCCTTCACTGCAAAATTCAACATTCCTAATCCATTTTTTAATGGATACAAATGTAGACATTTTTAATGGTCTCTTCAGTTCACAAGTCTGGGTGATGTTAAAATAAGTTCACTGATTGTAATTATAGAGTTTGATGGTACAGAGATTTCTTGATTGACATTCAGCATGTCAGCTCATTTTACATCAAAAGTAGATGGATCTGAAATCGGAAAATTGAAAGCTTCTCTGGAAGGGAAGTGGTACTTTCTAAAAGAAACAATTTCCAATGATTTAGCGAAGTGGTTGTTTGGTTAGAGGGGAAAGAGGCAGAACATTCATATTGACCATGACCTCACATTAGTAACATTAGTTCAGCAGTCTTTCAAAAACAACTAGAAAATACATGATCTTTTGTGATTAAATAATTGAGATAACATACACTTGCACGCATTACATTGTCTGAAAACTTCACTTTTTTATTTGATTATCTCATATTGATTACTGGTACATGAGATCCAACTCTACCCAACATGCATTACAAACACATGCTAGTGGTTAATTGGCAAGTTAATGTTATAGAAGGCACTGCTAGTAACATGAGCATAGCTAGCATTAGTAGGAAAACAAGGCACAGGTTAGCACAGAATTAGAACACAGAACATGTACATAGCAAGTCAGCGTGAAGGCGTGGTAGCAGGATATGACACGTATGCACCCTATACTGGACATGAAAAAAAGACCTGATTTTCTAGGTCACAGGCAATGGAGATGAGAGTAATGTAAGTAATGGCACGAAAACATACATGGCAGGCTGATATGTTATGAAATGTGTACATTTATTTGAGACACTGTAGGGCAATATAGTTTACTGTACTTAAAGCTGGGTGCACACACCTTGTTAAAAGTATATTTCTGATATACTGTTGAGAACTATTCCTGCTCTACGCTCTAAAACAGATAGCTCTGGTCCTTGATTATGATGGGCTGAATCCCATTTGATGCCACTGTAAAACCCAATGCAACCCTTCATGTTAACTGCATTTCATTCTAGGCTACATTATTACTTTCTATTGTAAATGAAATATTCAGGGGGTCAATACAAATGTCACTCAGCAACGCTTATTCTACCGTTCTCAAACTTAGAAAATAAGTAGGCTATAGTTTACACTTTGAATTTGAAAAAAAAAAGAGTGTAATTTTACCCAATGCTGTGTTTTCCTATGTTAATATGACATGAAAATAACCTTCATATAAGAGCAGAGACATTAATCAGCACCATGACAAACATAAAGGACATTCAAGTGACAAGTAGTATCCAAGTATTGGAAATGTGAAATTCAATGGAAAAATGAAAAATGTACTACTTGGAAATATTTGGCTATTAGCTGCAGGGCGAAGTTAAATTCTAAATTCTAGTATAAAATAATTTTGGGGGAAAAAAAACTGCTAGTTTGACACACCACAGGATCTGATAATTCTTCTATAAAAACTAAACAAAATATGTTAAACTTGTAAGTGTCTTACATTTGCTGGAAACCAATTGAAATAATTTAACATAAAAAAATTGAAAAAATGTGTTAAAAATAAAAACATCTAAATGACCGGACATGCGCGTATGCATGAATTGTTGGCTATTAATAACACAAAACACACACATATATATATATATATATATATATATATATATATATATAGTATTGCATGATACTAAAATTATGCTTGATTGATTACACTGATTGCCACGTAGTCCAGTTGTGTCAGCAGTGTCCTGTCAGTCCTTTAGTCACTTCCTCCACAAAGCTTCAGCAGAAGTTTCTTGTAGTCACCAGAGGTGTCACCCTAAAGGGAACAAAAATGACAGCATGAAAACGACAGCAAACGATAACAAATATGTTACTGTCATTTCACCGCTCCCCTTTCAAATGATTGTATTTGGAAGAGTGCCTTGGACAATCCATCTTTAATCATGATTGTATTAGGGTCCAGGGTTTTCTAACCATAGAGAGAGATGACGACATTAAACAAATATGTTACTGACGTTTGACCACTCCAATTTCAAATGATTGTATTAGGGTCCACGTTTTTTTAACCGTAAAGAGAGATGTAACATTTCACAGAGAAACTACATTTTCAAAAATCAAGTGGACATTTTGTTTTTTCCTCTACAGTAGAGTGTGCTCTCCCTCATGAAAAGAGAGATAAGTATAAGTATAAGTATATATACTTTTTTGATCCCGTGAGGGAAATTTGGTCTCTGCATTTAACCCAATCGGTAAATTAGTGAAACACAAACAGCACACAGTGAACACAGTGAGGTGAAGCACACACTAATCCCGGCGCAGTGAGCTGCCTGCTTCAATGGCAGCGCTCGGGGAGCAGTGAGGGGTTAGGTGCCTTTTAAGGGCACTTCAGTAGCGGCTCGAACCGGCAACCCTCCGGTTACAAGTCCAGAGTGCTAACCAGTGGACCACGGCTGCGATAAGCGGAGAGCAGTGGATACATTTCACTCACAGAGATGGCATTGTAGAGGGACTTCCCATACTGGCGAAGGTACTCCTGTCGGATGTCCAGCATGTCCACCTCGGCGCGGGACACCATGACCCGGATCAGAGTGCGGTCCTTTGTGCCTGCCCCCTGTCACACCGGAAACACAACACAAACCTTCACATGCGAGTTTGGGTGTGCAGATATGCTCACACCTACACTGTACACAACAGGCATGGTGGTGTACTGATAACATCGCCGTCTGACAATCTTATGGACCAGGTTTGATTCCCAAACCCGCTGTTACCACTCAGTGTCACTTGGGATAAAAGTGTTTGCTAAAGGATACAAGGATACAAGGATACAAGGAAGTTTATTGTCACATGCATATAGTTACTGGAAGTAAGAAATGCAGTGAAATTATGTCTGGTGTCAGCCTATTTGTGCATTAATGGGGGGGGGGGTGAAAAGTGCAGTAGAAGAGGGGTTTAGTAGATTAAGTGGCAAGGGCTGCATAAAAAGGTGGGGGAGGATTGGGATTGGGTGGAGGGCACCAACAAGGAGCACCCAAGAGCAACAGGGCAAGGAAAACTCCCTTACCAAGGAAGAAACCTCGGGCAGATCCACGGCTCAAGGGCTAACCCAACTGCCAGGGGTCTTGGTGTGTGTGTTGGGGGATGACAGGGGAGATGGGATAGTGTGCTGTGTATGTGGGGAGAGGGCAGTGTGCAATATGTGTGTTGGAGAAGCTTCCTCATGAGACAATGTGCTGTGTATTGGGGGCAGTGTGCTGTAGGTATGTAGAGGATGTGTGTTGGAGAAGCTTCCTGATGAAATAATGTGTGTGTATGTGTGGGGGCAGTGTGCAGCAAGTATGTAGAGGAGGCTTACTGTAGCAAGCAGTGTGCTGTATGTATGTGAAGTGATGACAGTGATGATGTAAGTGTGTGTGTTGGGGATGGGGGGGTGGAGTGGGGGTGGGGGGCAGAAAGGCTAGGCAATCAAGGACATGGGTAGATGGAGGAGAAATCAAAAATAATAAATAAAAAGTGTGCAAAAGTTGGAGAAAGTCAGATATGTGTGTGTGTGTGTGTGTGTGTGTGTGTGTGTTTTGACGTGTGATGAAATAAGAAAATAAATAAAAGGTCTGTAGCATAGGGAGAGGGATGTAAAAGTGCTAAAAGTCTTGTAGGTGTGTGTGGGTGTGTGTGTGTGTGTGTGGGGGGGGGGGGGGTCATGAGTGCTGAGGAGTGAATGAGTGCAAAGTCAGTATAGTGTGAGTTCAGAGTTGGGAAATGTTTGAGAGTGCTGAGGAGTGAATGTGTGCAAAGTCAGTATAGTGTGAGTTCAGAGTTCGGATGGCCTGGGGATAAAACTTCTCCTGAGTCTCTCAGTTCTGGCTTTGTGACTACATAGGCGTCTTCTTGATTTCAGCGGTAGGAATAATCCATTGTGAGGATGAGAAGAGTCCTTCAGAATCTTTTGGGCTCTTAGGAGTACTCTTCTGGAATAGATATCTTGTAGAGCAGGGAGTTGAGTTCTTATAGTACGTTCAGCTGAGCGCACTACTCTCTGCAGAGTACTACAATCTCTAACTGTGGAGTTCCCATACCAGGTGATGATGCTACCAGTTAGAACACTCTCAACCGCTGAAGTGTAGAAGGCCTTCATGATGGATGTAGAAACTTTGAATTTCCTTAGCTGTGAAGGAAGTAGAGTCGTTGTCTGGACTTCTTCAGAACATATTGAGTGTTAACAGTCCATGTTAAGTCTTCAGTAATGTGGACACCAAGGTATTTAAAACTTGTGACTCTCTCTCTACAGGTTGCCCGCTGATCATTAGTGGGGTGTAACTGTAGTTCTGCTGCTGCCTTCTGTAATCCACTACCATTTCCTTGGTTTTATTGATATTCAGTGTCAAGCTGTTAGATTGACACCACTGTGCCACCTCATCAACCTGATCCAAGTAGAACTGTTCACTGTTGTTACTAATCAGGCCCAAGATCACTGTGTCATCTGCAAACTTGATGATGGAGGTATGACTACTGTTGGCTTTGCAGTCATGTGTGTAGATGTTGTACAGCAGTGGACTCAAAACACAGCCTTGGGGAGCACCAGTGCTGATGGTTAATGAGTCAGATGTCAGACCCCCCACTCTAACCACTGGTGAGGAAGTCAAATATCCAGTGACACAGGGTGGTGTTCAGTCCTAAGGCCTTCATCTTTGTGACCAAGGTGAGAGGTACTATCGTGTTGAATGCTGAACTAAAGTCAATGAACAGCATCCTCACATAATTCCCATTCCCCTCCTCCAGGTGAGTTAAGGTGGTGTGCATGAGGTTTGAGATGGCATCCTCTGTAGACCTGTTGGCTCTGTAAGCAAATTGGAGGGGGTCGAAGGAGGCAGGGAGGGATGAGCAGATAATGTTTTTCACAAGCTTCTCAAAACACTTCATCACTGTAGACGTCAGGGCTACTGGGCGGTAGTCATTCAGACATGATGGACTTTTGTTTTTCGGTACTGGAACAATAACAGACTGCTTGAGGCAAGTAGGAACTGTCTCTTGAGCCAATGATGTGTTAAAGATATAAGTGAACACAGGAGCTAACTGAGCAGCATGCAGGATTTCAAAACCCTGTTAGAAATTCCATCCGGTCCAGTAGTTTTTCTACAATTTACCCTCTTAAAGGCATTGCTCACATCGACCTCAGATACACAGAAAGGTGCATCCTCATTTGCTTCACATGCTGCAGCTAGTCCAATATAGTCTGTGTTTTTTTCATGTCAAAGCGAGCATAAAAGCATTAAGTTCATCAGGGAGGGCTTTACTCACATTCATCATAGGAGGGGACTTTCTTTCAAAGCCAGTGATGGTTCGAGTCCTTTCCACACTCGTGCTGGATCACCCTCCAAGAAATCAGCTTCAACTCTGTCTCTATAGCGCCGCTTAGCATCTTTAATTGCACTACGTAAACTATAAGATGCTGCTTTGTAATCCGTCATATCCCTGAAATAAGCCCAGCATTATAAGTCATGGTGCGTGTCTTTAATGCCGTTCTCACTTCTCTATCCACCCATGGTTTCTGGTTAGGGAAGCTTCGGATCTTTACAGTTGGGATGATGGAATCAGTCAGCATATTGATGTAACTCAATGATACTTCCGTAAACTCATTGATGTCAGCAGAGTTCGTCTTGAACATCTCCCAGTCACGCGTTGCTAAGGGCGCCCTGTAGCCTGGCTTCCGATTGGTCAGTCCAGCGCTTGACCTCCTTCGTCACTGGGGGTCCGTCCGACTTCTCTGTTTGTACATAGGCAGTAGGAAAACAGCGGCATGATCTGATTTTCGAAAGCTGGTAGAGACTTCGCTTTGTAACTGTTCTTGAACTGTGTGTAGCAGTGATCCAGTGTGTTGTCACCACGTGTAGGGAAGTGAATGTGTTGAATAAATTCAGGCATGGACCGGTTCAGATGTACTTGATTGAAATCACCGGCCACAATAAGCGCAGCTTCAGGGTGCGTGTGTTGTTGTCTATTTAACACTTCTTGCAATTCTGAAACCGCAGCATCTGTGTTGGCTTGTGGAGGAATGTAGACAGCGTTGAATATTACCGAAGTAAACTCACGGGCAGGTAGAAGGGTCGACAGACGATCGCTAGATGTTCTAGATGAGGCGAAAGCAGGACTTTGAGAGAACGGTGACATTTCTAGGATCACACCACTTGCTGTTAGTCATGATGCAAACACCGCCACCTTTCGATTTTCCAGATTCCTCAGTCCTCTCAGAGCGAGCAGCAGAGAAAGACTCCACCGAGTGATGGCACTGTCGGAACAAGTTCAGTTAGCCATGTCTCAGTAAAGCATAGAATGTTACAGTCCCTGATGTCTCTTTTGAAACTGTATCCTCGCTCTTAGTTCATCCATCTTGTTCACAAGAGACTGGACATTGGCTAGGAGAATGCTAGGCAGTGGAGGCCTATGAGCTCTATTCCAATCTGTTACGGGCCCCGCTCGTTTTCCTCGGTGTTTTTTCCTTCTGCGCCGAGATGCGTCTCCATGGTTCCCTGATGCATCTCGGAGAATCTCAGTCGGCCAGGTAGAATCGTCAATTAAAACATCCCGAAACAAAAAAAGGCAATTCATTTCGATGTTTTGGAGTGTAACGCCATCATACGTAATCAGTGCAGTGGAAAAGTGCAAAAAATTAGGGGTTAATAAAAGGTAAAAGAGTAAATATAAGCACAAGTTAGGCGGAGCAACCAAAAAGGCGTCCGAACGCGGCGGCGCCATGGCAATACAAAGACCTTTAGGTAAAGACCTTTACCTTAAAAATATTAGTTGTATAGTATATAACTGACATTCAATACCGAAGAGAATAACAATGACATAATATCAACAATAGGAAATGGAGTGACACACTAATCTTGATTTTTATATTTTAGCACTCATCTCAATCTTTCTGAAGTCATGAAATAAATATTCAATAAATAAATATTTGAAGACAGTGAGTTATAAGGTCGGTAAGGTCATAAAATGCAAACACGTACAGTCCCCGTCCCCAAGACAGTAGGATGCAGTGCACTAATTAGTCTTAGACGGATAAATTGACCTCCATAATAGTTATGTAAAATACAGAATGATCTCCATAAACAAACATGGATGATTCAGCTCAATGTGTCCACATGTCACCCGATTGCAACAGTTCATGCATGAGAACTTTGTGTGTTGACAGACGTTGCACTTGGCCTGCCATTTAAATTAGGGCCCATAGAATGACTTCCATAATAAGGCTCCTACTCACCGCCATGGCTTTGTGGAGCCTCTCAGCAAAATAACCAGGCGTGTTCTTGATGCACTTCACTGGAAAGCAAACCAGAAGGAGACATTAGATTAGGATATCGACTCAGCACACTTTTCACTGTGTAGTTTATGAAACCTACACTGCACCCTCTCCACCTCATGTTGTGGATGTGGGAAGGTTGTGTTGTTGTTGTTAAGATTAAATTAAAGCTAGCTTAATGCTAACATTAATATATGAGATGGTAGAGGTCTCAGTCAGGTAAGGCTTTACTGTTGAAAAGATTATTCTTGCCATCTGCAATTAGTAAAGCCAACATAGGAGAATGGTTTCAATAGTTTTGCATTACCCGTGTATTTGCCTTTTTAGCCTTTTTTGAGTTTATTTATTTACCAGTAAATGTAAATGTGATCTAATCTAATCATATCTAAGATACTAGTATTTACAATGTAACAGGTCCCAAAGCAGACTGGAGCTGCTTTGATTGTGTGTGAGAGTGTGTGTGTGTGTGTGTGTGTGTGTGTGTGTGTGTGTGTGTGTGTGTGTGAGTGTGTGTGAGTGTGTGTATGCACTTACCCACAGCGACCATGCCATCCTCCAGATTCCCAGACATCTCTCTGCATATGCTCTTCTCAATCTCTCGCCCACACATCTGCTGGTACTCATGGAAGACTGCAGACACATCAGACATGTGTTAGAAGGTATACACTATTACATGCTGGTAATTACTACCCTGATGTTTTAACATGAACTGGCACAATCTTTTGGCATAGAACATGCCTCACAGAGCCACAAATGCACAAGCATGAAATGTGCTAGCAATCAGCATTGAATGTGCATTCCCTTGTTTGTTTTTAGAACAAATGACGCAAGTTTCATTTCTTACATCCCTCTAAAATGTCCAGACCAGCATCAGGCGTTTGTGTAAACAATAACTTATTAACTTACCCGTCAGTCACGTGTCCTGTGAGCTGTTTGATCAACAGGAAAGTCTATGACGTTGCTTACAGATGTAGGCTTTGTGTATTTAAGAAATTATAAATTATAGATAAATTCCCTAGGCTACTTCAGTTCACTGTGATTTAGATTAATGGCCTTGATAATCAATACATACACAAAAGAATGGCTTTGGTAATGTAAGCTCATAAGTTCTAGTATTTCAGGGTGAGTGTGCTGTTACAACACACACCACAATGGGACACTGCCCGGGATCACAAACTGGACCAAAATCAGAGGGCAGTCAACAACGCTGGAGATTTCAAAGAGCTGTTTGTGGTTTTTGGTTGACCCATAGGACACATTTTCATAATATTCCTTTTTTCTTGAAGCATCTTGAGTTATTGTTTCTGTTGTTTTGTTGTTGTTGATGGTGTTTATCAGGGGAAGGGAACCCCGAGAACTAAACAGCCGGAAATGTGTCTATCTGCGGCGCCAAAAGCTTGTAAACTTGTTTATCCGCAAATGCCAAACAGGAAATGACTCCTTTAAATTCCCAGATTTTTGGACACTACAGAGAGGCATGACTTTGACTGTAGTGTGTGTCTGCTTCACGTCTTCTAATGGGCCGGTAAACATGCTTGAGAGCTGAGCAAAGACCGCATTTGGTGATTTGGTGATAGCGTAGCAGCTAAAGCTCGCCGCTAGATTGCTCTTGGTTGAGGTAATGTCCCAAAGATTTTTTGTTGTGCTTGCCGCCGGGCAAAATACTCAAAATACCTATGATGTTCAGCGTGCCGCGCGTAAAGTTCAACATGGTTTAACTTTGACCGCAGCACATGCAAAAGTGGCTAAACGGCAAAATGCCGTTTGCGCTGTGCTTTAGTCAGCGTAGCGGCAGGCCAGTTCTTGCGTGCACAAGCCATTGACAATAATGGGTTTCATAGCGCAGCGCTGCCACTTGCGCATACAATGTAAACCCCCCTTAAGGAGCTGGGCTAGCATGCAGTAGCTTGCAGTAGGTTCAAGTTCCTCTGGGAATGACCCGTTATAATTGTAGTCATGCCTTGCCATGCCTTGCCTTGCCTTGCCTTGTAATAATTGTAGGTTGTTTGTAATGCAAGTCGACAGTCAAATGAAGAAAATGAATAAGCATTTACCTGCTCTCAGGTGGGGCTTGCTGCGGGCACACAGGATGGCATTGAACTGGGACTCATCCGTTCCCACTTTGTTCTCTCCAGCCGAATACAGTTTCTGACACAAAAGAAAACATATTAAAACGGTATTAGTTTTAAACGGCCATGCTTGCTTGTATAATGCATACAAAAGGTGATGACTGCCACAGGTCATGGATGTGGGATATTTACATAAATAACTTTGACATTTTTACATAAATAGATTTTTTGGTAATTTGGTAAATCACCTGGGCATCCTGCTTTGCCAGAGAGATGTCCACATTTTCTCTCTCATCACGGTTACCCTACAAATGTGAAAACAAAATAACAAAAAGGATATCATTAAATGTAGCTCTAATACAGAATACAAAGACATTGTACTGTATGTTAGTTCCTACGAATTCTGTACAGAGTACTACCGAACATTATCAGTTCTTTAGATAGACATTTATACATTTAAAAGTATGCCCGTCTATAGTAAGTATTAGGTCTGGAGTGATGACTCGTGAATCTTGCAGTTCTGGGTCTGTATGTTCTTGGAGGGAGCAACAGGTGAGTTTACCTGAGAGAGGGAGATCAGGAGCCTGCGGAAATGTCCTGAGGTGTCACTGCTGATCGCGTCCTCCAGAGACTTGCCGTACTCTGGAAGAAAATAACAAACATTCATTCATCAATCGTAAACCAACAACAGGTCAAATTCTCTCATGATTCAAACTATTAACTTAAAAATCCACCATCAGCTGTCCTGTTGTTTCTTTTTTCAACCTTTAAAGACCTACACAAAAGAGCCTCAACTGTACACGGAAATGCAGCTGGCATACACAAATGAAGGGGACCCACCCAAATGTTTGAAGTCAGCGACATGCAGAAAATAAGTTAGTACACCTGTGCGCTCACCTGCTTTATAGATCTGGTTGATCTGTCGGATCTCTTCATTGTTGCGGGACGACAGGATCTCAATAAGACAAGCTTCATCAGTTCCAGCTCCCTGTCCAAAAGAAGAATATCTGTGGTCTCAGAACAACCTGTTATGTTTCCTTTCTCTTAGCAACCCCCAGTGTAATTACATACACTCTTGCTTTATGCTTTGCCAACAAGGTTTAACACCCTGAGGTAACGTCAAACTTGTCATTAAAAAGTCAACAACTCCTTGGGTGTAGCTACCCTGGTAGTGTAATTTAAGATATAGCGGAGTTGACTTTGCTCAATAAGATACTAGAATGAAATACAGGTCGGCTCTATGTAAATGCCAGAGAGATGGTTCTAGAAGATCTTTGGTAAACACTAGCGATGGCTACAGGATGAATGAGTACCTTGATGGCTTCTCTCAGCTCAGCTGCATCAAACTTGGCTGGGGGCATCACCATTGCCAGCACCAGGTTCTCAAAGTTTCCAGTGAGCTCAGATTTCAAGTCACGCAGAAGGTCCTTAGAAATAAAAGAAAGACAATAACAAGACTTGTTAATTGGGCACCTTGAGGCAGTGCTAAATGTTAATGTCACTGTGTGAATAAATAAAAATAGAGGAATGGAGGTGAATTAACACCTACACTATAAATTCAGGGCCAGATGTACGTACGCTCACAAACGTAGCCAGTGCCATGGACAAACCGCAGATAACGAACGCTGTCAGACCCAAGTTTACATCGTATTTATCAAACTTTCAATTCATAGTGTAATCTGCGCCTTTCTCTGCCTTTCTCCGTCCCCTACCGCAATTAATGTCCACAACTGAACGGCAGAGCTACATACAAGCGCAGTTGAATGAAGTTAACTGATGACAACATTAAAATGAATCAAACGTTTAGTGATCATGAAATAATACAATACATGATAAGATGTCAACAAGCAGGGAGATAATGAAGATCAGTAGTTCTACTCAAACTACTTGCGCACGTAGGCTATGGAAGATTGGTCAAATCTAGCAAGAAAGAAAGTTTAAGTGAATGAAGTGAAAGTGTAAGTAAGACATTCGAAAGGCCAACGAAAGTTAAGGTTGCTTTTGATATAGTACAAAGACACAAAACTGGTGCTCTAAATAGCAATTCTGTGGTCTTTGAAAGGTTCTCTTATTGACACATTTAACTGCAATTTTGATTACAAGGCGGAAGTTTTAGGCGCAGAATAGACGTGCGCTTTCACAAGCAGTTTTTGTACATAACGCAGAATACATAATTAGTCACTCTTTACACCTCCCCTCCCATCTCTTATGCTAAACTCCCACTTTCCCCCGGATCCTCCCACGAATGCATAACACGGAAAAGCGCAGTTTGCCATTTTCAGCTCCCGCGAGAGGCAGTCGGCGATTTGACCTCATTGCGGCCTGTTTGTACATACTTCGCAATGTTTTTACACGCACTTTGCGAAACAAATACGCCTGAAGTGGGCGCAAAAGCGTTAGTACATCTGGCCCTCAGTGTTTACAGACATGCATCGATGAGAGAACCAGTCCCCTGAGGCTATTTACAGTTTTTTTCTGAATGCTTAAACCTTAACCGTGATTCTTATAGCACATTTATAGTTCTAAAACTATTCATACTTATAGCAAAATCACTCACTGAGTTTGCAAAACTAAAAGCACAAACGCTGATTTGCACTCAGTTTGCAATTTTGTAACACACACTTTGCAAAACTTTGCCATACCCATACAATTCACTGTACTGCACTCTTTTTGCGGAACTGTAAACACAACTCATTGCTTTACACTCAATTTCCAAATGATCAACACACTCCTAGCAAAACTATACACATATGGCTATTATTTACACTATTTTGCCAACTGTCTGGCACACTGTCACATGTGAAAACTGTTTTAGATAATTAGTACACTTTGGAATCAGTCTAAGCACTATACATAAGCAAATTGCAAATAATTCCATAAGGCTACGAGAAATACAGCAGCGCATAATTGAGGATTGGACCACCTTCCAAAACATACACAATGTGAGCATCTCTGTATTATGACTTTTGAAAGAAACAGTGAACGTGGAAAAAACCTGCTATATGACTATGTGCAGGTAAGCTATAGTATCATTGGTACTGAATCTGGAAGTGCATACTGTAGTGCTGTGCATGGGCCTGCAGTGCTGCATTTGTTTTGTCTTGTCCAGAGTGTGATGGAGCTAGAGGCAGATGCCATGGGTCCATGAGCTGCTTTTTGTGGATGAGGCAGGTTTTACAGTAACTTCACTAAAACAAGGAGACGTGGCAGGAACATTACTGGACACCGTGCCATAATCAAAGTCCCAGGACAAC
Source organism: Alosa alosa (assembly GCF_017589495.1). Lineage (NCBI taxonomy): Eukaryota > Metazoa > Chordata > Actinopteri > Clupeiformes > Clupeidae > Alosa > Alosa alosa. The sequence goes on along the minus strand of NC_063210.1, from coordinate 13,816,261 downwards.
GTAACTATGTATGCAGTTATAAGTCAAAATGGTGTTGTTCACCATCATGCAACCCTGGGCCCATATAACACTGCACACATTACAGTATTACATTCCTGGACACCTGACATAACCTCTTACATGACGTGCTCACTAATGTTCGAGACCAGAGCAGACCAGATACGTCATCATATGGGACAATGTTAGCTTCCATAGGGCTGCTTTGGTCTGCAACTGGTTTACAGAACTCTTCACTGTACTCAACCTCCCCCATACTCTCCATTCTTAAATCCAATTGAAGAGTTCTTCTCTGCCTGGAGCTGGAAGGTCTATGACCGTCATTCCCATCAACGCATAGCCATTTTACAGGCAATGGAGGAGGCATGTGGGATATTGACCAGGCATCATGTCAGGCCTGGATACGGCATTCCAGAAGATATTTTCCCCGGTGCCTTGGACTAGAGGACATTGCATGTGATGTAAATGAAATTTTGTGGCCAGACCCAGGGAGACGACACGATGTAGATTGATTTTTTTTTGTCTCAGTGAAATTACTATTTTGTGTTTCGACTTTGTTTTGCTGTGTGTAAATAAACACCAATACTTGATGTTTGGATCCCTGTATGTTTACAGAACTATGACAAAAGTATGACCTCAAACTGACATAGCCTACCTTGTGCACAGAGAAAGCAAAAGCCAGATGTGTTTTAATACCATCAGTGTATACAGTAGTTGGCGCATTGTGTGCTTATTAATGTGATGGCTTGTGTTAACTGTTTGATACGAAAATACCATTTTTACGAAGGTGTGAAAAGTTAAACAAGGTTTATTAGCTTTTGCAACTACAATGTTGGCTGATTTGGTGAAAGGTTTTCTTATTTGTGTGTAGAGTTTTGCAAAAATAGCCAATAGTGGGCAGCCGTGGCCCACTGGTTAGCACTCTGGACTTGTAACCGGAGGGTTGCCGGTTCGAGCCCGACCAGTGGGCCGCGGCTGAAGTGCCCTTGAGCAAGGCACCTAACTCCTCACTGTATTTCTCCCAAGCGCCACCGTTGTAGCAGGCAGCTCACTGCGCTGGGATTAGTGTGTGCTTCACCACACTGTGTGCTGTTTGTGTTTCACTAATTCACCGATTGGGTTAAATGCAGAGACCAAATTTCATCAAAAAGTATATATACTAATATATACTAGTTACAAAAAATGTGCTTAAGCAATCAGAAAAAACTGTAATAGCATCATCTGATAGCAAACTTTGTTGACTTACTTTCCCATAAGTGGTTTTGTAAGCTGCCAGCAATGGCGCCCGCTGCTTAATGGTACGACTTCCAAGAAGTTCAATGATGGCATTCTCATCAGTGCCTGAGGAGACAATATGAGCTGCGTCAAAAAAAAGCCTCAATAACAGTACATATTTACTTTCAACATAAACCTACTGTTCTAGGACTTTGTTATGTACAAGAATTATGTTACATTTAAAAGTAAGATCTAGAGGTTGAAGCTTGAAACTTAATGGACCCGCATTTGACAGGTTCATCTTCACATAAAAAATATCTTTCAGCAAAGACAGAGTATACATTTTAACCTTGGCAAGAATGTCCCCCAAAACACATCTCTAAACACTAAGCAACTGACCGAATCCTTTCATGGCTTTCCTGAGAACCTCAACATCTCTCAGTGGATCTGCCCCGGGGAAGTCCTTCATAGAGCCCCGGTATCCTTTCTGTTTTGTAAAGTAATGCAGTTTACAATATCTATGTAAAGACGAACATTATGTTGTACATTTACATGTAGATATACATTTAAAGACACACATGGTAATGTGGCAATCTTGGTAATTTATGTTAGAAATAAAAACAGAGTTATGGTGGATTACTGTAGTTAAACATTTAGGACCAAATACTTGGTTTGAGGAAGTAGGTTTGGTCATATGGTTTAAGCGGTAGCAGAATTTGCTGTTGTAGAGTCTGCACAAACGGAATAAATTCAGCACTTCCTTAAATCTGGTTTAGAATGTTCTCATCTGCCATATCACATCAAAACAAAATAATATTCCATCAGAGGAGAAAATTAAGTAGGATGATGTCATGATATCTTACACTTATGGCGGGCACAGCTGGGGTGGATGGACCAGGCGGGGCACCACCTCCATAGCCTGGCATGGAGGGATTGGGCACAGGTGCAGGCCCTCCTGGGTAGCCTGGCATAGGCTGCTGTCCTGGGGCAGGGGCTCCTGGGTATCCCTGGGGCATGGCTCCTCCTGGCTGAACGGAAACACTATGACTGACGGCAAAGTTGATTTTTGCACAGAGGCAAAACAGCCACCTTAGTAATCAGCAGGGTTCAACAGGGTTCAACAAGTAATGGCCCACTGGCCCGGGGGCAAGTAAAACCACATGTTGGGCAAATTGGTTGGGCAGTCACTAGCCCACAGTTTTTTTTTTCGCCAGTTACCATCAAGAGAAAGCTAAGAGCTAAGCATGTTTCCACTAAAATAAAGAGGGATCTCATTACAATGTAATAAATTAACAGCTTTCTGTAAAAGTGACTTTTCTAGGTCAATAAATATATACAATGGATCAGTACAAATCTGATGGCCTGAATAGGGGAAAGATGTTATGTGTGACACTGGCAATTAGGCGTTATTACGGTAAAGCTATCACAAACAGAGAAGTTGTGAGTTGAGCAACCACAAACAGACCATTTGAAAAGTGCCACAGACAAGTCACTTGGGAGACAAATGGAAAATACCATGTTTGGACTATGAACCAAAGATTCTAGAACAGAGTAGGCTCTGTTCTAGAATCTTTGCTATGAACTATAACTAATTCATGTATTGTACATGTATTGTAAATGTATTACTTGACCTTTCACTCAGACTCATTTGGTTAGGAATATAGATACTTACTGCTCCATATCCTGGCGCACCACCCCACCCACCTGATACAAAAAAAAAAAAAACAAACAACTTTAGCTAGTGTCATGTTTTTACTAAACCATGTTAACGTTGGGTTTGTAACACACACACACACACTTTTTGTTGGGCTTTCTGAATAACTTTACTGTTCTCTTATATTCTACGTGAACAGAGAAAAAAAACAGTTCTTGTGAAAGAGAGCCTCTTTTACCATTCATTATGTTATAATTTCATAACATGCCTGCCCTAAGAGGACATCAACACATTTCCACAACCAGCTGGCAAACATCACATCAGAAAAACCCAACTGAAGTCCTACCTGCGGCAGGAGGCATGGAGGGATAGCCACCCTGCTGGGGTGGATATCCACCAGCCTGGGGTGGGAAACCGCCTGCAGCGGGCGGATAACCCCCAGCCTGGGGAGGGTAGCCACCGGCCTGAGGTGGGTAGCCACCGGCCTGAGGAGGATAGCCCCCTGCTTGGGGTGGATAGGCACCGGGCTGGGGTGGATAACCTCCAGCCTGAGGAGGATAGCCCCCTGCCTGGGGTGGGTAGGCACCGGGCTGTGGTGGGTAGGCCCCTTGCTGTGGGGGGTAGCCGCCAGACTGAGGGGGGTATCCGGGGTAACTCATAGCAGGGGTCCTGTCAAAAAGAAGAGGGCTACAGTTACCAAGGACTCTGTCCACTGCCAAGGGACAACAACTAGGCCTACAGGAGAGACAGACATCTGACATCGGACATTGTTTAAAGCATGTTTCCTCTGAACATTACAATGTTTGAGGTTAAATATGCCAACTCTATGAGCATTTCATTGGCTTAGTCTGGATAAGATGTAATTGAAATATAACCTATTCTGTAGGACTTTTTAAAAAGTGTGTTGACATTTTAGAACAGGCCATTTAAGTTGCACCTTTTGGCAGTGCAACATGCCATTGTTTTGTTAGCCATGCAACCCCTACCCAGAGCCCCCAATGCCCCATAGACAGTAAAACCCCTAACCCACCACCAGGAAAGACCATTCCCTGACAAAGGTCGTCTATGGAAAAACCCTCCGCCCACACATTCCACTAAATAAAAGCCGTCGTACAGGCAAAACACCTTTCAGCAGGCAAAATTCAGCAGATTTCAGTCCACTGGACGTAACAATTGACAGTGTTTAAGTTAAATTCTTCAATGAGGGACGGATCGAAATAAACATCTTGCCTGTTGTTGTGCTACAATGTTGTCAAAAAAGAAAGTTAGAGCGAATGACGCTCTGGCCTAGCTCACTGCTAATGCCCTTGTAGCCTATACAACTTTGTGTTTATGAATAAGCAAACTACAATTTCAGTTGGCTACCTGTGTTTGAACGATCTTACTTAGTGGTCGGACTATATATAGCTTATGTTTTACAGGGCGTAAGTGAGCTTAGACCTTATGAAGCATCCGATAACAATTTAAGATGATGGCAACGAACAGCAAAGCAAAGAACTCTGCGCGTAGTAGCAGCGCACCCTCTTACATAATAGCTATGGGTGGAACAAGGAGAGGCGAAGTTGAATAAGATAAAAGTCATCGCAACAATAACTGAAATTACATAGGCTATATATCACTTCATCCACTAGCTTAAGGCGCAATACATAAAGGAATCAGTTCCTGTAACATAAGACGTGTTCGTGCCACTCACTTAAGTTAATTAGCTCCACACGTCAATGCAATAAGAAATCGAGGAAGTGTTTGAATGTATCAAACATTCTAACATTTTAATGTAGCAAACATAGTCGCGACACATACGGCTACGTAGTTACTTCAAACTATAATGTATCCTACACCATACTGCGAACCCTTTGTAGGAAATTAGATGCTTACTTGTTTGAAATATGTAGCCCACCTTCACTGCGGAGACGAGAGTCAGGAAGAGTAAGCTGCGCTACAGTCAGTGATTGACTGTTGACGTGCGTGGGTGGGTCCTTCTGTAATGGTCTACTCTAATGTAAACACCCTTCCCGAGAATCTACCTCAATCCTCATTTGTCAGATGCACTACAATAATGGCTATGCATTCAGCGATTGTTGTTGTAAACTTGTCTTATGTTGGGCTATATAGCCAGACCGAGACTTGGATGGTGGGTCATCCGTATTTCCTGACGCACTGCTAAGCCTTTAATGGACCCTCAGAAAAGAAGTAGGCCTATAGCTACTAGCCTATAACCTGTATGTTTCAGTCTACAACAGTATGCATGTAAGGTTAGGCCTGTCATGCACAGTGTAGACTATGCCGAAAACAGATCTATAATAATAATAGAACAAACATAAAATGTTGGTTACCTCAGGCTAATTATATTGTAATATGAAGAAAGCATAGGGCCTTAGGCTACAGTTTACATTGTGTGAAGTGCTGTGGGAAAAATGAGGACGAGTCTAATGGAAAATCACAAGGTATCAAACACAGTCTAGCCTACATAATCACCAGCAGATGGCAATCTTTAACTTGAAATAGTTACTTGAAAGTCACAAGTCAAGTCAAGTCAAGTCAAGTTTATTTATATAGCACATTTCATACACAGAGGTCATTCAATGTGCTTTACATAAACAAAACCAAACGATAATAACAAATAAAAGCATAGAAGGGCAATATAGTCAAAGAATAGTTAAAAGGTAAAGATCATAATAAAAAGAAAACATAAAACACAAAGGTAAAATCATTTAAAAATAAAAGAATAATTAGTAAAAGCAAAAACAAAGGCAAAAAGTAGTAAAAAAAGTAATAAAGACAAAGTAGAATAATTATCAGGCAGATTCAGAATTTGTAACTTTCGGCACAGTTAGCAGAAAGCGATCTGAGAACAGTTTGGTCTTAAGTCTAGATTTAAAACTGGCTACAGTTGGGGCCTTTTAATGTCATCGAAAGTTGGTTCCACAGCTGAGCAGCATAGCAGCTAAAAGCTGCTTCACCATGTTTAGTTCTAACTGTAGGTTTTACTAGCAGGTTTTCACCTGGGACCTGAGAGGGCGAGAAGGTGTGTACTGCTGAAGCATGTCTGACAAGTATTTAGGTCCTGCTCCATTTACTGATTTATAAACAAGCAATAGTGCTTTAAAGTCAATTCTGTGACTTACTGGAAGCCAGTGCAAGGACTTAAGAATTGGAGTAATGTGGTCAGTTCTTTTAGTTTTTGTTAGAGTCCTAGCTGCTGCATTTTTTGTATCACCTGAAGCTGTTTAATAGTCTTTTTAGGAAGGCCTGTGAACAGTCCATTGCAGTAATCAACCCTGCTGGAGATAAATGCATGAATGAGTTTTTCTAAGTCATGTTTTGACATCAGCCCTCTGAGTTTGACAATATTTTTTGAGGTGGTAAAAGCTGATTTAGTTATAAGCTTTCATGTGGCTGTTGAAATTTAGATCACTGTCAATTAATACACCAAAGGTTTTTAACAGTATCCTTTGCCTTCAACCCTTTTTGTGTCAAGGAGAGTGGCAACCCTAAGTCTTTCCTGATTTTTACCAAATATAATTACTTCAGTTTTTTCTTTGTTCAGCTGAAGAAAATTTTGAGAGACATCCAGGTGTTGATTTGTTCTATACACTGACACACATAGATTCAAGGGACCATAGTTGTTTGGTGATAGAGCTAAGTAAATTTGTGTGTCATCTGCATAGCTATGATATGAAATCAAATTATTTTTGAATGATTTGTCCAAGTGGGAGCATATAGAGGTTGAATAATAGTGGCCCCAAGATCGACCCTGGGGAACACCACAGGTCAAGGGCGTTGGTGTTGAGGTACAGTTTCGATGGCAACAAAAAGCTCCTTTCTTGTAGATATGATTTTAGCCAGCTGATAACTATGCCTGTAAAATCCAACCCAGTGTTCTAGTCTGTGTAGTAAAAATATTGTGATCAACAGTGTCAAATGCTGCACTAAGGTCCAGTAGCACTAGGACTGATGTTTTACCTGAATCTGTGTTGAGGCGTATGTCATTGGAAACTTTAATGAGAGCTGTTTCAGTACTGTGATTTGCCCGAAAACCAGACTGAAAGTAATCAAAATACCCATTTGATGTTAGGAAGGTGGTTAATTGATTAAAAGACTACTTTTTCAATAATTTTGCCAATAAAAGGTAGATTGGATATGGGCCTGTAATTGTTTAGCATGGAGGCATCAGGTTATTCTTCTTGAGAAGTGGCTTTACAACAGCTGTTTTCAGTGACTTAGGAAAAGTGCCAGACAGCAATGATACATTTACAATTTGAAGGACATCCGCCGCTATGAGGTGAAAAACAGTTTGAAGAAATTGGTAGGCAGAGTGTCTAAGACACATGTGGAAGGGCTGAGATTCTGTACGTTTTTTCAAGTGTTTAAGTAGTCTATCAAGCTGAACTCTGACATCAAGTTTAGTTTCCCTCTGTTTGTTGCTGGAAGTTCAGGTTGTTGAATTTGTAATTGAGCAGATATGTTGAGTCTGATTTTGTCAATTTTACCTTTAAAAAAAGATGAAAACTCATTGCATTTATTAGTTGATAGAAGTTCAGGTGCTAATTGTGAGGGGGATTTGTTAACTTATCAACATTTGAAAATAGAATCTGAGTGTTATTTGAACTTCTATTGATAATGTTAGAAAAGAAAAGACTGTCTTGCTTTGCATATTTCAGAGTTATATGTGCGGAGCATCTCTTTATGGATTTCATAGTGGATCTGAAGTTTGTATTTACGCCATTTTCTTTCAGTCACAACGTCTCACACGTATTCTACATGACCAGCAGGTGGCAACATTTCACTTTTAAGTTACAACACTTCCATAGGCGGCCTGTGTGGCTGACATCTGCATATGATCTAACATATCCTATGATTCCGCCAGCTAATTTATAATTTTAAATATCAGGTATCAGGGGGTACGCATGTGTGATTATAGCTGATTCATTACTTTATAAACTAGATAGTTAATAGTTAATTTTGGAAATGCAAAAACCGGGTTTCCCCCTCTATTTTTCAGAATAGAGGACCAATATTAGCCTATTAATAGGTGATATTAGTATAAGTTAGGCTAATAGGTGTTAGAAGTAATTATTTTATCATAATCATTCGATTGACACCAACTTAAGCAAATACATGTATGCCTATAGCCGTTTGTAGGCTACTGACAAAATAATCTAGAAATATAACTTGAAAACCAATGGTGAAGCACAGCCTATGTCTTAAAGGAGCTTATTTGTCATTATTTCATATTTTACTTTTATTTTGGTCTACTTGGTAAGATCATCAAAGTATGTGTTCACAACGTCAAAAAGGATCATGTCATAGCAGGCTCTAGGCCTGGCATGGAATACTTATGGAAGCCATCTCCTTTTCCCCCACTACCTCTCCAAGGGGTGGACGTGGGTCAAAGCTGAGGAATCCCACCTATTTCGTTAAGTAAACACACGTTTTTGCTGGCTCAGCTCCTTGAGCCAATCAGTGGAATTCTATGGATTGTGCGGTGCCCGTTACTTTCCCAAAAGTATTTTCTCACAAGGTCGCATAGTTTATAAAGATTTGCTATCATAGTCTTGGACATTTTGGAGCAGTTATAACAGGAATTTGCCGAGAAATAGCAGTTTGAAACTCTCTTACAGACCTCAACATTCTGAGGTTATAAAGTCTCGTTAGCGCTGATAAGTTAAACCCACATCCTGTGGTGTGCACCAACATCTGTCCGCAAGTATTCGTCAGATAGGCTAAGCCTTCATCGCAAACTCGGCTCTTTGCTGCCTGCCTATAGGCGAAGTGTAATGTACAGTACAGTACGCAGTTATGCAAACGGCCCTCCTATTCGCTTGCTGTTGGTGACGCATTGGAGTTTTGACTGATACGCACGCTCACAGTCGATCGCCGCTGCTATAGAGTGCCCGGACTGGCACCAACTTTTCCTGCTGTCACTCTGCAACTATGACTTTTGCGTAATCGTCCGCCAGGGAACGGGATCCTTGCAGGATCCTGGAAGCGAAGGGAAGGAGAGAAGTTGCCTATAGTGCTGGGGCGGGGAAAAACGCAGCAGAGACAATCAAGTGATTTTAAGATTTTTTTTTTTTCTTTGTCAGAATTACAAGTCCAGAATCACTTGCGGTAACCCGGCGGTGGACGCCCCAAAGCAGGGAATGGTCTCAAAGATGAGTCTAATGTCTGCCTTAGACACAAGTGCCTCTGTTTACCAACCGGCGCAACTTTTAAACTGGGTTTACCTCTCTTTACAAGACACCCACCAGACTAGTGCCTTTGATGCTTTCAGACCAGAATCCAACTCTTCCCATCCGGACCAGAACTACAACAACAAGCAGCCGCTTAATGATGTCAACTCGTCATCGCTCAACTCCAACTATCTCAACAACTTCTTGCATCTTCAGAGGATCGAGGTTAGACTCATATTGAATTCATTCTTTCCCCCTATGGCTTTAATAGTTCTAGTTGTATTACTTTAATAGGCTACTATGTGTGTTTAGAGGTCCTACGATTAACACAGGCTGTTTGAATGTCCCTGCTTGTCAAAGTGCTGTCAGTGTTCACATCCAATGACAGAACTGGTATGTGGGGCAGATGACTTTTGGTTTAGAAGACCAAAACCTTATTTCTGGTTTTAAAATAGACAACGTGAAATATTTTGCCAACCACTAGTAGTTTTGTTTTTCAAAAACTTTATATGGGTGCAAGTCTACAAGGCACCTGCCAGCTGGTAGGAGGCTACACAAAACACGTTTGATGTAACCACCTTATGAGGTATTTTGGAACATAAACATAGAGCGGATACTAAAAAGGATGTTCGGAAAGCCGAGATGGAATTATTTCATACTGTTTGTGAGTCATGTATGATTTGCTGAAAGCACTTGATTATGGGGTGTAGTGGAACTGCAGAAACCCTGGATTGCCATGATCTTGGTGACCCAGTGGCATCAAAGATTGTCCATGCATCAGAGCACATTTCTATCCATCAGCATGATACTAGGCAGACATTTGCTTTGCATTGGGATGGGGACATATCCATTTGCAATGAACAAATTAAATGCACAAGAAAGAAGGAGGTTAAAGAGAGAGACAGAGTGGGATGGGGAGAAAATACTGGAGAGATAGTGGCATGACAGTGGAGAGAGAGAGAGAGAGAGAGAGAGTGAAAATGAGAGAGAGAATGAGGGAGAGCATTTGGCTGTAACTTTTGTCAGACTAACACACCACACCCCATGGGTAAGAGAAATGCTTTTCTCATTGGGTAAGACTCCGCCTCTCCCTAATTCGTCTTTTAGATGCATGAAATGTCATTATAGAACTGGAATGTCATCACATCCAAGGGCCTACACACAACATATAACAAGATTTACTACGACCATCATAAATTATATATGGTGTGGGCTGAAGAAATGAAGCAATATCCTCATGGACAAGTCATCCTGAGTTTAACTTTAGCAGCTAAAAAGCACTGGACTTTATTTCAGAAAGTTACATTAGTTCCCGAAAGTCTGCGTCATTTAATTATTCCAACCATACATACCATAATAAGAGATAAATACACATGATTTAATGTGCAGTGATTGGCCTACTGCAGTATCCCTAGAACTCTTTTCATATTTGAAAGCATCACTCACTCACCATGTTGCTTTTCAGATTAGTACTTAAAATATCCTAAACTGTATGTTGCTAAGCTAATCGTTAGTTTCTTGTTTGTTGATTGTCTTGTGGTTAATCAGTCAAACTTTCAATATGTGCAAGATGTTGCTCCATTGCAGTTCTTTTGTCCCAAGTCAGGTCTATGTAGAAGGAAGCCTGGTCAATAATTCAGTGACTATAATTTCACTACTTTGCCGGACACGGTTGTGGACACTGTCATTTGCTTATTTCCAGGACTGCCCACTGTATCATAGCGTTTGTCTTCCTGAAACACTTGTCCATGAGTGGTAATTATGGGCCGCTTTGTGTATTGCTATAACAAACCTGAAGTGACTCCAAAAGGATTTGGGTTTTATTATAAGAGGAGTTTGCTGTGGCTATAGTTGGATAGTTATGGCTCGGCGTTTAATTATAGCGTAGTCTGTTTCTGATAGGAATGTGTGGTTCTCTTTGGGCCACTGACACATGCACACGCAGGACAAAAGACAAACAAAGTGTCAAACAGAGTCTCTGTGCCTCAGCATTTTGGTAGTTACGTCTGCTGCATCTGATTTTGACCTCTGTCATATGAGCTCTTTGTGTGGTGCATTTGCAAAGCCATATTACAGCATGATGAAAAGATGCGGTAGGCATTGGGAGCAGAAAATATCCAAACTGCATAGGTATTAATAGGAATGAACCAATGACTATATATGTATTCACAGTCACTGAAACAAACACAACAGTGCACAATATTTACATGCAGTGACCCATTTTGTGTTACAAGTTACTCAACACACTCTACAAAAGCTGTTCAGGATCTGCATGTATGATCCCAGTAAGAATTGAACCCCAGGAGATCATGTCACAAAAGAAAACAAAAAAGTGAGGGAGAAAGGGAAAAAAGAAAATCAGCCACCAAATCCTGCCAGTCTCTGATTTCCCGACCCCCTGGAATATGCTTGGTGCTTGAGGAGATCAACCATAGATTTGATTTTTCTTAGTGCAGCGAGCCTCCCTCTCTCTCTCTCGCTCTCTCTCTCTCTCTCCGTCTCTCTCTCCCTCTCTCTCTCTCTCCTCCTCTCTCTCTCTCTCTCTCTCTCCATCAGCAGCAGCAGGGGTGCACTCTGCGGGGAGATGCACTGCAGTAATTAGGCGGAGGGAGGACTAAGCCCTCCTTGTGCCCTGATATAGTGCCTGTGTGTGTTCGCCTCTGACCGCTGGTGTCTGCGGAGCGGCCTCGGAGGAGTGGCAGGTCCAAATAGGCCTCACACTGGCCACACTGGGCCCCATGAATGCGCAAGTTCACCAGGGTCCAGCTTCTCTCGGCCAGTGGAGTATGTAACACTTCAGGGTTTTTTTCACCTTCACTTTTTTCTGTGTCCTGGAGGTGTGTGTGTGTGTGGTGGGAAGGGGGGGGGGGGGGTACAATTCCATTAACCTGCTTCCCAGGGCTTGAGAGGAAAGAAAGGCATGGCTTTTGTAGAGAGAGACTGTGGATTTGTGTTCTTATTTGATTGGAGAGAGGGAGGCCGGGAGGAGGTCTTTTTTTACAGGAATCTGGGTCAATTGAAAAATCTTTGCAAGAACTTGCAACTAGCATAGTTAATACCACATGTTGCGCTTGTTATTTTTAGCTCAGATCCCCTTATGTCTGTGCTGTGAGAGACACAAAAAGAGAGCAGACATTGCCTGACAGAGTGTGATGGGACATTTACAGATATATACAGGAAAGGTGTTAAATTCATTGTTCTATTGGTAGGAGATTTCCCACAGCGGCCAATCAACAACCAAGCATATTTACCACTACAAACAAAATCACCAACAAAGCAACCTTCGAGAGCATTTCACTGGAGTTATCAAGCAGGCACCTTCCTTCATCTGTGTTTCATTGAATTAGGCCCACGACACCTCCAGAAGGCATCCCTGTCCCAGCCCCTCCACACACTACCAACAAAACCCAAAAATTCTTCGGTCATTCCTCTTCGTTGTTGTGGTTGTTTATGATCCGATCATCAACATAACCACACAAATTGCAAACCCTTGATGTGGGCAGGGCACTGACAAATATAAACAAATTCTTCAGTCAATCTTCTTCATTGCTGTGGCTGTATATGATCCCATCAGCAACATTACCAAACAAAACACAAGCCCTTGATGTGTGCACCCACAAATACCAACAAGTACCAACAAAATACTTGTTATATAGTGCCATATTCAAATACCTACAAATATCTGACCTATACTTCAAACTGCTGAAGCTCATATTTATAGTGTGAGTGTGCACAGTAACCAATTGTGATTTTTCATGGGAGAGCATGATTATAGAGGCCCATATTGTCAGAAAGCCACACAGCCATGATAATTCGCCGTGGCATCACATGCTACTATGAGAAGGCATCATGGATCATAGTCCTCTGTAGGCTACACAGCATCACACTGTTGCAGTGTGGCATAGCTGGCATGCCAATTGTGTGGGCACATTTCAATCATCTGTGTCTCTTCTCACACTCTTCCCCTGTGGTACCATGGTGCTTGTCACCCACAAGGACAATGCTGTTGATTGTCAGGCTAAAACGGTGGTGGGGGGGACCACTGGGGGAAAGTGTGCGACAAAGGTTTTGCTGTGTTCAACCCCGAGTAAAGATGACCACTTCCTCTTCGCTGGACGATGAGTCGCATCTGCAGAGCTGAAATAAAGACTGGCGCTGTTGTGCCAGTGGACAGAACGATCGATCAAAGTGCCTAATATTGTGATGCAATGACTGGTCACAGTTTGAGCACAGGGGAGCTTGAGTTAAGACATGAACAAGGCGTTTGATAAGATTAATCGCAATGACTCAGTCGTGATGAAAGCAATGCACTGGAATTGAAACTGTCATGGTTCAAACCACTTCCTGACTAGTCATAATACAGTCTGAGAATAGAAGCTGCCTCTTAACAAACCATAAGAATTCCTTCATGCTCATATCTGACATGTGCATATCTCCACAAAGTCTCAATCAAACCTTTGAAATCCTTTATGAAATCCTTACTGTCTCCCAGAAGGGTTTTACCTTTATGTATAATGGCACACTTTGTAATCTTTTGTATCTAACATCTTGAATGTTTTCCTACCTAAAGGGCTTGAATAATGGTGTATACAAGAACACCTCACCCTATGGCTCCCTCAATAACATCGTAGAGGGCCTGAACTCCCTGACGGACCACTTCTCGGACCTCTCCCTCTCATCTGAACCTCGGAAGCCCAGCAAGCGACCACCGCCCAACTACCTATGCCACCTCTGCTTCAACAAGGGACACTATATCAAAGACTGCCCACAGGTAAGGTGTAGTCTTTCAAGACGTCTGTTGACTACATCCATGGCCATAGCTGTACCATTAAAAAAACATCTAAGAAGCCAGTTTGTCATTGATACTAATAAACTTGGTCCATTTATTTTTTTATTTTTAGACCAGTATAGCATTATAGCAAAATCACTTAGGGACTTTTCAAAATGGTGATCTCTCTGTCTTTTTAAGACGGCTGCAGTGATACAATAACATGAGACTGTTGGGAAACCAGTCCCAGAGCATTTGACCCAAGGCCTAAAGTCAGATGTATGGCACTTGAAAAAAGAGAGAAATCACGTTCAAAGGGCTGGCCCCCTCTTCTCCTCAAGCCTCTCTTGGTCGTGATGAAATGCCTGTTTATCTAAGTAGTCTGCGCGCTAGCACTAGTCGCGGAACACATGGTTCGAGTTGGAGGAAAATGTCATATCGGATGACACGATTACGATCTAGCTGCGACTTCTGAGCACAAAGCCTTGGTGAAGGTCTGCATATTATAATCACCAGGTTCGAGTAGCCACATAATGCTGACAAATTAGTGAAATTAAGAAGCGTAAGTGTCTTGTTGCTGCAGTTGTTAATGGTCTTGACTTTGGTTTGAGCTAACATCCGCTGTCATTTGAACTCCTAACTCGATAAAAAAAGGAATACGTCGGTTTTCCCAGCAGTGCAGTGTCTTGTGAATGTATTTTGGCGCTGTTTGAAAGGAGAGCTTGAGAGGGTGTCGGTGCCACTAAAGTTGTTGTGTTTCTTGTGGTTGGGCCAGGAAGAGATGTAGAGGAATCCACAGTTGGAATAACTCTGGCTGTTCTCCAGACTCTCTCCACCCCTAATAATTTGGACGGAGTTCCAGTTGTTCTCTGTAATTGAAGACCTGAGAGATTGTGACATACTCTATTAGACTTTTATTCCATTATACAATCTTGTTTTCTTCGTCTTCTCCAAGAAAGAACGCCGATATAATGGCGCCCCACCCTACATCCCATTTCAATTCATTGTACGGCAGGGTTCGAAATGAACTCCAGATGCAGTGGGAACTGCACTCACTCACTGCCTTTATGAAATATGATCAGGTTTCCTGCTGAGCTCGACAAGGTTCACTGGCCTAAGGATGAAAAGACCATGTAGCTCGCTGTAGTCTTTATCAAGTGTTGCTCATTTACATCCTCAAGACTTATTGGTGTTAAAGTGATGGTGTGACCATTAATAAGTTGCAGCTTATTTACTCTGGGAGGGGGGAGATAGGGAAAAGCTTTAGAAAACTTGAGACAACTTTAGTACGTTGTTTTGATGAGTGCAGCCGGCCTGTGTCCAATCTGAAGGTAAATCAAAAAATGAAGTAATTGAACGCAGATGACGTGCTCCAAAAACACTCTTGCACAGGGCAGACTGTATGGATGTCATAGCTTTTCAATTTTGAGGTATTAAACTGTGTGAGCACAACAGTGAGACAATGGCAACAGCTTCGCCAGGTTTCCCCAAAAAGTTTTGGAACGTAAAATAATCAAATCAGTGTCAGCTAACTTGCCTCCTTAAATCGGTCACAATGTACTCATAGATTTGACACCTTCGGAAACTTGGTCTCCAGCCACACTTGCCATCATCGCCATCTGTCTTTTTGATACTTCGAGAGTTATATCAGTCCACATAGATATTACTGATCTTGTTTCCTAACTGGTAAAGCAAGATTGTAATGACACCAGGGTCAAGAATTTAATACCTGATCAGGATACACAATACCAAAAATGTTTATCTGTAAAACACTGTTGCTTTGGATAAAAGTGTCTGGTCATGGTGATGCGTGTACTGTTAGGCACTGAGGATCATGGTCGCTCGAAACGTTTAACATAATAACAGCATGTAGTTTGATTAGACATTAAAAAAAAATCCTAAATGGATTACTCAACTTTTTTTGGTAATTTTTACCTTTTGAGTGTGACCTTCATTGTTGGTCTCAAGCATTGATTTATGTTTGGAGCCTACACACCACCACTAGGACTATAGCTGATCTAAAAGGCACGGATTCATTCTTGCATAACTTTATACACAATACCTAAACTATCTGTAAAATACTGTTGCTTTGGATAAAAGGCGTCTGGTAAATTACTTAGTGGTAATGTACATAAATGTTATCAGCAAGGATGTGAAGAGTACAAAGCCTTCTCAGTCCTACAGACAGTTGGAATGAGTGATGCTTTTGGCCTGTGACTTCAGCGACAGGCTGTAACACAGAGGGGCCGAGCCAAGGAGTGTGGAGCAGACTGAGTGCAGCGCGGGAGGAAATAAAATGCAGGCGTGGGTGTAAAAAATGGAAAATGGCCTCATGGAAGACGTGCTACCAGGGTGCACATGGGTCGTTGGACAGTGATGGAGTGGTCACTCGAGCTTCTTTGCATTTCTGCATCTTTTAATGTGGGATGCGTGTGTGGCTCTGTAGTGTTTTCCTGGAAGACGGCATGTTGGTGGAGTCATCTGTGAGCTCTGAATGTGGGATGGAGCCGTGTTGGAGCCATGTGGTTGGGGTGGAGGATGGAGGAGATCTGGAGTACCCAGCCCCACGTCCCCTGCCCGGTCCAGTGTTTGGTGGCCTTTGTGAGCCTTTTTAGTTCAAGAGTGTGTGTGTGTGTGTGTGTGTGTGTGTGTGTGTGTGTGGGGGGGTATCAAAGCAGGTCACAGCCCCTATAAAAGTAGGAGAGAGCCGGCGGAGGAAGTGGACTCAGAGCTGGCAGGCTTTGCCAGCGTTGATGGAATGCCCGGAACGCTGTCTGTGCACGGAACGGGCACCCGGATTGCTTCAAATACTGCCAGGATTGCCGGGAGTAACAGAATTCCGGGATCGCATGCTTTGCCATCTGCACTGCCAGGCTGCTGGGATCATTGATGTACTCAGCATGTTTCCTTGAATAGGGAATTCTTGAGACTGTGTCGTGTTACTGGTGCATATGTAATTATCTTCACTTCAAGAGTACTGACAGAAGAGAAATAGCACATTAGGTCCTCATTTAGTTCCTATTCTAATGATATTAACAGAGATTGTTGACATGAGTTACCACATAATTGACAGAGAATTTGTTCTGTTGAAGATCTACAAACAGTCATTTTCACCAGGTGGAAAATGAGTGTGTACACAGTTTGTAGTGAACTGTTAATACAGATAATTCACAGGTGCCCCTTTGCTATCTGAATGACTTGCAAAGCTTTACCAGACCAACATAACAGAGAACAGAAATGTTGAGTTAGCTCATTTATTTTTTAGACGGCAATTCCTTCTCATTCTGTAGATGCTCATCAAGGAAAGTGCTTATCAAGGAGTTTTGATGCATCGAGAAGAATTCAGTGGCTACTAAACCATAAGTGGTCTCCAACACTCAAAAGCATGCAAGGACCCACAAATCTGTCCTTATTTACACTGTAAATCATTGATTTCATGCAGTATCCACGAAGAATGATGTTATTCATACTGCCAGCGCAGGGCATACTGAACCTATAATGTAAACCTCAGTTTTTCTTAGCCTGGCTTTAGTACACAGAACACATCCAGGCATTTTCTCTGAAGTTTAGTACAGTATAAGTTGAGCCGTTTACGAGACGGTGAAAATAAATATGTGTGAGGAATAGTTTGAGACATTTTAACGGCCCGGGCTCTGGTCGTCGTACCCAGCTGAACGCGGGGCCTGGGTCTGGAATCCATTTGTGCATTTCTCTGCAGTAGGATGATGATGTCAGATTTTATCATGTGTTGCCTGAGTTTTCAAACCCGGGGCCCATGGACAGGCAAATGCACGGGAGCCTCTTTTTTCGCCGCAACAAAGGCGTCCTCAGTCCCTGAAGAAGGCCCTTTTTAATATGTCCTCTGTAAGATGCCCTTCCTCGGCAACAAACTTCTTTTTGTTCTTGGCTCTGCGGACATTTTCTCATGGGCGTTTTTTTTACTACGGGCGATGTGGCCCAGAGGAAAGCAGGCCTGCACACTGGGTTCTCCAGCCTCCAGCTCAGCTCACCGCAACTCTAGTATAACATAATGATGTTGCCCTCAGAAGTTAATATCGCTGTATTAATACGTCTTGCCAAGGGTCCGAAGCATCTGGAAAAAGGACACATTACATACAGTACACACTGGGTTGATATTAGTGCCCATTAACAGCCCGATGTATCAGTTGTGATGCTTTTTATTGCTAATACTGGATGAGTGACCCTGTCCACACGTTGCATAAAGTGCCCCCAACAACTAATAAAAGGGCTCACTCAAGCGCTTTCCCAATTAGAATGGCTGAACTCTGAAACGGCAGAATTCCTCTGCGGTTCTGACAGTCCGCTGACAGTACGGGCTGGGATTGTGGGAATGGCTGGGGCTAAATAAGGGTCTTATTGTTTGTCTTTAAGGGGCTTGGGAGCGAGAGGTCAGGAAGTCAGCTTGTATTGTTGGGTGCCGCGGAGAAGAAGGAGGAGAAGGAGGGAGGGTGTCTCACAGTGCCAGAGCAGCCCAGCTGATCTCTGCGCCTTCCTGGGTCTCGATGCCACTGCCAGAGCCTGTTCTTGCAGCGCTTTTGCCCCCACCAGAAGTGCGCAAGCCCTCAAGTCAAAAAGGCCTCAATTCGACCGCAAGAATGATAGAGATGTGCACACACAGGCAGAAAGTCCCGTTCCAGGCCCACCATAAACGTCTCTGGACAATGCTGTCAAGCGAAAGAATGCGGCCTCGGATGAGGACGGTGTTTGATCTCACCCCATCACTCAGACCACATAATCAACGAATTACATATACGATCAAAAACGACTCCGTGCTGGAGCTCGCACACAAATCAGCACGAAGGGCTCTCAAGCAAAACACACAAAAAAAAAACCCCCTTTTTTTTTAGTAAATTATCCTGAAGTTTTCTTCAGCAAACTCCCCGTCTCGTGTTTGCATAGGCACTGCACCTGATCTGTAAATCAATAAATAAATGGAGCTATCATCAGTATGGACCGTTTTCTTTGCGAAATGACGACCACATGAACCAGCAAACTTGGAGCAGCGTTGGCCTGCATTGCAAACTGGGCTTCAATTGTTTGCCTTGCTGATAAATGTGTTATCTGAAGGATGTACTTCTGTTGGTTTTGGCAGGCAGCCGTAACTGGAAGAGACAGATAGATAGTCAAACGGGGAGGTGGGGGGAGAGATGGGAAAGAGGAAGGGAGAGATTGAAGGAGAAAGGGAAAGAGAGAAGACAGTGTGAGCGGGAAGAGCTCTGTAGATTTGTGAAGAGGGTTATTAGTGTATATAGTGTCCACATGCCAGTGTCCACCATGGGTCATACCCAACAGGAAGGCTGAGGAGCATGTGGAAAAATATCTCCTAAGTCCTTCCCTCGCTCGACCTGTTGTGTTTTTTGGGAGTTTCAGGGATGGAGATGTTGAGCGCTTTACAGCATGTATTTGGGAACACTCCTGCAGTCATTTTGCCCGAGCACTCAACTTTAAAGGCCATCCTTGGATCCACTCTCTGAAAACAGGAAATGGCTCCGGTTGAAGAGGAGATTTCCATGAGTGACATGTACACCATGTGCATCTTTCAGTGGAGGGCTGGATGTCATTAAATCCTGCTGAAGGTGGTGCAGCTTTGAAACCCAAGTCACCTTATTTTCCCCTCAATATCCTGCAGGGGAAGAGGCTGCTTAATGCGCCATGCTCTGTTGTCAACCCAACTCGTGACTGCTCCAAAATTGACGATGATATCTTCCAGTATGCGTTTGTTTTTTTTAATTCATTTTTATTCTTCCAACTAAATGTATATGTGAATGATTAAACCTGAAAGCTTTGCAATAGTTGCAGTTTCTTTGCCAGTGTATTTATCAGGTCATAGCCAAACCAGAATGTATGTAGTGACCGGATCAGGAAAGAAGAAGTTAAGATAAGGAAGAAACCATGCAAAAACAGTGGAAGGTTCTTTATATACACTTGCTTGCGAAATAGGATTTGGCTGCAGGCCGAATTGTATAGAAGGGGAGATGAGCTTTCATTGGTTCTCATGCAATAAAGCAGCGTCCCTTTGGCATGCAGTCAGCGCATATGCTGAAAAACAATCTGCAGGCCACAGGCTCATGGATCTGGTAGGTGCTGCAGAATCTCACAGCAAGGTACAGCTCCATATCAACTTACCCGCCTCCGCCCCCTCGCCCTCCCCCTGGACCCCCAAAAGCCCCCACCCACCCACACACACTCTCTCTCTCTCACACACACACATATATACACACACACACACACACACACACACACTCTCTCTCTCTCTCTCTCTCTCACATATACACACACACACACGGGGCCCAGACATCCACTATGGACCCTCCCTGAATCTCACACTCTCTCCCAGTGTTTGGGGAATGAGCTACACCACATCTTTTCTCTCTCATTCTTTTTTCATCCCCCTCTTCTTCTTCTTCTTCTTCTTCTTTTTTTTTGTTTATGCCTGCCAGCCCACCTGTCCGTGTCATTCTCTCCATCTGTAACTCAATGCTGGTACACAGCTGCAGAAGCCATCAACCGTGTGTGTGTGTGTGTGTGTGTGTGTGTGTGTGTGTGTGTGTGTGTGGCAAAAGACCAGTGGCGGTATGGATTGTGGATTTACCAGCGTGTCTATACAGTTGTGTCCTCTGTTAGGCCGATTCCAGCTCCTGCTCACTGGAGTCCATGTCTGTGTTACAAAGCACACAGACTATGCCAAGAGGAGTAAGGCACATACTGTAACTCTACACTCTCAGACAGATGTGTGTGTCTGTGTGCCTTTGTGTGTGAGAGTGAGTGTGTGTGTGTCTGTGTGTGTGATACAGAGAGTGAGTGTGTGTGTCTGTGTGCTGTGTGAGTGAGAGTATCTGTGTGTGTGACAGTGTCTCTGTGTGTGAGTGTCTGTGTGTGTGTGTGTGTGTGGTGCATGTGTTTGTGTGTGGTGTGGTGTGGTGTGTGTGTGTGTATGTCTGTGTCTGTGTGTCTATATGCTCAAACTATGTTGGTATTCCCCTGCCCAGCGCAGCGCATTGTATCTCTTGCCTCCCAACAGCTGTTGCAATTCAAACGGTGATAGTGATGCCAGAGCTGATGACATGAATTATATTCAATGTGGCAAATCCTCGGCAGCCAACATGCCCCATGCTATGCTCCCCTGGCCAAAACACAGCACAAACATCATCTCCTATATCCGCCACCGATGAAAACAAGACCAGTGACAGTGGTTAAAAAAGAGTGTTATTGCACATCGCAGACAACACACACTTCATAAACGGAAATTGTACTGTCTGTTCTTTATGTTTATTTGACAGAACTTAATTGTGCTAGCTTTTTTTGTGGTCAATCTGGTTTTCTAAGAGGGGAGAGAAAAACTCACCAATGGTTTTTATGTCGCCATTTTTTATTGGGTAAACAGTATAATTGAGCTTCCTCCCCTTCCTGTTGTTCATACTGAGATCTCCTTTGTTTCCGTGGTGATACATGCTCGTGTATGTGTGAATGTAGTCTTAAGCCTGCAGTGAAACAGTCACCATTCAAATATGCATCAGTGGAGAGTGTGGAATCTAAAGGCAGAGTGGAGAGTGAATCAGCAGGAGTTACGGTAAACGGTTATGCTGTTTGGCCTGCACGACGCACTTAACTGACAAAAAAAGACAACAGCAACAACACTGAGTGCGTTCCCACATATGTCTGGCCCAGAGACAACCGGAGCGTGGTCCCACATAACCTCATGACTTCCTTGTGGTGACCGACCACACTGATACCTACTGACCGAAGGGGAAATGCCATTGTGGAAAACAGGACACAAGTATCGCTTCTATTGGCTGATATTGGGACAGAGGCAGGGATATATATATATATATATATATATATATATATATATATAAGAGAGAGAGAGAGAGAGAGAGAGAGAGAGAGAGAGAGAGAGAGAGAGAGAGAGAGGGAGGGAGGAGAGAGAGATTCCCTACACCCCTTTCCCCCCTGGTGTTGTGGGGAGCACCACAGGTTGTTTTGGTGGGAAAGACAGATGATGGATGGAGAGATGGGGGGACGTACGAGACTGTCGAGCGAACAGACCGCAGCTGTCTTGGGTTTCCACTCCACACACACACACACACACATACACAAATGTGAGTATCTAAATGTGTGTGTGTAGGGAGAGGCACACATAGGCTGGCACACACATGTTGCATGCACACTCCAAACACACAAATGCACGCAGTTGCTTTTGTATATTCCAATGTTGCATGTAGATACCCCTTGAGGAATAAGACCCCTATGCATGCATTCAGGCTCAGGGTCAGTGTCATGCAGACACAGACACACACACACACACACATGCACAGACCCTGCACCAAACATGTGTGAAAACACATTTCCAGATGCAACAGAAGCAGGACACCCAGGTATCTCGGGACAAAGCTGTGGTTTCCCCACACTGGTTCCCTCATGACCCATTGCTGTGCTTTCGCTTTTAAACCCCTCTGATCTAATATTGTCAGACTGCTGCTGCCCCTTACACAAAAAGGATGCCATTGTCAAGCCTTCAGGTCAGGGACCAGGAAGCACTGTTTCAAACAAATCTCCCATCCAATGTAGTGCTGTACGGCACTGTAGTGTCCCCAAAAAAAAAAAAAAAAAAGATTATTTTGACATTACCTGGGAAAAAAAGGCCGTCCGTGCTTGGTTCTCGGTCTCTTTTTCCGAGTTTTTGCCACGACCGCAGGGGAGCGAAGCGCTGGGAGGAAGGCACTGGCAATAATATTAATGTTCTGGAGATTATTTCCCCACCTCACACCTCTGCTCTGCCAAAGCCAACAAGCGATGCCCCAACGGGGGGCGAGGTGGGAGTCTTTCCTTTGCCCCCCTCTTTTCCTGTGGACTCCACACAATGGCCTAATGTCCTATCTCTGCTCAATGATAAGTGACTGAAGTTCAGTAAACCTAGGAGGTTTTAATTACCCTCCACACTTTCATCCAGTCTTACTGGGTAATTAGAAAACAGGAGAAATATAAAAGCAGCCCAAGGATTCGGATAGTACTTCCTTAAGTCAATACGGCCACTGTAGTTTAAACACAGTAATTCCCATTTGATAAGGCTATTGATAAAACCTATTTGGATAACCTGATTTGGTCACAAACCTCTGGTCTATAAACTATCAAATATCGGATGAATAGAATAGTGTTTGCTAACCTTTTCTATCACTTGAATCTTGCCCTGATTCGGGAGCTCGCACCAGACTCAACCCCAGCCCAAGTTACTACCATAATTAGCACCTTACAGCAAGCCCCAACCTCTAAGCCTAAGCCTATTTGTATCGCTGACTGTCAACAGAATGTAAATGGTTATTTTGTGGACAGAGAAAAATGGCCAATGGAATTAAAGTGATACATAAAACTTTAGTCAAAACATTGTCCTCAGCCACCCTGTAACCTGAGCGGGGCTTAGCCGTGAGTCTGCGAGACGGTGTGGTGTTTGGAGCGGGAGACCAACTGTGCCCTGAGAGAAGTGCTGCTGATGTCAGCGGTTATGGCCGCCTCTCCAACAGCTGGGAGCAAATGGAGGGAAGGGCACAAAAGTTAACAAGGAAGAGCTTTGTGTAAGCTACATCACACACACACACACACACACACACACACAGACACACACACTCACACACACACAGACACACACAGGGCCTTCTCTGATGGGGTGGTGTGTGTGTGTCATCGCTGAAAAGATAGCGTGGTCATTCTTTCCATAGCATTGTGTTAATCCTTTCTTGTTTTGTTAGTGGAAAGTGAGAGTGTGACAGGTATTTTAATCACATGCTTCCACGTGAGTGTGCTTGTAGTGTAATCACTTCTCGTTGATCCTTACCAATTATTCATTTTGCCTGCTAAGGAACTGAAGTGCCTTTATTACGATTGTTATGAGATTGTGACACTGTGTTTATCATGACATTAATTAGACAGGAAATAATAGTTGTGTCAGTTAAAACAGTTATGTTTTAAACCAGTTTACCTTTGACTTTGTGTCATTTGTCTTTGATTCCTGCCTGAAATAGCCTCAAGCTCTTTTTACAATGCAAAGAAACCATGAAGGGGTAGAGGCCAAAACCTCTACTTGTCTGGATGTCAACGTATTTTTGTATAGGTTGAAGTACAAGTTGAAATATAGGGTTAGTCTTTTTTTGCTTTAAAGTAGTAGGATATAAAAGAGAGACAGAGAGAAAGAGAGGAGAAGGAGAGAGAGAGAGAAGGGGAGAGAGAACTTTAAAAGGTCTTATGGGAGTTTTGAAATGACCGGTATACATTTAACCACAAACCACAAGTGCTGTATCACTTTTGCTGGTTGCGATTTCTCCCCGTGGGGACCTTGCGAGTGAGTGAGTTCGTCCGCTGAAACCCTGCGTTTGAGCCCGAGCTTATTTATACATGCTGTACTGTATCTGCAATCTCAATGAGTCAACCCCACGGATATTCCTGGCAAAGGGAAGTGGCCCATGGCTGGAGTTGAATGCAGAGTCAATCAAACAGAACAACTCCTTTGCTGCTCAATTCGTTTTCTGATAAACAGACGCATGCACGCAAAGCTTTAAATCATTTTTGGTCAGTTGTTCTTATTTCTTCAGGTGTATTTTCTGGTCATTGGAGTTGTTTGTGATTGCTCATTAGTAGTGATGTGTTGATCTGTTGAGAGATAAAGCCCAGTGGTACAAACGTCAAACCAGAGTTAAACAAATATTTTTTTCTTTGATGAAAGGAGTAAAAATCTACTTCAAAAGTCTGGATAGCGCTGAACAGGTATGCTGACAGGATTGAATGTCTTAACAGTCTGACAATCCAAGGACACAATTTGTGGTAATTCAAAGCAGAAATTGGGTTTCCGCAAACTTAAAATGACTCCTCAGAACTCCTCAGTACGGAGTTTCTTGTACTATTCGCATCTATTCAGAACTAATATTTTCCTGGCAAGAGCTACCTGGACCTGAATAAATACAGGTGAGCTCTCACGAGAGAGAGTCATGGGTAAGTTACAGACAGTGCCATGTTACATGCCTCAGGAGCATCACCCCAATCCTTGTAAATCAAACGCCCGCGTCCGGCAGAGGCAGACCTCCCGAAAGCTCAAGTGCTTGTGTTGTCT
Source organism: Alosa alosa (assembly GCF_017589495.1). Lineage (NCBI taxonomy): Eukaryota > Metazoa > Chordata > Actinopteri > Clupeiformes > Clupeidae > Alosa > Alosa alosa. The sequence continues at coordinate 13,791,335 of NC_063210.1, read as the reverse complement.
TCCTCCTAGATTCCCGTCTCCCCCCTTATCTCGAGTGCACATCTCTCCATCCATTTATCTCTCCCCTTGTTCTCCCCTCCATCCCTATTTTTCACCACAGCTGGGCCTCTCTCTCTCCGTCTCTCCCTCTCTCTCCGTCTCGGTCTCCCTCTCTCCCACTCCGTCTCTCTCTCCCTCTCCCCCCCCCCCTCTGTCTCCCTCTCTCTCTCTTAGCTAAGCCAGGTGGGAGTGGGCCAAGCTAAGCCAGAGAGACGAGGGAAGCGATTTGGGGGTTTGTTAGTGCGGAGTAATTGACCACATGCTATCCAGTGCGTTAGGCACTCTCATGTTCGCCTGCCAGGCCCAGAGACCCGCCCTGCAAGAGAGGGGAAGAGAGAGAGAGAGAGAGAGAGAGAGAGAGAGAGAGAGAGATCCGAGGGTGGGAGTTTCAGCTAGGAGAACTCCATTGTTTATCCTGATGGTTTCCAGATGGATGGTGAAGAGGTGGGGGTTGGGATGGTGTAAAGGGGGGGGGCATGATGGTGGTGGTGGTGGGGGGCAACCTCCTGGGGCCCTGGCTTAGCAGGAACCAGGAAGTGGTCCAGCGCCTATCTGGATCTCACTAGAGGAAAGAGAAAGTGGCTAGGATTTACAATCACTTAAAAAAAAAAACAGTTTGAATAAAACAACAAGCAGTAATTGTGATCAGTTTACCCCCATTCTGCTTGGGAAATGTGATTTGACAGTGCAATCAGCCTTTTGTTGAGCAAGAGCACAGTTGTTGCAAATTACACTTTGTCTGATTCTCATGTTAGTTTGTCAGTGTGTTATGGTAGAAGCCTTGAATTCACGCCTGTTGCAATGGCCCACTGAGATTGTTTACGTCTCTGCATGACTCAAGGTGTGGCTGTAAACAGTTATATTTGATATGTTTATACCTTGGCATTAAACTCTACCGTCTTTGCCCACACATACTACACACACACACACACATACACATACACACACAAGTGCAGATAAGTGTTATCATGCCTAGTAAACTGAACACAGCAGTCTTGCAGGGTACATTTATAAACAGACGAAATTAAGCAGTTTAGAACCTCACTCTGCAAATGAAACCCCACTGTTATGCAGATGGTGGTGAGATAAACCAAACATAAAACATCAGTCACGTTTAATCATGATCTGTTTCCCCCCCTCTCTCGAGCAGCTATTGTTCACTTGAAGTACACACTGGACACAAGTGTACTACCACTTCCTGTATTGTTCTTTTATATCCTTATATCCTATCCTTCCTTCTTCTATATATACTTCTCAAGTATTCTCCATCCCCTGACAAAGTGCTTTGTTTTTATTTCAGCTGACATGCCCTCTAGAGCAGTTCACAGATCTTAATCTGTACACTGATACACTTACATCCATACTCCTGTTCTTTTGATTCCTTTGATCGTGCGGTCTGGAAAATGTTACACACGTGGAACAACGGAAGATGGCACCGGGCACAAGATGTTTCAACGAAGTGCCCAAGCGGCGTGCCCTCTGCTCTGCGGCTGGAGGGGACGGGCGGGTGCTGTCTTCCTTTCTCATGTCTCGCGCCCGTGCTCTCAACCCCCCCCCCCGGGTGGCGCTGGTGGAAACTGTGAGGAGCGCGAGGAGAGCGATGCCCTCGCCGGCGACCCGGTCACGGCTCCTGTTTGTTTTGCTGCTTTCGCAGTTTCCTTCGGCAGGAAGGCTGCGCTCAGCCTTGTCCGCCTGGGTGTCACACACTCTCCACAATCACACATGCAAATGCTAACACACAGAGATTACCCTCACACACACAAACACACATACAGAAACAGAAAAACTATGCACATGCAAATGCAAATGCACACACACACACACACACACACACACACACACACACACACACACACACACACACACACACACACACACACACACACACACACACACACGCACAGTGCCACTGGCTTTCATACCCTTTTTCTCTGTGGAGTGCTGTGGAGGATGTTAGTTCTATTCTGAGGTGGACTCCTGCAAATTCTCTGTGTGAATTAATATGTACACATAAAAACAGACACACACACAACCACTGACAGACACTCACAGAGAGTCTGCAGGAGTCCACCTCAGAATAGAACTCACATCCTCCACAGCACTCCTGTGTGGTCAAATGTTGCAACTACACAATCTAACCACAGAGTTATATCAAAGTGGGAGTTGCAACCAGTAACAATCTGGTTATCAATCCTTGTCTTGTTATGGTATGTTTGTAAGATGGCACTGCAGACTCAAAACTGTCAAATCTCAGCTGCCACAGCATTGCCTGTGACCCCACAAACTGATCCAGTGATAGGCATCAGTAAAAAGCACTATATTCAACTGCAACATGGGCTCACTGGTATTTCTGAAAGCACAGTCACTTCTGCATTTAATATTAGGAGAAGAATTAACCAAAAATAGAAAAATATGTAATAACGTTGTTGTTGCGCAAGACATTCACTGTCCGGCAGGCAATCTCAGTATTTGTGTAAGTTACACAGCTTAGGTGACCAACAACTGCTACAACAACAGCACAATGCTTGATGACATTTTATCCTCAAATGTACCTTTATAGATCCTATATATTGCATAATATATATCTTAGGCGTCACATGTTCTCCAAATGGCTAAATGAACACGTTTCATTAAATTGCTTATGGAAAGGAATTGACCCCGATCGGCAGCATAACATGAAGCAGATGCGGCGAGATGACTTTAATTGACGGCGGGGCCTGGACACTGGGGCTTTGGTGCTTTCTCGTGTTCCACTCATGTGTGCTTCACCTGGCTTTGATTTCCTAACACACACACACACACACGTACACGTACACGCACACACACACACACACTGCTCCTCCACCCATTGTACCCCAGAACCGTATTGCAGGCCAGCTGGGGGAGAGATGACTGCGTTTCGGAGGTATTCACCATATAGAATCGTAGCCCCGCTCTGATTGGTGGAGTCTGTCGGGGCCTTGGCCCCCTTTATGGCCTCGTGGGAGCACAGCTGGGAAGGGAGGGCGTCCAGTTTGAGCCCTACGCTTCCAGAAAAATAGAGAAAGTGCCCCTCCTTTAGCTTTCCTTCTCCTGAAAGAAGGGGACTATGAACCATGACGGAGTACTCTGTGCCAGCCATAGCCGTACCTGCCAAACTCTTAAAGGTTTGGGTTTGCTTTGGGCGTGTTGTGGATCGGTTGTGGCGTTGTTGGAGAAACAGGACAGATAAGAGTTGAGATTAAAAGGTATGGAGAGCTTCAACTTATCTCCTGATGAGCATTTTGCAGCACTATCTCAGCTGCGAGTAACTTATGAATGCTGTGTAAAAATGCAGTTATTTGCATTGTGAAGACAGCTTTTGAGCCCCCAATCTCAACCTCCCTTGAATGACAGAAGAATGCTTCAAAGGGGGTGAAAGAAAATAAAGGAAAGAAAGAAAGAAAGAAAGAAAAAAAAAGACAGAAACCTACATACCATTCCCCGATTATAAACTGCTTGACAAACATTTCCCCGCTGACCACCAGCATGAACGTTATCAATTCCTGTCATAATTCAGGCCCAGCTCGCGCACACACACACACACACACACACACACTGGCTACCCTCCAAAGAAACCAAATATGTCAGTCTCCTCTATTTAAAGCCCCGGCGAGAGAAGTGCTCTGATGTATTCATTAGCCGTGGAGCATCGCGCTAAATAAACACACGGTCCAAACTCGACCTGGCTCGGTGGGGTGCTGTCGTTGGGATTGGGTAACAGGGTTGGCCCGGGTACATGCATTCACTTGTTTTTTTTTTATTCCGAGCATGTTTACCTCTAGTTTGTTGCTGTTTATTTTTGGAAAGTGCTGCCTCCTTACCTCAAAGATTTCCCGCATTTGTTTAGTTTGTAACTTGAGTTGTTTTCTCAGGAACGTCCTCAAGTGTTCAAATGCCCACCAACCTTTTGGTTCACTTCTGAAGATTCAGAAGAATTCTGAACCATGTATATCTACCTGTTAATCATCTGTCCCCTGAATGCTAACATGCTACATTTATGAAAATGGAAGAATTTGGACTCTCGTATAATGATCTCATTGTTCACTCTTAGCTAGCCATACTGTTGAAAATAATCATAGCTATGAGGCCATGGTAGTCTCCTGACACATGTAGGTCACTCCTGTGTCAGATTCCTTCCAGGGTTGACCAGGGTTAGTCCATTCTGTGTAAACACCCAGCTTAGCTAATGCATAGAAACTCCCCAAACCCCTCCTGACCGAGTATCTCTCCAAGGCCTTACTGCAGAAAGGGGTGTTCAAGTTTTTGCAAAGGCTTCCTCTTCAACTCCCCCAATGAAATACAGACTCCCTCTAAAGTAAAACAGCAGATGAGATGAGAGCAGGTTTAAGACAAAAAAGCGCTTGCTTTGCTTTTTGTGTTTACAGTAAAAACTGCTAATCCAAAACAAAGAAAACGCCTTAAAGTTTCTCCCCAATCTCCTGGGGTTTTGAGGACAACTGTTAGTGAAGCCACCCTCCCTCCTCTTCCTCCTCCTCCTCCTCCTCCTCCTCATCAACTCACCTCTGTCTGTGAGGTAAACACAAGAGAAAGTGCTGGAGGAGAAGATGAATACTATATAATACTAGTGATATGTAGGTTGTGTTGGCAGGCTGTGGGTTTGTTTTGCTGCCGGGGCCCCCACCCGGCTCCTTGGTGAGTGCCAAGGCCTAGGGCGAGGCAAAGCGGCTGGCTGGCTGGCTGGCTGGCTGGAGGCGCAGTGGAGCTGTGTGAGCTCAGAGCTTAGGGCTCAGAGCAGCTGTGTGTGATTACGCTGCACATTAGTCACAGGGAGCAGCAGCAGCAGCCCTCCGTGACTCGGCTCCGCTCGGCGCTCAGCTCAGCTCAGCCTCCCGGGCCCCAACCCCTCACACCAACCCCCAGATCTGGACTCGGTTTGAGGGAGAAGGGGGAGGTGGTGGTGGAGGAGGAGGAGGAGGTGGATAAGGGTTGGGTTGGGTGGACAGGGTTAGCGATGGGGGCTCCCAACTCCCAAACCACTACAAGTACAACTAGGAAGAAAAGAAAGAGGGGGGGGGCAAAGATTTCACTGGCTTTGACTTTGATATGCAACATGGACCCCTGACATGTCAAGATCTTAAGAGACTCCCCGAACCACCACTGAGCCGGACGGGAGTGCGTGCGGTGAGCGCCTGCGGAAAGCGGTCGAGGCTCGTGCGGTTTGTCTCTGAAAACCTTCAGACGAGGCACGTCTAGGCTCTGGCCTCCGCAGCAGCAGCAGCAGCAGGTATCCTTCTCTGAGACTGCCCTGATGGGAGATGAAACGAGCTCGGCCCAATGGGAACCATGTGGGTTCCGTGCCTGCCCGCGGGCCCAGATGGGCTTTGTCAAACACACTGTTTTGCTCAGTCTTGATATTTTGCACCGTAAATATCAATGGAGAGGGTATTTATCTTAGTATAGTGTTACAGGGAGATTTACTTCAGCTGAAATCTTTCACAGTGGTCTTTCAGCAGTTACATCACTCTGGTTTGGCTTCCTGAGGCCTGGTGAGCTTGATTCTGTTTAAAGGGATATTTTAAAGAGGAGCGTAATCGTTTAATCACAATCATATCAGGCAGTAAACTTCTTCTCCTCCCAAATGCCTTCGCCAAACTTTCATAATCATTTCCGTCTTGTGCTTGCTTTCTAGCTTTCAATACAGCTTAGCTGTGTTCTATCAGCAGGGTTTAATGGACATGTTTACAGTTATTAAGAACATAAGCATACAAACACACAATACTGACCTGGATGTTAAATAACCAATCATTCTAGTACACTAGGATGCTAGTGGAATCCCAAGCTTGTTATCCTCCAACCTCACCCTACCTCCAGAAAGATAAAAGTAGATGGCCAAAGTCCTTCCTCTAGTGAAACAAAAATGATACCTACTGTAAGGGTACCTGTGAAAAGGAGTGGCTTCTTGTTATAAGAGAGTGACATGTACTCGTACTGTCATTGGGTTCTAGCATTAGATACTTGCAAACGTATACTGCTTGAGATCCTACAGCGAATTCCAGGTTCTTCCAGAAAGATAAAAGTAGATTTGACATGTAGCATGGCCAAAGTCCCTCCTCCAGGGAAACAAAAATGATACCTAAGGGTTCCTGTTAAAAGGAGTGGCTTCATGGTATAAGAGAGTGACATGTACTCCTACTGTCATTGGGTTCCAGTACTAGATACTTACGAACGTATTGCATGAGATCCTACAGGGAATTCTAAGTTCTTTTGCTAAACTTGAAGACACTAAAGACGCTAAATGGACAGAACCAGAAAGAAAACAAACAGGAAATGCAACCAGAACCAGAAAGGCAACAAACAGGAAAATGATGTATGTATGACTTTCTCTTCAGCTGTTGGCTTCAGGGGTAGATACTTTAACTGTTGGTCATTAATGATACAACAAATAAATGGTGTCAGTTGAAATAAACGAGTCTGTTGACAAAATGGAAAGAGATAAATGTACCGGTATGCTCCAAAGCAAGTTTTCAGATAAAAGTTAAAAAGTTAAATTACCACATAATTACCCTCTTGTATTTAGTGAGACACTAGAGCAGTGATACATTGGAGAGGAAACAGAAACTGACTTTAAACAGATACACTGGGGACTTATAACTCTTTGAAATCGACACTACTGGATAGAATTAGATTCAGTTCCTTTGATACTTGGTGAAGAACTTTGGCTCCAGAAGGGGGAATTTGAAACACAATATCCATAACCAATCTCATCCAAATGTCATTACCGTAACTCTATTATTTGTAAGTATGTTTATAATACAGAACACCTCTCTACTCCTCTCTCCCTCTCTGTCTCTCTCCTCTCCTCCCTCTCTCTCTCTCTCTGCGTCCCAAAGGCTCGCCCCAAAGGAGAGGGCCTGACACCATACCAGGGGAAGAAGCGATGCTTTGGAGAGTACAAGTGCCCCAAATGCAAGAGGAAGTGGATGAGTGGCAACTCCTGGGCCAACATGGGCCAAGAATGCATCAAGTGCCACATCAACGTTTACCCTCACAAGCAGGTATGTGCCAGTCTGTGAATGTTGGCATGGAGGAAGTGCCAGTGTGTGTATGTTGGCATTGAGGAAGTGCCAGTGTGTGTATGTTGGCATGGAGGAAGTGCCAGTGTGTGTATGTTGGCATGGAGGAGCCATCAGGACCAGAATGACCAGTGACATCCACAGGACAGGATGGTGTCCTGACATCAGTGGTGACGCTGAGCCAGGAACAGCAGTGTATTAACTTGCAATAGGGAGCACATGCAGAGATGAGAGAAGTCCAGGACCTAATCTAAATGACATGCAACATCTAGTCTTAAGTCTAACGTGTCCAACACATGGACCATTACTGGGCAATACACACACAGAGACATATGCATACTATAGTGTATTGTATATGTATACAGTAGTGTATGTAAAGATTTTGTCAGTCAGACTTTGTCTATCGTCATGTTGTATTCAGCCTGCATGAGCATATACTGTATATATATAGCATAGACTTTTTTATTTTATTTCTAAGCCAATTCTCAAAAGCTTCACTGAGTTTAATTGTTGTGTTGGTACATTGTTTAGTTTGGTCTAAGCTGATTTCAGTATTGCATGGTTAGTTTGACACTGCGGGGGTTCCCCTCTCCCCAGAGGCTTTAAGCCAGAGCGCCTTGTTTCTGTTCTTAATTGCAGAGCGCAGCAATGTTGGATAGGGGCTCTGTGTGCATTTAAGACACTTCAAATGCCATGACATCATCACTCATTTTAAGTTGCTGTAGGCATCTATAATCAGCCCATGAAAAAGGGATTGGTACATTTGGGCTGCCTGCTAACAATTACATGGAGCTGGGCACCAATGGCACGCTATCTGTCAGGGAAAATAGTGGACCTCTGTGTGCAAAAAAACAACATATATTGTGAGCGCTGCCATTACCCCCCATTCTATTCAAATGTGGCATGTTCCTCATTTCCAGCAGGAATGATGGACTGCTTTGCCAGGAAACATCTGTGGACACGCATATAGTCTTTGCAACTTTAAAGCTTTTTTTCTCCCCCCCCTTCCTTTTCAAAAGCTTATTTGAAACATGAGCTGTCATCATTAGTATCCAGGATACCACCCATATTTCCACTGATGTCAAACACATGAGATACCACTTGGTGCCAAGCCAAGGTATTCAACTTGTTTGTCACTAATAGAGAAACCTCATCAAAACACTGTAATAAGGACAAGCTGCAAAAGCTGCACGCTTACGGCCCAGTGGGAAGGATGACTCTCCATATCGATATGCCGTCTGCTGTCTAATATCTAACACTATTTGAGGTAAAGCGACTTGAATTAGCTTTGCGGAAACTTACAGCCTTGCAACGACGCCAAGCCTTGGGAGAACTGTCACTCACCACTTCAAGCGTGGGGTCTGCAGAGAGCGTTTTGGCGTTGTTTGGAAAACAGGCAACACAAACAGGCGCCTGCGAAAGGCTAAACGGTTAGCCATTAGTTAAACACACTTCAACAATTAGTTGGATAAACTTGCACGCAAAGGCGAAACGCCAATGCGCTGTTGTGTCTTTAGCAAACGCGCTTAAGAGGAGAATAACTGTTTATATGACCCTCTGGTGAACTAGGCCTCGTAGATTAATGGTATATACAGAGAATCTGGAAAGAGAAGCGACCAAGACCTCAAGACCATAAAACCTTCAGTCACAGTAGGGTTTGTGGATCGCATCAATGTTGTTTGTCCAGCCAAAGCCTGGCGATCAGTGCAGATGTTTGACCTGGTCCCCTCTTGTCAAAATCAGTGGGGAAGACCAAGGACACCCCTAGCTTAACAACCTGCCATGAATCTTTCAGATTGAAACAGAGATAAAACTGTTTTATGTCTTATCTCTGTTTTTTTTTTGCGGATGGGATAATGACAGCATGTGGCTTTGAAAAAAAAAAAAAAAAAAACGCTTAGATAAGTTATAAGAAGTGCTTTTCTGTGTTATCATGTAAAGTTGTCTGAATTGTCTGAACATGCCATGTAAAAGATAATCTATCTGTTGAATATCTATTTGTGTGTAGAAGTTGGTATGAAAGTTTAAAAAAACAAATATTTTCTTCATTACCGTTATCAGTAGTAACCAGTAGTAATCAGTAGGCTAGTAACAGTAGCAGCAATAACAACTTGATATACGAGTAGGCCTACCAGTGTTGACTCTTTGTCTGTTTCTCTATGTCAGCGGCCATTGGAAAAGCCTGACGGACTAGATGTGTCTGACCAAAGCAAGGAGCATCCCCAGCACCTGTGTGAGAAGTGCAAGGTTCTGGGCTACTACTGCCGGCGGGTGCAGTGACCTCTCTAGCCAGACCTCCCCTGACCAACCTCTACTACCCACAGGCAACAGCGACTGTTTTACTGTTTAGATGGCGGTTCAGTTCATTCACTTGTTAATTCAGCTTTAATTCATCACCTTGATTTGTGTGCAGTTTATGTGTGTGCAGAAATTATGGTAGCACTACCTACAACCCCCAACATGCACAGACAGACATATATGCAACACATATACATGCCAAACACACACACACAGTCAGCAGGAATGAAGTAGGCCATAATAGTGTTTTCTCACTTACTTTGTTTACAAGATCACTCCTCCCACTTATCTTTAACCTAGTGAAGGTGAAGGCCATGTATATACTAAGTGCTATAATGGGTCACAAGATGCCTTCACACAGACATTGGGTCAGTAGCACATCTTTTCAACTGTGAATCCAGAAAGAAGGGAGAATGCAGAATCAGTCTCCTCTATGCATGATGGAACAGATATTTATTAAGTGGTCTCTTTCTGAACTTAAGACCTTCATTTTGTGCAATTGCATTGTTTTTAACCAGATGTATATCTATTTTTAACCATCTAAATAGGTCTTTAGAAACTACTGTAGATTGAAGACTTTGTAGGCTGGGCAAATTATATAGGGTACGTTAAATGTAAGGAATTTGATATACTCTCTTAGTGTACCCAAAGGCTTTCATATACGATATTGTATGTTTGCATCCCTTTCTGAACCATACAGAGATCTTAGTATAGAAATCATAATCACATGTTCTTGTGCAATATTCCTAAGGGTTTCTAAGGTAACTCATAAGGCAGGTCAGCCGCAGGACAAAAATAGTGTGCATTTAAATGTAACCCCCAACAGATGAGAACTCAACAAATATTCAACATTAGTATGTCCGTCATTGTAATGACACAACGAGAACTGCTCACATTCCCTTAATTGTTAGAAGGTAGCTGTTTGGGATGCATTATTGGAATCAACTAAACCATTCTTACATCATAAACGAGTAGTATTTCAACATTAACAAAAGGTCGAACCACTTTCTCTACTACATGCATCCTGAGCGAAATAATAACGTCTGTCCTCGGCCCTATGTGGGTCTTTTACCAAAAAAAGACAGTCCTAGCATACTATTTGCATGTGCTTCACTGGCATTGTGTTAAACCTAGAAACTGTCTGAATGCAGACTAATTCATTTCAACCCTCAGCAGGGGGTTATTCAAAGTATATGGTTTAGAGACAAACCTGGGTTAGGTTAACTAGTGATACATCTCTTTAAAAAAAGATTATCACTATGGCTTTGTTTTGTTATAGTTAGCTTGCTTTGGAGCCATGGGGCTCAAAGTTAACCTAACCAAGTATGTCACTAAACAAGGTTCTTGAAACACTTCCATGCCAGTTTTCTATCACTTAATGTGTTGGCTAGCCCAATTCCTATGCCCTCAAAGAGAGATAAATGTCTAGGCTCTCTTCTACGTGTTTGATTGGTTTTTACTTAAATATGATGGAATCTACCTGTTCTTCCTGAGATTTTAATAAGGCCATTAAGGCATTCTTTCAGTCTTTGTGACACAAATTGTAGCTTTTAAGTAGCACATATACTTGACTATGGATTGGTTTTATGTACCAAAATCAAAGCTGTATATTTTTTTTTTTTTATAACAAAGTTTTGGCATTTCTAGACAGGAAGAGAAAAATGGTTTATTCCCTAGTTAAGGTGGTATTGCACATGTCTGTATATATTTGATAACTGCCATTTAAGGCATTTTGTATTTCATCAATAGTTTAAAGCTTGTTTCTTTGGTTGTTACCAGAAACATGGGAGTTTTAAGTATCTCACAATCTCGGAGGTATCTTACAGGAAATATTTATAAGGATTTTGTTTTTACACCAATTGTATCTGTATAAAATATGCTACAGTACATTACGATGTGAAGTCTAGATGTCTACAGAAATGGTATACACATCTTTCACTCATTCTGTAGAGATATGGTTGAGTTGTTATGATTTCCTGAAGAGTATATTATCAGTATTAATTAACCAGTTTGTGTTCCAAGTGCCTGTTATTAGTAAAATATGTTTGTGTGTATTTTGAAACATATATAATCATTTGTAAGATTCCTAAAAAAAAATTACATTGTTGGCATTTTTAATACTCTTTTCTTATTAATCTGATCAGAGGTTGAACAACAATGACTACGCATTGATGAGCAATAACTGTTGAACAAAATTAATATTACTTTGTCTTAACATCATCAGGGAAAGCATTTTATCAGACGAGAGGTTTGTTTTGTCATGCATGCAATGCTATTTCTAGCATTATATCCCAGTTATGGTTATGTTACATGTGTCTATAAAGGATGTTTGTTGTGAGAAAAGGGAAAATAACTCAATGCATTATAACCAGTTTGATCATGAAGCTGTATTTTTCCTGCCAATGTATTATTGTACAAATTTGTTCATACTGAAACCTAATAATTATAGGGATTACTATCTTTACTCATTAGGATAGCACTAAATGAAAACGTCCATATTGGTAAGGAATGTCCATGAGGAGGAATGGACTACAGCTAATACCAAAGTTTCTGTGTTTGTAATCCTTTTCACTTTTTCCATATTATGTTTGAACGTCTGTAAAAACATGGGCGGAACTCACAAGTCTGTGATTTTTGGGAAATAAAAAGACTTAATGAATCCAGGAGATGAAACAACCCTGGCCACATGAAGTTTATCAGCAACACACACACACACACACGAGTCAAATTCAAGAGGAATATATATCAAACCATGGAGATGACCGTTGTCAAAAAGGTTTTAGGAGTGGGAAGATTCTATGTAGGTGTATGCCATGGGAGAGATCATCTATGGCTCTGAAATAGCAGGGTTGGAGAACGAAACTATGTACCTTGTATGGTGTTTTATGTATTTTTAATATGCGTGACCAGCATTTGAAGGCAGATGAAATAATCAATGTGACAAGTTATATATAAAAAAAGGTTAGAAATCTTTGTGCAAGACCTCCTTTTCTTTTCCCTTACTGAAACCTACATGTCATAGTTGTTGATAAGTAGAGCTGTGCTGGATCTCTTGACACCTCACATAGTGAAAAAAGCTCTGCCTACTGATTAGAGTAAAAAGAAAAGGTTAGGGTTAGGTGTGCCCACTGAGTTGAAGCTACTGGAACAGAAGTAAGGCAATGTGTGTTGCCTTCAGAAACCCTCCTTGTTATAGCCTCTCTTCACTTTAAGAGTTTGCAATACTTTGGTTTATCTGTAGGATACCCATGGACACTACCACCGAAGTGTAAGGCTATTTTGAACTTTGTCAGTGGTTTGAAAATAGTGATTTATTGGCATGGCTGTATGCCCGCTGCAACATGCTACAAACCATTGTTGCTAATGCAAATAACGGTCTAGCTCAAAACTCCTCCGATTAACGTAATTTTGCTCCCAAGCGAAAGTTTGAACCCATTATCAACCATAAATAGACCCCAGGATGTTTTTACTCCGGAGTATCCCTTTAATTTGACATAGGCCTATAGTGCCCAAAAATTTCTTGCCACATTAATAAGATCTTTATAAACTTCTTCACATCAACACCTTGGCATGAATGCCTTTAAAATGTCACTCCATTTATACCTTGCATGTTACTAGATTGTCACATTCCGCTGATTTACAAACTGTACAGCAAGTCTCAGGTAGCTGTTAACAGAGAGGGTGAAAGCCCCATCAACACAGACAGGTACATCAAACGAAACTCAAGCCAGGAATGTGTTGTGAGGTAAATGGCCGGAGAAGTTCAAAAACAGATGACAAAAATCAAAGTTAGCACCGTTGGTATGACTTTATTTCAGTTTAGAACTGCCGTTTCCAAAAATTCTCATTTAAAGCCACGCAATTCACACCTCACAATGTCACATTCCAGTATACGTTCGGTTGCTCTTTTTACAAAAAATCGACATATTTTGAGAGGAACTTACGAGGTAAATGCTGACGATTCACACACAAGTATTACCCTGATCTGAGGAGAGATCAAGATCGAGATCCGATTAAGTGCCCCCTGGGGATTCAAGATAGAAATGAACTTGGACCAATCACAGCTTTAAAGACGGCTCTGGCCCTGCCCTTTTTCAAAAATCAGGCTCTTGACAAACAAGCCTCTCAGCACAGCGTGGTCGACTAAAAAAAGAATAATAAACAAAATTAGAAGAGTTAAAAAAAGATTCTCGCCTGGACGTCCTCAGCCCACCACACCGTACCATCGTCCGGCTGACCGTCTTCACAACGGACTCATTTTTTGACATTCACAGTAGGTGTTTCGGAAGGGGGTTTTGGGGTGCCAGAGCACCGGGGGTCTACTTGAGCTCGCCGCAGTCGGTGATGGTGATCCGCTTGGCGGTGCGCCCAGAGCGCGAGCCCAGGGCCTCCACTTTCTGCACTACCTCGATGCCCTCCTTCACACTGCCAAACACAACATGCTTGCCATCCAGCCTAGGACAAGACAGAAACACACACACACACACACACAGTTAGGTTTATTTCACAGATTGGGTGAACTCGTTCACTGTTATTCTCTCTTCTTTCCTCCATTTCACTCTCTTTTTCTCACCAAACGCCTCGCTCTCTTTGTCTCTTTCTTTCATACCCATACTCTTCAATCACACAATACTTTCTTTAATGCACCCCCCGACACACACACACACACACACAATAAACACAAGAATAGCAGTTAATGTCCCTCACTCCACTCCTTTACCAATGCATCCACCCCCACACGCCCAAACACATAGCCGCACGCCTAAATCAAGCTGAGTGTCCCTGACCCCTGGGATCCTCTGGCACTCACCACTCTGTCTTGGCTGTGCAGATGAAGAATTGAGAGCCATTTGTGTGGGGCCCTGCGTTGGCCATGGACAAGATCCCTGCAAAGCATCAACATTCCAGTTTAGGGCACAGAAGATAAAAGTAATAGTGCATTACTAACATTTCAACGACTAACATCACTCACTTTTGTATTCTTTCTCTTTCTGGACTCACAATAGTATAATCTCATCAGCAGAATAAAATGCCCTGCAACTGATTGTTAAGGTCTAACCCTAGGTTGAACCAGCAAATCCAACCGTCCTGATAGACACAAAAACTCCTGAGATTATCGGAGCCAATTAGATCACTCTGAAGCCCATTCCCAGGTGGAATGGGGTGCGTTTAGAATGTGAAGAACTTTGAGTAATTATATTAGTAAACTGACTCCTTCTGGCCCTTAAAAGTGGGTCATGTCTGTCTGGCCAAAAAAAGTTCTGTGTTCTCATGTTCATGGCTCAATGACTCCCTCAGGTGGACAGAAAGGGGTTTTAATCAGTCTGACCATTCATTTAAAACCTCCTAATGCTCTTGTTCCACAGAGCTCTGAATTACATGTCTCTGTTTACACCACAGGGGCTGATGCAATGGGGTTTTAAGCCTTTTGAGTCCAAGCCTTGCCACACCTACTAAAATAGATGGCTTATGTCCATTATTTGCACGTACACCTGTGGTCCGAAACTAGCTCTTGGAACAAACTGAGTCACTGTGGTAACTGTGGCTAGACATGGTGGAACAAAGAAACTGGCCAAGTAAAAAAGGCTAAAAAAAAAACCCCATAAAAAAAACCCATAGATGCGCTTGTCATATTTGCATCCCACACGTCAAACTGATCACACTGATCTAGAGGTAACCAAGAGTGGTTGTCTGAACACAAGTTTTGAGAATGAGGGTGTTGAGTGCATAACATGCTTAATGAAGGCGGACGACCTGTGCAAGAGTTTCAGTGGTGGTTTGAGTTTGCTTCCTGTGTTTTTTTTTGTTGTTTTTTTTTAAAGCTGTGGGCTTTTTTTCTTCACCTGTTCACACACACCAATTAAAGACACAGTCCACTATTCTAATCCAGGGCACATTGTGGTCCACTGGCTATCCGTTCTGAGTGTGCGTTCATAATAACTCCGTTTTGCATACAGTTCTGACTATAAATGGTGGGGGGGGGGCACACACAAATCCAGCTAATCAAGAGGACACTCCAGGAGCACAGGTGGCAGAGGTGCAATTCTATTGGCTGTTGAGCCCAAATATCAACAAACTGTTGCCAGAATCACAGACAGTACTTTGATAAACAAGTACTATGCATACCAATTTACAACTTAAAGGTATCCAATGTAGTTTTGGGTTGAAGCTGATATATTTGGGTAAAAAACTAGCAAAGTGCTGCTTTAATGTTACTCCACAGTTCTTGGAGAAAACAAAAAATAGATCATGCTGGGGATGACCAACATCTTACCAGCGGCAGTATGTGTCAGCTTGAAGTTCTCATCTGGAAATGTCCTTCCATATATGGACTTCCCTCCGGTGCCATTGTGGTTGGTAAAGTCTCCTCCCTAGAAGTAAATGTCAAAGATTATTAACCACTCACACTTGTAGTTAGTAAATTATTAACTACAAGTAAGCATGTAAGGGGCGGTGGTAGTGTAGTGGTTAAGGAGCTAGGCTAGCGAGCAGTAGCCTGAAAAGTTGTGGGTTCAATTCCTGGCTTCTACCATTGTGCCCGTGAGCAAGGCACCAACTGACAAAGTTGACATAAGTCACTTTGGACAACAGAGGGGAAAAAACTAATCGATGCATGCTTGGTCTTGTACGGATGTGATGAAAATATGTGCTGCAAGTCCAAACCAGCGTTTACATAAGCTCAAGTGGTATAAAGCAGTAGTTCTGAAAGTGGAGTATAACCATTACTGTTGCTTAGCTTGGCTTATATTCCAACTAACTGTCAGTCCACCTCGTCGAAATACAACTATATGGGTTCTCAGAAAATGTTGTCCCCCAGAAGGGGGACATTGAGAATCCCTGCTATAAAGGATCACACAGAATAGGACACAATGACAAATTATGGACTGTACCTGGCACATGAACTGGGGGATGACCCGGTGGAATATTGATCCCTTGTAACCGAATCCTTTCTCTCCTGTGCACAGGGCACGGAAGTTTTCTGAGGGGAAACGCACACACATTATGTTAATGATAAAACATGTGACTTGTGATTCAATCTTTGATATATGCCATAGTAACATCACTGGTACTACTGTCACATATCAACAAACACAATATTGCCTACTATAGCCTACTACAGGTCTAATACATTGCAGCTTAATCACGGGTGCAGCTCTGCATGGACATTGTTGTTCCCACCAGAACTGTACGCTGCTTTCCCAACAACAAGCCTTGGATAACCAGCAATGTTAAGACCCTTCTTAACAGGAAAAAGATGCCGTTCAGAAAGGGGGACATGGCATAGCTGAGGCGCGTGCAAGGGGAACTCAAATTCAAGCTGAAGGAAGCTAAGGAGGACTACAGAAGGAAGGTGGAACAGAAGTTGCAGGAAAACAACTTAAAGGAGACATGGGACTGCATGAAGGTCATCACTGGCCTGAAGAAGAACAGCAGCTCTGTGGAGGGGGAACTGGACAGGGTGAACCAGTTGAACCACTTCTACAACAGGTTTGACTGCCCTGCTCCAGCTCCAATAGCAGTGGTCTGTCCACCATCCCCCAGCCTCCACCCCCCCTCAATACCAGTGCAACACTCACCTCCATCATCACTGGATTTGGCACCTCTCCCCCACATGGCGATCACGAACAATGAGGTGACAACGACCTCAGTCAACAGCCATCAAACACACAGATCCCAGATGCACCCCTCCCCCTCCCCTCCCCTTACACCCCTCACCATTACAACAGATCAAGTGACAGTCCAACTAAAGAAATTGCGCAGCAATAAAGCAGCGGGGCCTGACAGACTGTGTTCAAGGCCTGTGCTGCTGAACTGGGGGAGCCACTGAAGTACATCTTCAATTTGAGCCTACGCTTTGGACAAGTTCCAACACTGTGGAAGATATCATGTCTTACCCCTGTCCCTAAGAAGCCACACCCTAGTGAGCTTAATGACTACAGACCTGTCGCTCTTACATCACATGTGATGAAGACAATGGCTGATTGGTCTTAGGTATGCTCAGACCCCAGGTGCGCCATGCACTAGACCCGTTACAGTTTGCTTACCAGGAGAAAGTGGGGCGTGGACGATGCCATCACTTATCTTCTACACAGGACACATTCCCACCTAGACAAGGGGAAAAGTGCTGTGAGAATCATGTTCTTTGATTTCTCAAGTGCTTTTAACACCATCCAACCCCTCAGATTGGGAGACAAGCTCTTGCAGATGGGTGTGGACGCTCACCTGGTAACCTGGATTACAGATTACCTGACCGAGCGACCACAGTTCGTCAGACTGAAGAACTGTCTCCCTGACACTGTGATCAGCAGCACCGGAGCGCCACAGGGAACTGTGCTCTCTCCAGTCCTGTTCACCCTGTACACATTTGACTTCTGCTACAACACCGAGTCATGCCACATGCAGAAGTTTTCTGATGATACTGCAATTGTGGGGTGTATCAGGAACGGGCAGGAGGAGGAGTACGGAAGCCTGGTGGAGGACTTTGTGCAATGGTGCAAACTCAATCATCTTTAACTCAACACTTCAAAGACCAAGGAGATGGTGGTGGATTTCCGGAGGTACCAGTCCACATTGATGGAGGCACCTACAAGTATCTGGGTCTCCACCTGGACAATAAACTGGACTGGTCAGCCAACACTGATGCACTCTACAAGAAAGGGCAGAGCAGGCTGTACTTCCTGAGGAGGCTGCGGTCCTTCAATGTGTGCAGCAAGCTCCTCAGGATGTTCTACCAGTCTGTTGTTGCCAGCGTCCTCTTCTATGCAGTAGTATGCTGGGGAGGAAGCACAAGGAAGAAGGATGCGGGGCTAATTGACAGGCTGGTAAGGAAAGCTGGCTCTGTAGTGGGAGCTGAACTGGAGTGCATCACTTCGCTATCTGACAAAAGGACCCTGAACAAACTGATCAACATCTTGGACAATGAGCGTCACCCACTCCACAGCACTGTTGTTAAGCAGAAGAGCCTGATCAGCTGGAGACTTCGCTCACTGCCTTGCACAACAGACAGACTGAGAAAGTCATTTGTCCCCAGGGCCAATGAACTGTTCAATGCTTCACTTAAGGGAAGAGGAGAGATAGACTTCTCTGCATAGTCTGTCTGCCTCTTCACTCCCTCCATGTTTGGATACTGTCTGTCCGTTAGCCACTTTTACCACTGTCTTTCTGCCTCACTGTTTGCGTGCTATATTAGCACATATGCATAACCCCTCCCTCCATGCCACAGCCAAACTGTGGCCACACTTATACCTTTTCTTAAAATAGTTAAATATATAGATATATAGACTTTACTTTACTTTATTTCTGCATTGTTGCACTGTTGGACTTACTGATTTGCACTATCACCATGGCCACTATCACCATTGCACTATCACCATGACAGTCATTCACACAGAACACCTTACCTTACCTTACTATGCACAGAGAATCACAGGCTCAGTCCCTGCCTCAGTCATTGCAAGCGCCTCTGATTGATTAATCACCACTATGTGGATACTGTTTTTAGAATTGATTTAGATTAAGTGTTAGTTAGTATAATTTGTATTTTAGTATATTTAGCATATTCTTTATCTTCTACTGTCCTTACTGTACTGTGTTTTTATATGATATACTTTAATTACTCTTTCTGCTGTTAAAAAATGTGTTTGTGTTGTCTGTATGCTGCTGAGACCTTGAATTTCCCCTGGGGATCAATAAAGTATCTATCTGTCTATCTATCTATCTATCTTGGCCAGTCTTGGCTTAGATTCTGTAGGTGACACTTGTCTTAACTTGTGTTGTCTACCAATTACACCGTAGGCCTACTAGCCATGACTTGCTAGTGCAAAAATAGAGGACTTATTTACCTACCTGCTGTTTTTGGTACCACGTCAGCTCGCAACTGCAAAAAATAAAACAAAAACAATCTTATTCGGTGTATTTAAGTCAGTTGTTCTTCAAAACCGTAGGACACACAGTTAGAGGTCACGTTATGTCTGCTGAATTTCTCATCCGTGATTAGCATAATTGTTGTGCAAAAAACTAAACATGCACGCTAAGTATTATATTGTGAGAACACCTAGAAGTATTTTTACATTCTAATATTGCAATCAAGAATATTGTAGCCGCAGGTCAATCACCTAGTGTCATTTACTGCCAAGTCGTTCTTACCTCAAAGGTTACTCTTCCAAGAGGTTGGTTGTCTGCAGCAATGTCAAAGTAAACGACTGGGTTTGGACCAGTCGTAAACATCCTAGCGGCAGTGAACGCCAATGTACAAATTCGGAATCGTCCATTTGGAATAAGCATTGTGATATCGTCGTGGTTAACTTCACTTTTTGAATGAGTGTCGGCTGGGCAGCCTCGTCAACTCTACAGCGTTACAAAACCGACACACATGTCACGTGTGTTCCTTTGGGGCTCAATCAGAGCAGAGAGAATGTCTAATAAGGGGAGAACTGCCACTCTCGGAAAACTTCCGGTTTCTGAACTGGTTGCAGTTCCGTCTGTGGTTCCACATGAGGGCGCTCGTCCACGAGTGCAGAATGCATGGAGGTCTATGGAGCTGTACCCCTCAAAATCCACTTTTCTCGGGATATATTTTTTTTTCAAGTAATTTGAATACTGTATTCGAAAGGGGAGTCAAAGAAAATACACTTGGTGGAGTATTATATTTTTTAAAGTCACTTAATTGTTCTAAAAAGCCTTTCAAACGTGTCAATGATGTCACTTATTAGCACAATGCTAGCGTGTTATGGGTAACAACGACCCAAACTGTAAGAAATCAAAAGGACATAAGTACTCGTTCATTCAACTTTTGACCTATAACTCATATTGAAGTTATACAAACTACAATCAAATCTGAGATTTGTCAACGACAATCAGGTGAAAAAGACAAATTTAGCCGTCTAGCTCCATTGACTCCCATTCATTCTGCACTCATGGCGATCGCCCCCAGTGGAAATCTTGTGGAACTGCAACCAAAATTCGGTACAATGGGACTTAATACGTTGTGGCCAGGCTCTCCGTAGACGGGCTCTGGCTCAATGAATGCAGGAAGTGCAACACCAGGAAGAAACGCACGTGCCAGTTTTCATGATCCTTTTGAGAATATCATTCCAGTCTGGGTCATTCCACTGTTGGCCGGTTGAATCGGTCATGCCTTTTGACGTCCCACATGAACTAACATATAATCAGTTCTAAAG
>NC_063210.1:13743263-13768263 GCF_017589495.1 Alosa alosa | reverse complement strand
ACAATGTACAAACATAAAGACAATGGCCACTTTTTGTGTGAATCACCTTAGATTGTACCATTTAAATTTGTTATCAGATCATGATATAAAAAGTGTACAAACTATGAATTTGGTTACAATCTTTCAAAAAAACCTCCATATATGTCTTCATATTTCCTTTATTTTCCAAACTTTTGAGCATTCCCAAATAATGTCTTAATTATTTTCATATATTTTTGCCTTATAGCACCTTGAGTGTATGCAGGTGATCAGCTGGTACTCATAGGTGACATATTACATGTAGGTAAAAGAGTTTTATCCACTTTCTCCTTCCCAAAGAGGTCAGAGTATCACAAAAGGTGAAACAAATGGCAAGAGCTATCCACATATGCTGACAAAACTGACAAAATCCATTATTTCCCACTTTCAGCTGTTTGTTTTTCGGGTGGGGGGTGGGGTCGCAAGCTTTTTCTTTTTTTTTTCTTCTCAATAACTCTGAAGAAACAATGCACATTCCCAGTTAAGATGAATACATTTCTGTTAACAAGTCTTTATCCTCATTTACAATATGTACAGGCATCTTTGTGGGTGTCAACTGTTTCGGCCTAGCTGGTCCTCCGAGGCACAACTAAGCTGGCCAGGTGGACACCAAATTCTCCTGTTGTTTGTGGAGTAGGTAGAAAAATTACCCTCAAAAAGAAAACAGTAAAATGATTCCTTTTGACGACGATTATTTGAAGTGAAAGTGTGGGCCAAATGCTTTTGAACTTAATTTCCTTGGTAAACAACAGCATCATGTGACTTACAAATGGATGATTGATCTGATGAAATTTCATTATATAGTTTGATAGATATCAGATGATATAATGATTAAACACAAAATGTGGCTGCATGTTGTCAAGATGATTCATTTCAATGGTAGGATACACAGATTTGTTTATCAGTGACTATGCTGAATTAAACGCTACCTAAAATCATGTTGCGCTGAGACAAATTTGCTCTCTACACACATATGCCTTTTGAAGTAACATGTTTAAATGATTTTGTGTTTAATCAGTACATGACTACATATTGTTAAAATGAAATCATCTTTCTAGCCTTACACTTCAATAATAAAACCAATACAAAATAATTTACCAAAAACACAAACCAAAAACAAAAAAAAGAAAAAAGAAAACAACAAATGGGATACACATTTTTTTAAAATGGTCGTAGCTTTTCCAAAAGCTGCATTTTCGATAACAAAAATAAAAACAATATCATATATTTAATTCATGTAAGGCTGTGATATAGTTTTTAAAATACCACTTGTACATATTGACATTTTACGAACAATTCTGATATTAACACGGTCTCTTCAGTACAACGACAGCCCCTTGTGTGATACACTTATCTTGGTTGCTCAACCCACCATATATAAGATTCAGGTGGCAAGGAGAATGTTAGTTCTTTAGTGGATGTACAATTAATGTATTTGTATCTATGATAGAGTGAACAACATAACAACATGTGACATTAATATTGCTTAACAGGACCTGGAAAACAAAATCCAGAAGTTATTGTGACTGGGCAGCGATGGCGGCTCGCTCTGAAATGGATCGGCGCCATGTAGCGGGGATAAGTCCAGTTTAGAGCTGGCCGCCACCTGAGAACCATGTGACCCTGATGGAACAAGAAAATGTGCGGCCTGCGTGCGTTCTGATCGACGCACGCAGAGAGAGGGAGAGACTGAACAAGCAGCAGACAAACCTGTGAGAGTTATAGCTTATGCAGAGAGATCTGTGATTATGTGTGTGTGTGTGTGTGTTTGAGCCCACTGATCCTACTAAGGTCAAAGGTCGGGGCTTTTTGAGGACAGACCACAGGGCACAGAGCCAGACAAACATGGACAGTCGGTTTTTACGAAAGAAAAAGAAAAAGAAAAGGACAAATATCATCTAAGACGATACAAAAATATTCACAAGGATATTTACAATAGTTTCTTTCTTTTAAAAAATAATACATTTGCATACTGGACAGCACTTTACTCATATAGTGTATTTTGGAACACAATAAAGATGGCAAGATGTGAACTTCTGGGCTTCAGTAACAGGGGAAAACCAAGGGTGATTTGAGCCATATCCAACAATCCTTCGCCGTATAGCTTACAGACATGCATCTGTCGCCTCTCCCTATCTTTGGTGACGAAATACCGATTCCCCGCTGAATAGGTGAGAAGTGGCAATTTATTCAAAAAGACAATTTACTAAAAGACCTTGTGCCATTTTTTTGTCTAAAAATATACCAAATGTCTTTTGAATGACAGAGGTATCCCTTCTAGAAAAAATAAGCTTAACCAAGCAAGTTTAGAGAATTCTAATCAGAAACCTTTCAGACATAGAGCGTTTCCACACAAGGGCATAAGCATTGGCTGGCACACACACACACACACACACACACACACACACACACACACACACCTAGTTGTAGGAAAGTGATCGTGGGTGAAGACAGACATTACATTACATGGATGTCAATGCCAAAGACACTGTGACTAACAGCATGGGTCATCGATGCAAAAACCTCATGTAGTTATCAACTAACTCAAAGCTTTCGGCCCTGTTTATCTCTTGGTGTTCGGTATTTAGGATAGACACCCTGGCTTAGAATTCTACATAACAAAATTCATGCCGCCCCTTGGCTATATGACAGTGTCATAAGATGGATATGTTTCACACGAGATATGTTTCAGATGCCACACAAGAAGCACCAATATCTCAGTGCACTCATTGTAGGTTCGAAAACGTTCCTTATTCAAGCTAATTCGGGCAAAGATTTGGTGTAGACCACGATACCATAAATACACAATCCCTTACAAGCATTTACGAGCAAACAAATGTTTGAACAAACGTGATGACAATATGAAAACCATTTCTGGGTTTGAGATTACAACAAGTCTCCTTTTCTGACGATTGTGGTTGATAGCCTTCATCCCTTTGTGATGTGTTCCTTTTTTTTTGGAAAAAAATAGAGGTTAAAAAACCATAAATCTCTTGTGCTTTCAAATGATGTTCTAGAATCAAAACAGTGCTACTGGTCGGACTGGAAAACAAACTGTTAGTTACACAACGATTTCCTGACTGATTGACAAAAACAAGAAATGGTAGGACACACACTGGCCAGAATGGATTTTTTAAAACGTTTTTTGACAAATTGAGTTATTTTATCTTCTTCAGATCAAATAAAACCGAGTAAAAAAATGCTACTACATTTTTGAGAAGATTCACACACTGAGATCCCACATGTCTTTTAAAAAAATGAACCCAGGATAGCTGCACAGTTTTTTTTCTTTTGTCATTTTGTCTTTTTCCCCCCCAGAGTATCACTCTATGGCCGCCAGTGCAAATGCCAGAAGCATTACATAATTCTTTCTTTCTTACTTTCTTTCCTTCTTTCTTTGTTTTCATAAAACAGTTCAGTCAACCTGTACTTGTCTGTGAAATCTGTCCACTGTGAGGAAGAAGAGAGGGAGTGCATCTTTGTGTTTTTTTTTACTTTTCATCAAGTACTGAGTTGTCCCCAAACTGTGGTTGTCCAAATCAGGAAGCCCCCCACCGTTTGTAGTGTTCATCGTCTCAGTTATTTTCAAACAGGGACAGAAGGTCGTCGTTGTTATTGCTGGGAAGATCTGGGGGGTCCAGGTAAGACAACAGGTCGTCCGGGTTCGCAAGTTCAGGGAGAAGCTGTCGGGAAAGAGACAAGGAGAAATAGTGTATCAGTAAAACCGGTTGTGTGCCATCAAAGCAAATGATTCATTAGGAGGTGTTAAAAAACGAAAACAGAACCCTGTGAATCCAACTAATCCAGAACCCTCTGCCAGCTCAGTATCACCAGGGCCTAGAGTCCTCATGCGGACTAATGTCTGTACTTACATCTAGAGAGGGCTCGGGCATATCTGGCGGCACTTGGCCCGACCCATCCAGGCCGCCCGAGGGGTTGAAGCCGAGGTCGGGGTGGGGGTGCGGGTGTGGGTGGCTGTTGGGGCCTTGCTGCTGCTGCTGGGCCTGTGGCTGGGCCTGCTGCTGGGGGGCCTGGGCTTGAGGGGGCTGGGGAGGCTGCTGGCGACCGGGCTGCTGGCCTGGGGGACCACCGTGGTGGAGCGGCTGGCCTGACGGGGTGCCCGGCCCGTGGGACGGCCCGTGCAGGTTATGCTGCATGGGATTGTGGGGCGAGTCAGTGCTGACAGAATGAGGTACCTGACGGGAGAGAGAGAGAGAGAGAGAGAGGAGAGAGAGAGAGAGAGAGAGAGAGAGAGAGAGAGAGAGAGAGAGAGAGAGAGAAAGAAAGGTCAGGACTCACATTTTGCCCCAACTGCTAAACTACTTGCTGCTTGTTTCTAGATAATTTGTTTGCTTGTTGGAGTGATTTTTTCTCAATTTCACAACACCCTCAGTGTTAAATTCATAAAAATGTTTTGGTCCAGCTCAATATGATACAGATTTTATAAAGTAATTATGTTTTCCTAAAATCTGCATACAATCATCATGTATATTAAGTCTGCACTTTACAGATGCTGGTGTCACTACAATAACAACATTGTAAAACTGGCTCATCAAAAGGATTTAGAGATGCCGTTTTGTGTTTGCTCTGTTTCAGATGTCCAGCGTGGCACTTACTGAGTCCGGCATGCCGTGGTTGAGGGGCTTGTCCGGGCCCATGAGTGAGTTGGGCATGTCTGGCGGGTGGGAGAGCTGGGGGCCATGCATAAAGTCATTCACCGACGAGCCTCCAACGTTGCCGTGGGGGAAGTCAAAGTTCCCGTGCCCCTGGAAATTGTTGCCTATGAGAGAGAGAGAGAGAGAGAGAGAGTGGTTAGCATTTACACTGCAGAAATACAATAGTAAAGGGAATGATCTAAAACTTGTTTTTGAGTGATATTGTACAGTGTAGTACTGTGCTGTACTGTGTACTGTTCGAATGAATAGTCAAAAGAGTATTTTAGTACTTTGATCCCAAAAATACAGCAAGGGCTGTATTCAATCAATATGATTCTGGAAATCAAAATGACATCTGGAAACTGACAGATGATAGCAGGTAACTAATGACTAATTAGCCTTTAAATAATATAGCTTAGCCCATACATAAATAGCTATTCACCCATAAGCCAAGGTTAACATAGCTGAGCAGGAAAGACTGAGGAATGATCAAAGCTCATGTGTGACTGTGACAGGACTCGGTATCTTGGTTGCTTTTATACAGTATAAACTTTAGACAGTATAGCCTCTGATCTGATGACTTATTAAATCACCCATCGGACAAAGTTTATATTGCTTATATTAAATTATATTTCTTTATAGAACAGGGAAGACAGAAGAACGGCCAAAGTGCGAAGAGTCGTTACCTTGGTTGCCGTACTCGCCGCTGTTTCCACCTTGTTGCTGTGACGATATGTTGGGGTACGGCGACGGCCCCGGCCCCAGCTGGGCGATCATCTCCATCACGTTGGGCATGATCATCTGGCTCGGGCTCATGGTCTTGAAGCGCTTGGCCAGCGGTCCGTCAGGGTCCTCCTTGATGTGCATCTCCGACTTGATGGCCACCGGCCGCCAGCTACATGTTGGGTCGATGGTCACCTCCTCAAACTCCGAGCTGTAAGAGGGATTTTAAAGTTCAAAGGGCAGTTCTCGCGCTGAGGTGCAAGGCTTGACTACAGCCTATGATCCAGGTTGAAGTTCTGGAAATCGGAGAAGAAGAGTACATACAGTACTGAACATGAACTGGAAAACTACTGTTACTTACTTTTGTATAGCGTTTAGGATGCCCCACATGTATTGGTCGACTTCCAGGCCCTCTAACAATGCGGTTTTACTGAAAGAGAGACAAGCGAACATGAATGACTCTAAAATCTTCAAAAACATCTCAAACCCACATTCAAAAAAAAACATACATACGGAAAAGCATACAAACATAAAAACGGAAAATTCCAGAAAAAAGGAAAAGTTATGCATCGCTGACTTACTTGCATACTGGACATCGCCACGTCCCTCGCTCACAATTCAACTGCAAGTAGGACTCCAAGTCAA
The DNA here is from genome assembly GCF_017589495.1 of Alosa alosa. Classification (NCBI taxonomy): domain Eukaryota; kingdom Metazoa; phylum Chordata; class Actinopteri; order Clupeiformes; family Clupeidae; genus Alosa; species Alosa alosa. Next base: position 13,762,222 of record NC_063210.1, on the reverse strand, counting down.
AGCACTGCGAAGAGACAACAAAGACCATCAGTCGCAGTTGGGGATTTAAAGATGGCTGACGTACAGAGGAACAGAGGACAGACGGCATATGCTGTTGGGGGGGGGGGACGCTCACCTGTACGTGTTTACAGTCATGTCCCCGCGCCGGTAGCTGGATCCGCCGGAAGGTGATCGGACACTTGAGCGACACTTTGATGGCCGTCTGTTCGACGCCGTCCTCTCCGTTCATTGTGGTGTTCCCAGACGAAGCCGCTACGCTGCTGAAGTTCCTCTTCACTGGAGCAGCACGGAGAACAGGGAAACACAGATATTGTTAGGATGGAAGTGGGCTTGGAAAACCTCAACAAAAAAAATGTCATGTCATAAGGTGACACATGAAGAAAATGAACAGGAAGACAAGAAGAGGTTGATGTGGAGATCAAGGTGGAAAGAAGTATCCACAAGGACGACTAAAGAGATACAAAAAATAGAAGAAGAAAAAAAAAGTCTGGAAGAATGTAAAGAGAACAGGAGCGTGGGGAAGGTGTTTGTGGTGTGGGGGCACCTTTGGTGATGCAGTGCTCAGCTGGGAGCAGCCTCTTCTTCAGCAGGCCCTGCAGGACCGAGCGCACCGACGGCCGATGCACCAGCTGCAGCACAAACAGGTGCGACTGCAGGGAGACACAAACCAGGATGAGCACAAAGAGCCTTTCAACCTGACTACAGTACCTCATGTTGTAAACTTGAATAAATTCAGGAAAACGCACATCTAAGCAGGTAACATAACATGCGCATAACATACAAAATGCTGGTATCTCCAGAGTTTAGATTTAACTTTGAATTTATTAATTTAGCAGACACTTTTATCCAAAGTGACTTACATGTCAATTATATTACAAGGGCCATTGTCCCCAGAGCAACTCGGGGTTAAGTGCCTTGCTCAAGTGCACAACAGTGGAAGATGGGAACTGAACCCACAACTTTTCAGGCTACTGCATGCTAGCCCTGCTCCTACTACCACTATGCTACCCCGCCCCAGAGTTGCTAAATACTGTTGATTTAACACAATCCATGAGTTAAAAAATGTTTCATTGTTTTTTTTGTTTTGTTCAGTTGTTTTAAAACTGACGAGATTGACTGCGGTGAAATGTTTCACAGACACACAGTGACGCACACACTCACAGCAGAAGTGATACTCACACAGCAGCAGGCCGTGACGGTGATCTGGATGGTGTTCCTGCCCGGCTGGCACACCTGCTTCAGGTGCAGGGGTTTGTGGGACGTCTTGTTGTCGCCCCTCTCGATGGTGAGCGGCGTGGCGTTGACGCTCACCTGCACCGACGCTGGCCAGTTGGTGTTCATCTGACGGTCCTCGTGATGGTAGCACTTAAACTGCAGCTCCAGGTCCGACCTGAGGTCAGAGAGACACAGTCCATCGGTACCAGTATTGCCGAGCAGCCACAAGTTTTGTCAAGTGATTTTGACACGATTTTAGCCCTGACAAATTTATAATTTTTAGCAATTAGAAGTGTAGTTACGACAAATTATTTATTTTTTTGCACTGATGCCATCCAGCAGACATGGTTCCACATCTAGAAACTACTTCAAACAATGATGTCATTTCAAAACAGCACTTTCTTTTCACATCTTATTTTACCTCCCTAGCTTTTAAATACCAATACGCTATTTCTCTCTGTCCGTCGTGCGTGTTAATTTCTGTGGTGCGGCGGTCAGGTGTGCTCACCTCCACATGAGCGTCTGGTGCACGGAGGGTCGCAGGTGGAACACGTGGTTGCTGACGGCCAGGTTGTGCTCCAGTCGGAAGGGTTCCAGGACCACACCGTCCCGCACAGGGAAGGTCAAACGCAGCTCCTCATGGGGATTCCCTGGGGAGGAAGAGGGGGGGGAGAGAGAGAGAGAAAACATGAGGTCAGAACTAAGCAGATGTGTTGTCAGCTTAAATCAAGATGTAGATTAAAATACATGTTTTCTTGGATTTGAGTGGACTACATTTACAGATATTCATAGTACACAGTATAGACCTGCTATACATGAAGCATCTCTATAAATACATAACATGTAATAAATAATATAGACATTTTATAAATATACACTGTCTAGTGCAGGACGGGTCCTTTTCAAGCACACTGTTCAGACATGTACCTGGTGGCGGAGGCAGTGCGCTCATATTTGGTTTGATATCGGGCGGGAATATCGGCTTCACATCCTGGCCGGGCGACAGGTATGGCGGCATACTGCTTCCTGGGGTCATGGGGGGCGTGGGGTTGCCGGGTACCGGCGAATGCGGGTAGTTACCCACCGGCCGAGGAGCCTGAGGAGACATCCACACACGAACATCAGAACAGATGTACAATAAACCAAATCCAAATCGTTTTGGCAAAGTTGCAAGTAGACTCAGCACTTAGAAGTAGCAGCATATGGATAGGCATACTGTACTAATAAAGTTTTGATAGTGAATATTGCTGCTGTACTTACCCCGTTCATATTCCCTTGGTTATATTGGAATCCACTCCCAGAGAAATTATTACTCTGACCATTAAATGGCTCAGGCTGTAAAGATGAAAGATAAAACCATAAATAATCACTATGTGTTCAACACGACACTAAAAAAAATGTATTTAGAGAAGGTCATGGGTATTTCTTGAGTTATAAAAGCTCACCTTGAAATACTGGCCCATGCCTGCACCTGGTGGAGGGTACTGGCCAGGGTTCTGTTGCCCCGGCATCCTCTGACCGGGGTAGTTGGGCGAGGGGAGCGGCCGAGAGGCGTTGGGGTTGGCGTACTGCCCCTGCTGGTTGGCGAACTGGCTGTTTGGTCCATACTGCTGGCCCCCGTAGTTGTTCTGGGGAGGAGAGGGAGTGGAGAGAGCCATCGGTCACTGACTGTGCGCTGCTATCCTATCAGTCCCTACATCACTGGCTACCGTGACAATACAGGAAATGAATGATGAACGCCAAAAGGAAATGATTTCTCTGCCTCATTACACAGCCGAATTTGATGTATTTCACGCTGCTCTCGCAGATATGATAATTATATTTTTGGCACATAGTTAGGAAAGACTTTGTAAGATGTATTGCTTCTCCAAAATGGTAATAATAAAAGATGAGACTTAAGAACCTTTTTTTGCAACAGACAGTATAGGTAGAATTGAGCACTACTAATTGAGTATACAGTAATACAGTAATTGTATAAATACATTTACTTTTAGGTCTACAAAATACAGTACATGTTCCAGCATTTAATCAGGCCTGGCAAGACTGCCAGCATAACTGTAGTGCCTACTGTGAATGTAGTCGGGGATCTAGCGCTCAGTGGTGCTGCCATGGTGCCTGCACCCACCTCCCCCGGGTACTGCCTCTTCATGCCCTGCATGGGCATCCCTTGTGGCCCCCGGGGGCCTGGGTAGCCCTGCTGGGGCATCCGCTGACCGTGGCTCCCGAAGGGCCCCATGCCCTGGGGTCGCGGCTGGTTCATGCCCATGGGAGGCCCGCCCATGTTGGACGCGTTCATGCCGCCGCCCATGGGGTTCATGTTGCCCGGCAGGGAGGGTGGGCCCCGGGGCCCCTGCTGGTTCATGAACTGGCCACCGTACGCCTGGTTGGGTCCCATCTGGAAAGAGGAAGACATCTGTACAGAAGGCAGGCCGCATTAGGACTCACAGAGTGCCTGAGCATGTGGGTGCAACTGACTTTTTGTTCATCACGCTGGGGGAGCTTATCTGTCCTCCGACCTAAGAGAGGCAAGGATGCTTCTGTGGCTCAGCACTGACCAAGAGTAAAACCAAATCCTTGTGCTGCAACAGGAGGTCCATGTTTGTGCTAGTTTGCTAAGCAACTCATTCAACTTGTGCTGTGATTGCGGTGTGTTTAGAGTGGGGTGTACTGTGCATTATGTGTCCAAGTATAATGGAGCTGAAAGTTTGTCGTCGTCGTCATCATCATCATCACCACCATAATCCTACATAAAATGTTGTGTGTGTGTGTGTGTGTGTGTGTGTGTGTGTAAGGGCCTCTTACCGGTCCATATTGGTTCATGTCCTTGTTCTGGGTCTCCTGCAGGGCGGCCACCGTTGCCGTGGCAGTTGCGGTTGCCGTGGCGGCGGCGGCAGCGACTGCGGCGGCGGCAGCAGCTGCAGCAGGTTGGGTGAAGTCGGAGGGCGGTCGGGAATGGGGAGGCATTCCCATACCTCCGGGAGTGTTGGGACCGCCAGGGTAACTGTAGGAACACAAGCCAAAGTTTCACAAAGTTACTTTTAATATGTCACTTTGCTTTGAGAACATGAGACACAATTATACTTCCATATCATTTCCCACCCACAACATGAAGCATGCTATGCTTGAAATGTGTTTTGTTTGTGTTGTTCGTGTTTGACTATAATAACAGTGTTTGCTGCTTTCTTCTCTTGAAAAATCTTAAATCTTTACAAGAAATTTACCTGGTTTAATATAGGATATATATATATATATATATATATATATATATAAGCTTTAGTGTATACAAAGGCACATGGACGACTACAGATAGTATAACTCAAATCTCCTCATAGAACCCCCTGTACTAGCAGCTAAATATGCATTATAATCTATGGTTTATTGGTATTACATGTCTTAATAGTGCTGAAAAGTCACACTCTGACACAAATACCCCCAACCAGCGCGACTCCCCGTCCACACCCCGGCCCTACTGTACAGCTGGACACTCACCTGCCCCCGTAGCCCCCTCCGCCGGGGTAGTTGGGTCGGCCATACATGTTCTGCTGCATGTACGCCTGGTTGCTGTTTCCCTTGCCCGAGAACTGCTGCTGCTGGCCTTGGAACTGGGGCGAGTTGATGCCCGGGTTGCCCCCCGACATGCCCGAGCCCATGGGGTTGCCGCCGGGGTTCATGGGGTTGTTGCCGCTCGCCATGGGGTTCCCCAAAACCTGAGAGAGGGAAAGAGAGAGAACAGGCCAGTAAGGACGAGGAAGATGATGAGGAACTTGAGGAACACTGAGGGACATGAATCCCAGTGTGCACACACACAGTGGGATTGTGCTAGCAAAGTTGTATTTCCACCTCAACCAATCAGGCTTCACCTGAGGTTCACTGTAGGTTGGATCATTCCTTTTCTAACAATAACTGCTTTGTTTTGGCACATTTTTCCACCCCCTGTGCGTTATCCTTGAATATCTTGAGCAGCCGTGAAAGCAATAAGGGCGCAGCAAACACAGGAGTTATTTGGAAAAAAAGGGATGAGGATTGCAAAACCAATAGGCGGGGCCTGTGGTGGAGACATCATTTACTCCCACAGTTCCCGAAAATTTGACTGTCTACTGCGAGACAGTCAAAACAGGGAGGTGAGAGGGAGGGAGAGAGAGAGAGCGCCTCTTAAAAGTTAATTCTCTGGAACACTACATGAAAGTGCTGTGGTCATGGGTTGGGCAGCTGCAGGCATATGCTTGAGTGAGTGTGTGTGTGTGTGTGTGTGTGTGTGTGTGTGTGTGTGTGTGTGTGTGTGTGTGTGAGAGTGATTCTCTGAATTTGTAGTTCTACATGCAAATCTACAGTATGTGATGCATACTGAAAATGTGTGAGCATGCACACTGTTAATCTGTATATATGCATCTAAGCGTGTTCAAGTGTGTTTACGCGTGTACAGTATGTGTGGGTGTGAGTGCATGTGTGTGGATTCTCACCTGACTTTGTGACGTATTGGTTACACCCCAGACAGTGGTCACCACGGAGAGTGATCCAGGAGGCTGATTGGTGTTTTGTTGCCAGGCGACCGAGTCGTACGGAAATGACCCGTCGCTGTGGAGACAGATTAAACAGTAACGTCAGGAACTCGCCACTGTGAAGGCCCAGATGAGTCAATCTCTAGAGTGCCAGACTAAACAGACAATCACTCTCTATGAAATGTGACTCACTGAGACGGAGTTTTGCTCACATACTGAAGAAGCGCTTGCCCTAGCCTAGAGTGACTAAACCAAACTAACAGGTTTACTAACATTATAAAAAAGTAGATCAACCAACCCAAATTTTACATGAGTATAAGTATAAGTATAAGTATATATACTCTTTTGAGCCCGTGAGGGAAATTTGGTCTCTGCATTTATCCCAATCCGTGAATTAGTGAAACACAAACAGCACACAGTGTACACACAGTGAGGTGAAGCACACACTAATCCCGGCGCAGTGAGCTGCCTGCAACAACAGCGGCGCTCGAGGAGCAGTGAGGGGTTAGGTGCCTTGCTCAAGAGCACTTCAGCTGTGCCTACTGGTCGGGGTTCGAACCGGCAACCCTCCGGTTACAAGTCAGAAGCACTAACCAGTAGGCCACGGCTGCCCTTATGAGCGATGTATCAAAACAAAAAAGTAAATATATATGTAAACCACTAAAAACTATAATATAAAAACTATATCCTTATATATAATTACCGGTAAATATATATCATATTATAGATAGAGGTCATATATCCTACGTTACTATAGAAAGAAGTGCCTTCTGAAAGGCTACATGTAATCAAGTACTTAGGGTAGGAATATAGCAAGCATTGTAAAAAGACAATAAACACTGAATGAAGAAACAATGAAGTCTGCCATTCACTGTGCCATCATGACCATGATGACCATCCACAGTGTCCCGCTGTGTTGCTGTTGTGTCTGTGTAATGTGTGCTGTGCTGTGCTCACCCGTGAGACAGGCCAGGCTTCATGGGGCCCATGGGCGGCTGCATGGGCACTTTCCCTTGCGACTCGCCCTGTCGAGACTTCTGGTGCCGGAGCAGCAGCAGACGACCCAGCTCCTCACACCAGGAAGACAGCAGCGCTGATGACAGAAGGACAGGGATAGAAAGAGAGAGAGAGAGAGAGAGAGAGAGAGAAACGGTCAAGCACTCAAAATGGCACAGTTGCGTGATACAGGAATGCAGGGATTTGCAGGAATAGTACACAACCTGAAGAGCTTCAAAGGCAACTAGAGATCTGACACAGAAACCTCCTCAGACTAAGAATCTTTGTCATTGCTACAACGTATCTGTGTACCTGACAATAAGAATAGTTTGACTCTCGGGAGGATTCTAAAAACAATCCTTAATCAGAGCTTTTTAAGTGGAACTAAAGAAGGCCATCTGAAAGTAACACTGAAGGGATCCACACTGAATCCTCTCCTCTATAGGGTATGTGTGTGGGGTTAGACGCTGAGCTAGTTATAGTCAAGCAGTTCCACACTATGACCACTAGGAGGTGCCCTGGCCCCAGTGCGAGGCATGGGGGGACTTCTGCTCCAGCCTCCCTGCTACTGGAGGTCTCTCTGAGCGCTTGATCACATCATGTGCTTTTCATCTGCAGTCAATCTCTATCCCCATGCAAGCTACAAAAGAGCACTTCCCCTCTTCCTCCCTGATGGAAAATGAAAGTGTGTGTGTGTCCTAGTGCAGGCATGTGTGTGTGTGTGTGTGTGTATATATATGTGAGTGTGCGTTCTAGTGCAGGCATGTGTGAGTGTGTGTGTGTGTGTGTGTGTGTGTTTATGTGTGTGTGTTTTCTTGCATGTGTATGTGAATGTGTGTGTGTGTGTGTGTGTGTGTGTGTGTGTGTTCTAGTGCAGGCATGTGTGTATGTGTGTGTGAGATCGTGGCCCCAGGGCAGCTGCCAGTGCTTGTGATTCTTATGACTTTCCACTGAAGAGACAGTGCTCACGTTACATTTTCATCACCCTCAGTCTAATAATCTGCAGCACTACCAGAGAAAAGAGAACAGATTTGTAACAGAGACGGGGGAGAAAGGAAGAAAGAGAGACAGAGAGAGAGAAAAGGAGGGATAGAGGGGATAAGATACGCAGAGAGAGCAAACAGAGGACAAAAAATATATTCCTCTCTCTCTCTCTCTCTCCACACAAACACACCTAAGGACCAGAGGCATTTGGATCGAGAGCAGGCAAAACAAAACACTGTTTTCAGAACAGAACAATCCTTAAGACATAAACCTGAAACTTCAACACAAACACACAAACTCACACACACACACACACACACACACACACACACACACACACACATCCATCTTGTGAAAGTGTTGCATCTTGGCCCCAGCAGGCAGCTCCGTCTTTCATTTGAACACTGAGCACATTTGAGCACACCATCCTCGCAGTGTGAAGACGTGTATGGAGTGGAATACAAAAGATGTGTACAGATGGTGCCAGCAGTCTTTCAGCTCCCCATCTCTCTCCCTCTCTCTATTCTCTCTCTCTCTCTCCTTCAGTCATCTCCCTCTCTCTAATTCCCTCTCTTTTTTGTTCTCTCTCTTCTCTCTCCCCCTGTCCCTGTGTCTCCTTCCCTCACTCCCTCCACCCCTCTTTCCTTCTCATTCCCCCCTCTCTCTCTCCCCATCTCTCTCCTCCCTCCCCCTCTTTTTCTCCCTCTCCGTCTCTCTGTTGAAGCAGCTGGGCTTTTCTCCTTCGTGGTTTGCTGAAGCAGGTGGCAGCGCGCACACACACACACACACACACACACACAAACACAGAGGCGGACTCTGGGCACTTGCTCTGGGCGATCGATCCCCAGCCGTCAACGAGGCAGACCTCGGGGTGGCAATGTGACCGAGCGAACACCCCGCCGCGGGTGCCCTTCACTGCCCCCTAAGCCACCCAGGGCCAGAGAAACAGCCAGTACGCACCACACACCCACAGCACAGCCACAGCACGATAGAGGCACCCAACTCCCATATGCTATACACGTGAGAGCCCCACCCGTTTGGCTGATTTCCTGCACCGTCACCTTTTCAGACCGCAAGGACACGAGTTTAGTGACCACAGAACAGATATTAATGAAGTGCTTACACGTAGTGGCTACATGGTTAAGTGAAACATACTTCAGAACGTCTCACGGTGAGGTTGGATCAAGTGGTTTAGCAAGTGTGTCTATACTGTGCTCAAACCTGTCAACAAACGGCCAACGGAGTGGACCATGTGTCGCATTTCAACAGAGCACAGACATATCTGATGTAATTATGGGATGCTCTTATGTAAAGCCTATGGCAACACAGGCCTTTCTACAGAAGACTAAGTACACTTAAGACTCACCACTGGGTTGTATTCCAACATGATGGCATCATGGCACACCATGCCAGCAAAACCACCGGCAAAGCCACACTCAGACAGGAGAAGACTGGCAGTGATTTGGCAACAAGCAACTGAGGAATGTTAATGAAAATGTAGCGTCTCGTAGCGATAACAGGCAAAATAACAATTTACCACACAAGACGTTGCACGACAATGTCTCAGCTTTTGAGACGACAAGCAATGGGCGACGAGCGAATTGGCAGCGGTCTGTCCACGGCTTATAAGTTGTCGCAGTGCCTCTGCCCGGTGTGGTTTTCCGGTCGCAGACCATTTGCATACTGACAACACATGAGACATTGCTTATGTCAGCCTAGCAAATGGCAACATGAAAGGGACCGGGGAAATACCTTTCACTGGCGTGGGCCATAATCGCCCACCACTAACAGACTCAATACAGTTGAGCTGCTTCATCAGCTCCTCTCTCACACATTCACAAATCAGTCAGAGGCATAAAAATACCTGGGGAAAACCTTGGAGAAAATCCTTTCATCAGTGGGGTTCCCTGACTTGCTGATCACTAACAGACTTACTACAGGTGAGTTACGTCCGACAGCCCCTTCCATTACAACCTTCACAAATCATCAGAGAGAGTTGTGAAGAACGGATCATGGACACGGCAACAAAAGAGAGGAGTGTGGGAGTGAGTGGCGAGAGGGAGAGAGGAGGAGAGGGTCTCGTCTCTTCTCTTCTCAGCTCGTCTCATTTCGTCTCGTCTCACCACACCTCAGTTCAGCGGGTGGAGTTACACCCCCCGTCCCAAAGCCCAGTATTAAACACCAGCTTATCGCTCCAGGAAATCACCACCTTGGTCAAGCAGAACCGCTCACACAGAGGCTGCCACTCTGTCATCGAGAGAGAAAGAGAGACAGAAAGAGGCTGTGTGTGTGTGTGAGTGTGGTTGAGGGTTTCACATGACTGAGAGAAGATAGCAGACAGAGGACTTTAACAGGCTCAGTGATTTCTGCTGTCAACTACTGCCACTACCATCTCGCCACACTCAATCCCTCTCTCTCTCTCTCTCTCTCTCTCACTCATACACACAACACACACCAGACACAATCTCTCTCGCTCCCTATCATACACACACACACACACACACACACACACACACACACACACACACACACAAATAAATCCCACAGTATATAGATGTATCTTCTACTGAGACAAACACAAATAAACCCTCTCTCTCTGTCCCAACCCCTTGGCTGGCCTCTCTCCCTGCCGTTCCCACTGGGGAGCAGTGAGGACACAATGTAAGGATTGTCTGCCTCCCCGCTCTCTGTCTGCAGCCAGTTCAGCAGGGGCCAAACAGCTCTCTCACAGAGCGCTGCACGGCCAAACTAGAACTCAGAGACTGCACTACGCACTACATTAAACACTTCAACAGAACACATCCAAAACACACACACAGATACGCGCGCAAGCACAAGCACACGCACACACACACACACACAGAGACACACACAGACACAAGAGCAAACATGCTGCATCTAACGGCCAACTTGCCACCCAACAAGCTAATCTGTCAATGCTGACTCCTAAATCACCACTCTGAACATTTTCTCTCTCTCTCCATTTCTTTCTCTCTCCCTCCCTCTCCCTGCTTCTCTCTCTCTCTCTCTCTCTCTCTCTCGTTGACAGAGATGAAAACAGGATTAGGTCCTCTCTATTATTTTCGGCGTTCCAGTCAGTGCTCTGTGTTATTGAGGCCTGCTCCCCCAGGCGTCGGTGCAGTTGAGACTTATTGATACATCTGTGGGTTTACAGCCCCAGCCCCACTGCCTGCTGGTCATTCACAGTTAAGAGCAGTAATGGATCTGAGGTGTGTGTGTGTGTGTGTGTGTGTGTGTGTGTTCTGTGAGCCGACGATACAGCTTGAAGCCACAGTGACCCCATGAGATAAATGAAAAATGGTGTGTGCTGGTGCTTGATGCTTCTTCAATTTTCTCCCCCTTCACCACTGGTTTCTCTGTCAAGGCCCCACGTCTGTTCAGTGAGGGCCATCAGGAGCTACCACTGCTTGTGTGCTGGGAAACTAAAAGGGCTACAAGAATTATTTGATGTGTGTGTGTGTGTGTGTGTGTGTGTGTGTGTGTGTGCATACAATCAAGTATGCTAGCTGGCAAATGTGTCCACCTGTGTCCACCATGTAAACAAAAGCAGCCATATTGTAGACTCTGTCTCCACACCAGAGGCAGCAGGGATGGCTGATGCTGAAGGCTCCCAAACCACAACGCACATGCACACACCTCACACACATGCACACACCTCATCTCTCTCCCTTTTCTGCACTGGACACCTGCTCCTTATCCGCATCACTGGTCTCTTGCCAGTCGTCCATCCCATACAAGCAGTAGACAGACAGACAGACATGAATATACACACACACAGATACACACCACAGACAGTGTCTCAGTAACCTCTCAATGTCCTTGTAGTTAAAAGGTTACACCTCTCCCGTTTCTGCCCTGGGACCTTCATCAACCTTTTCATGTTTGCAAATGATCTCATCCACCCACACTCATCCACCCCCTCTTTCTCTCTCTCTTTCTCTCTCTCTCTCTCACACACACACACACACACACACACATAAATACACAAGTGTGACTAGTATCCCTGTAAGGCTAGTAGTTGTTGTGACCAGCAGTGTCTGAGTTCTCTGTTCAACACTTCACATTCATTCACTTCACAACAACCTTAGAATCTTTTGCAATAAACGCTAAATGACAATGAGTTAATGGTTACTTGCACCTCACTTTGAATGAAACAACTATATGTACAGGCAAATGTAAAGGCCTGTAAAGGCATGTCACTCCAAAGTATTTCCAGAGGCTGAATGAGAATCTGAGAGCATGATAAAAGTTCAGAATTAGCTCCTTAGTCCAACTGACAAGCTAACATGTTTCTGATGCAAAAGTAACACATTCAGAACAAACACTAATAACGTTTTAACTCAGTGTCACAGTATCCTTTGTGTTAAAAGTGTTGGACGAGTTGTACGGCAAGGGAGCCGTAACCATAGTTACTCAACAAGCAGCACGGAGGCCGGGATAAACATTCCTGAGAGGGCCTAGGAGAGTGGTGTGTGTGTGTGTGTGTGTGTGTGTGTGTGTGTGTGTCCAGTGCTCTACAGCATCTACAGTGTGTTTGGAATGAACAGGACAAAAAAAAGAAAAATAACTAAATCAGAAAAAAGGAGACAAAAATACCGTTGAATCCACTGCCTGAACCCCCCACCCTCCAATCTTTTCCCTCTCACTTTCTATCTCTAGCTCTTTCTCTCTCTCTCTCTCTCTCTCTCTCTCTCTCTCTCTCTCTCTCTCTCTCTCTCTCTCTCTCTCTCTCTCTCTCTCTCTCTCTCTCTCTCTCTCTCTCTCTCTCTCTCTCTGCACTTGTTGTTCAGGCCCCCACTAAATGGGATGCCAAGCAGGACACAGAGCCCACAATCCCAGCAGCCCCGGCTGCCCGCATGGGTGAGGGCTAATAAATCATGGCTGTCTCGCGCTCCAGTCCCTGGCACTGCCCGCACCGTGGCACAGATGAGATGCCCACAAACCCCCTCTAAAATCAACACTAACCTCACATCACCATCACCACCAACACCACTCGCCTGGCGTCTAAAGCCTCTTTGTCTTTGTCCAGATGCCACAAATGATCCGGCCATGCCAACCTGATAATGTGAAAAGACTGAATGGTTGGAACTTGGCTGCCAGGGGAATGCCCCCCACTCTCTCTCTGTGTGTGTGTGTGTGTGTGTGTGCACTGTAGGTTACATTCAGTTAACTGTATCACAGTGCAGCCATTAATTGGAACAAACCAGTCTACCTGGAGCAGGATGGGGGCTTTGTGCCCAACAACCTGCTCCTCAGCCTGAAACCACCAGATGTGTAGGACAGAGAGGGACTGACGGAGAAGAGAGGGACCCTGGGAGGGATAAGGGGAAGCCCACCACAGCTTTAACTCTTAAGTCTAACACTAAACAATCACTCTTGCAAAAGCATACAGCTGGCAACATACTAGGAGGTTTGCGAAATAGCCATCATAGCTGTGGTGTGTATTTTTTTTTTAGCAGTATATATATATACTGCTAAAAAAAAAATAAGGGAACACTTCAATCATACACTGGATCGGTACTCTGACACTGTTTGGTTGAGGATGGAGGGTTTCAAAAAATGTGTTTTAACAATTGTGGAAAACTGTAAGTGTTCCCTTAATTTTTTTTGAGCAGTGTATATATATTCAGCAGAGACTGAGGACTGCATTGATGTACTGTACATGTGGCAGCCATACACTCTCTGTCGCCAAGCTTGCGTTGGTCTAATTATGAAGCCGTCCAAAAAGGTCCCTTCATCCATCTGTTCCAGTCTAGGACAGATGATACATGTTTCTCCACTTTTATGGATCACCATCCTTACATTGCTCCTCTTTCTCACTCCTTTTTGCTCACACATCTTGTGTCTCTCTCTCTCTCTCTTCTTTTCTTTCTCTCCAACTCACTGTCCTTCCTTTCCCCCCCTCTCTGTTCTGGAGCCGAGCTGGATGTGCCTCAGTCAGCCCCTCAGACGAGCTCATCAGTGGGGACTCCCTCTAACCTCTCTGGCTGCTTCTGCTCCTCCAGCCTCATGCAAGCCACATGCATGAGTGACGATGGCTCAGGAGGTAGGAGGAGTCATGCAGTCACTGGAAGGTTGCTGATTCGAGCCCAACTACCACCCTGTCAACGTGCCTTTGAGCAAGACACTGAACCGCAAATACTTTCAATGTGCTGGCTGGCACCTTGCATGGCAGCCTCCGCCATCAATGAATGAATGAATGGGTGAGTGAACGGGTGAATGTGAGGCATTACTCTGTAAAGCTCTTTAAGTGCTTGAAGAGGTAGAAAAGCACATCAATTCAGGACAGCCCTGTGGGTCTAATGGATCTGAACTGAAGTGTGTATAAAAATACATGCAGCACTCTCCATGAGAAACAATCTCCATGAGAAACAAACAGCAACTATAATATTAAAGTAAAACTATAATATGGCAATACATGGAAATACAAGAATGAAACAACTCCAGTGTTGGAGCATCGCCTCAATGTTGTCTTCCTGTGGCATCCCTCCATGTGCTTACTTTCCACTTGTTACGCCAGCAATTGCCACATCACACCCAGCCACCACAGCTGGTCCTCTGATAGAGATGCTGGATGTCCCGTTTTGATTAAGACCTTTACTAATGCCACACAAATTGACTCCAAATGCGGTCTTGTCCTTATGTGCCTCTCCACAAAGAGAGCCTGTCCACAGCTTTTTTTTTTTCCAGATGAACATGAACATCAAAACATCAGCAGATACATAAAAGCATGATACTGATGCCAGACACCAAAACGCTTAATATGCTAAATGCCAGACTGCTCAATAAATTACTAAATCATCACACATTTATTCCAGTGTAAAAAGTCATGCCTCAGCACCCTGCAAATCCCACAATACAATGCTTAGATTGCAAAGAAGGACCACCAATACAGACTTCCATAGACACATTTGAATGCGGTCAGACAATGGGACAACTGACAGTAAACATCTAATCGTGTCACATCCCAAGTAGGTCAGGTTGTGGTTGTCCCCATATTTTAGACGCAGTCTTCAAAGAATCAAACAATAGTGCCCCCCCCCCACACACACACACACACACACACCCACACACACACACACACGACCCCCCCATCCAGGCCAGAGGACCCAGCTAGACTTCCTGGGGCGCGGCAGTGGTAGCGACAGCGGCGGTGGCGGGAGCATACGCCCCCTTAAGCCCGAGCAGCCGGGGGAAGCTCCAGCCTCTCGGCCTCCCACCGAGATCTTGCTAAGTTGCCTCCACATCAATCCAACCTAAATTCAATTTGCAATTGGTTAATGCACAGCGCTCCTCGAAGGCTGCAAAGCTGATTTACCGAGGATGGATAAAAGGGGGAAGAGAGAGGAGAGAGAGAGAGAGAGAGAGAGAGAGAGAGAGAGAGAACAGTCATTTCCCCCAAACCTACATCTTTACACTTTAATTCAGGTCATCAAGGGAAGCTTGGAGGCCCTACAGGGCAATGATGGGCAAATACTGCAGTAATATCGGCTCTTTCCATGCCGTACCAAATCATTCAGCTTCCCTGGCCCTCTATCTGCATCAGTATCAGTGGAGATGTGGGGATATTTCTAGTGTGTGTGCTTGCGTGGTGATATTCTAAATCTTTGCAGCATTATGCAAGAAATTATTTTGAAACTGAATAAGAGAATGAATGTTATGTCACCTCAAAGGGCAATAACAAGTAATGGTGAGATTGTTGAGGCCTTTATTATTTTACGCTAGTGGGAATTGGACTGTGTGTGTGTGTGTGTGAATTTGTGTGCCAAACAGACCAAATTAATGTGCATGTAACTGTGTGTGTTTGTGTCTCCAAGCCAAAGCAGACACCTGTGTGTTTGTATGAGTTTGTGTCTGTTTGTGGTCATCTGCCAAGTGAACATGTGTGTGTTTGTGTGTGTGTGTCTGTTTGCCCCCGTGTTGTCAGCTTATCACAGTGGGTGACCTGCCATATGAAAACACACACAAATGCACACACACACACACTCACAAACACACACATACAGAAATACACACACACACAACAAGGGAGGGGAGCTTAGAGCTGGCCAGACGGTTTCCCCGAGCAACAGGCTGCCCTTAGCGGAGGGGGAGCGTTAAGTCTACGTCTGCGATGATCCTAATTAAAGGACAGAGCAGATGCTGGAGGGGACCGGCCAGATATGAAGGGAGGGGGGGCGACAGAGATGGTGGCCGGGGTGGGTTGGAGGTGGCAGACCAGGACCCTGTTACAGGCTGGCATTCTCCTAGCCAAAGCCCCCACCCCACACACACACACACACACACACACACCTCATTAATGGTGGGCCATAAGGTCAGCAGCAAAAGTGCGACTGAACAACAGGGCGTGAGGGCTCTTTGCGCAAAATCCTCATCCGTAGGTGATGTGCACAGTTGTACATGACACAGCCACATTTTACTGAAGCACAATTACAAATGGAAGCATAAACCCCTTTGTGTGACTATTTTAGGACCATGGGCCCGGTCCCCACAAAAGCACAAAATAACGATAACAGACACACACACACACATCCCACTACAACTGGCATAACTGCTTGACTGCAGGAAGACAATACTCTATGAGACTGTTCAGCACAAACGAAGTTACTCACACAATTCAGGCACGACTATACACACAGATCTTCACCCAAACTCAGCTGGAGTGGTGGCGGCGCTCTAAACAGCCCTGGCTGGTTTCATCAGGGCACCGGCAGTCTCCCGCAGCCTCCACAGCAGGTGTGGACATCAACACCCTGTCAAGAGGCTAGCTGTGGATCTGATAGGAGGAGCTCGCTGGAGCCCCAATAAGGTGTGACACACGAGGCTACACGAACAAAAACAGGATTGTGTGCCTAACAGGGGAAGCTACACCAGGCGTTGCTAATTGTTGCAGCAGATGCAACGTGAACGGAGCGCTTCAGTTACGTGCCTGGTGTAGCTTCCCTGTAAGGTGTTTAAACAAACACGAGGCTGAATTAGGAGAATTAGGAGATTCTTGGGAGATCCTTTTAGATCTGTTTTACAAGGAACTCCGACTTAAACTTGACCAGGTCAAATTTACTAAGTGGACAAGCTGGGTATTAATCACAGAAGTCAGCACATGTTCTGTCAAACTGCCTTCGAATACACCTGACGTCCAGAGTGGCCTCCAGGTCCAAGGCGACCGCCGCCTGGCATTCAATCCTCTTGTTTATTGATTGAATAATTGCTTTAGCCGACTCCAGCAAGACAGACGGAGAAATCAAAGCCTGGGATACAGTACCAGTTCCACGAACAGCAGGAATCCACTTTACCTTGGGAGGAGGACACCTGGCTCAGCTTCAAGGCCTCTCTCTTTCTAACTCTCTCTTTCTCTCTGTCTTACTCCCTCTCTTTCTTCTCTCACTCTCTTTCTTTCTTTCTCTCTCTCTCTCTCTCTCTCTCTCTCTCTCTCTCTCTCTCTCTCTCTCTCTCCATGGTTCCCCCCCCCCCTCTATTCCACTATTCTCTTTTTCCCAATAGCTGCATGTGGTTAAATCATGAGATCAAGCTCTATGTTAAGTGAGCACAACCATTAATTGCAAATGTTACTTCTCTTGAGGCACTCACAATATGAGCATTATTTAATTATGCTGCATGACACATGACATGATATGTCAAATCTGTTCTGTGTTTTACAGAGTCACACAACACTCCCCGAAACTAAGTAAACCAAACACTTTACCTCCTAGCTCTTCAGATTAAGAGACCTGAAGAGTATATTGACACACCCATCCACCCACACACACACAAACACTCACACACCTTTTAACTCTGCAGCTCAGGAACATCGGGTCCGTAACTACTAACCCTCTAAATCAGGCAAGTCTCAATTTCCTGAAATCACAAATGCTGCTCTCTCAGACGAACCCGCTTTTCGAGGCCTACGCCACTTTGGATAAACATGACCACTGAGAAGCCGTAGGTGTGAAATACTCCGCTGTGACTTATGCACACTCTCATATACGCGATCATATAAGTTCCCTCCCTGGCCCACATACATACTGATTGAGACATACACCACAAATAACCAAATGTGAGAACATCTGCTGTACGACCACAGCTTTGTAATGCTGTGCAACGTTCAGCTCTCCCCTACTGCAAGAGACACATTCAGAAATCTACTTTATAGCCTTGTGCCGCTAGTTCAGCTTGGGCATGTCCTCCATGGTGAGAGATGAGGACATAATGCTTTATCAATGCACATCTGATCAGCACTAACACATTTTTATATGCACCAGAGCAAACCAAATGCGGGGAAACCAACCCTGGAGTTGACATACAGCTCAATATCCCACTACAGCTGTTTGGGTACTTGCAATTCAGGCCAACTGCTGGCTGTAACTCAATTTTACGGGACAGATAGCAAAACATTATTCATAATTATGCATGCTTTTAGCATGCTGTATAACTCATTATTTGTATGCCACCATGTTTATTGATGTTTACTGGCTATAAACCAATATGTCTGTTCAACTCGGCCTTAGTTTTTTCCCAATGTAGCTCAGGCATTCATAAAAAAGAAATATTAAGCAATTCAGGATAACAAATGAAATATTCAATTCAATACATACTTCATAAAGAAATAAAAGACAGGCTTATTCTGCCCTGCCTGCTTGTGTAGTACACCTGTCAAACCAAATCTGGGAGGGCTGTGTTTTTGCTTGTCAAAATGGAAAACAAGACGTGCTGTTTATGCACATTCAGAGGAGAAAGAACAGAACCCTCAAAGAGAGCAAGAGAAAGAAGGAGAGAGGGAATGAGTGACTCATTATGAGGAGTGCAAGAGCTTTAAATCACACCTGGGCCAAAGAAGCGTGAACTTCTAATTCACGTCGTCATTGTCAGCGGTTGCCTGTGTAATTTATTCTATTTTAACAATTTGTGTGATTATAGAAAATGAAACATTTACCTTTTTCAAATGAATGGCAGGTTAGCACTGCAACACATTCATCAGTAGGGCAAAACTAACCTGTCTCACAGCAGTCTAACCCCAGCTGACGTTCCTACTTCGTGGGTGAACAATCCAACTCTTGGTGACATTGCGCCCTGTGGCAGTTGATCTGAGGGAGATGTTTGTCTGAACACTCTTTATTACCCAAGAATCTCATGGGAAGGTAAATCACCCAAACAAACCTCACAGTCTCACTCCCATATGCAAGGTCTACACCTCTGTGATGAACAGGAGTTCTGTTCCCACCATCAGAGGCTTTGTCTCTCCAAACT
>NC_063210.1:13723263-13738263 GCF_017589495.1 Alosa alosa | reverse complement strand
AATGGTCTAGACAGGGCCGCGTTTCCTGTGAATGCCCGTGGGATGCGTTGTTGTCCTCTGACCGGCCATAAAGCATGTGCACAGACACTGAGACACTCGTCCTCAGCTGAAACCAGCACGACATCTCTCCCTGCCAAAGTGCAAAAACATAAGAGTATCTGAAGTCCTTCCCCCCTAATTCCACACAATTTTCCTCTTCATCTGTGTACTATTAATCTGTTGCCTTTCACAGGTCTTCATTTTGTGGTTTTGTTATCACTGTTAGGGGTTAGTCGAAGTTAGCGTCTACTCTAAGTTAGCGTCTACTCTTAGTTAGCGTCTACTCTTAGTTAGCGTCTACTCTTAGTTAGCGTCTACTCTTAGTTAGCGTCTACTCTAAGTTAGCGTCTACTCTAAGTTAGCGTCTACTCTCTGACGCAGGCGTTGCTGTGGGAGCCGGCTGGCTTCGGGGAGAGCCGCCTCTTGGAGCGAGTCCCACCGTTTCTGACACTCTAAAACACCCGGGCATGACCACCAGCCATGTTTGCAGTCCTCTGTGTTATTTTCTATTTAGGAAGAAACCACAGCTAAACTAGCAGTTACTCAGTGCAAGCCCATGCTGGATGGAGAGAGAGAGAGAGAGAGAGAGAGAGAAAGAAAAGGAAAGAGCACTTGGAGGAAATTACATGGGGATGTGTGTGATGCTTCGGATGGTGTGACACACACTGCTCCTGACCTTACCACTTGTCTGCAAACAGACCAACCCAATCAGAGGTTTGTCTCTCTTCAAGACCACAACTATCCAAACAAACTCTCAGACAGATACAGCTTTCTCTTCAAAGGGAAATGGATGACTGCTTAAATCGTGGATCATGGACCTCAAGGCAGTTGTTGTAATGACAGGGAAGCGCGTGAGGTTGACAGCAGCTATTCATAACGAAAGAGGACCACATTATATAGGACTATACATTAATGCTATGGCTTAACAGAAACTCTTGTAGTGCCACAATAGCATTTACGACTCCACCAGTGAGCACCTTAGGAACTTACACTAGCTTTCGAGTAGCACAAGACAAAAAAATAACAATTAGGCTGTCATGTAACAAAAGGGCCCATCTAAAAGTCATGCATGAAAGGTGCATTGCACAAACTGGTTCTACCTGTCAGGAAGCCAAACTGCCTCAAGGTTGTGTTCTGCCGTAGTTGTGCTTTTGACTCCTGACTTGCTCCTTCTTGCACCACTATATTTGTTTACTGAACTCTAAATTGTCACAACTACAGGGCTAATGTGTTTTTAGAAAGCACCCAGTCGGCTTCACCAAATGAGCGAAATCAATACGGCTGTAAAGTGTAAGCGTAAAGATATTTAACTTTGAAGACAAGTTGCTAACAGGTTTTGGTAAAGTGAGATAACATATATCAACACCCAGTCAAATAGCGTTTTGAGCTTTCGACAAAAAAGCCCAAATAATGAGAAAGGCCTAAGCCAGCACAGCTTGTTTCACTGAGTGATACAACCTCTTTATCCTTGTTTAATCTCCACGCTGAAAGGTCTGTGCCACGATAATGGTATGAGAGAAGATTGTGGTAACTGAATACGAGCCTGGCACAATAGTGGGGGCAGTGAAAATCAACCTTTTATAACAAACTCCACTCTCACTCAATCACACACACACACACACACACACACACACACACACACACACACACACACACACAGACCAAAAAAAGCTTTCTTTTGCAGCACCAACAACAGAGGCATTCCGAGAGTCTGTTGAAGCACAAGCAATTTGGAATGTCCCACTCTGACCTATCACGGGGGGAATCATGAGTAGGCATTTTTTTCTCCCCCATGTGGACTCTTGTGGCGGACAATACCAATTATCCTACACGGCGAGAGAAATGGATCTCAAATGGAGAATGATATAGAATTCCCGTTGGGTGTGCAAAAGGCTTTATAATTGCCCCTATCAGTCGCAATATAGTTTACACAACAAGGGAGGCGCCGCGGTAACAGTTGTCACTGCCACTGCTGGTGCATGCCGGCTTCGAAGAAATAGGCTCCGTAATCACAGATTAATAGAGCAGTCTAATCCCATTCACACGGGGGTCACAACCTGCTTTCTGTCGGCCCTCCTCCCACTCCCTCCACCCCCCCCCCGCCCACCTGCAAAAGCTGCCGCTCTCTCTCTCTCTCTCTCTCTCTCATTCATTCCATACTGCACAGTTTGGTGCTGCCCTGCCAAGCGCAAACAGTAATCAAGACCACCATTAAAAATGAATGAGCTCTCGTGGCTCCTGCTTTTGCTCTGAGACTCGCTCTTTGGCGGAGCCTTTGCCGAGATTGATTAAAGCATTTTGTAAACACCTCCCTCTCTCTCTTTCTCTCTATGGCTCTTTTTCATTAGCAGTGTTGAGTCAGAAAGATCAGCACCAAATGCTCAACTTGTCAGAATCAGAAAAACACAAGCAAACCAATGCCACTAAGTGAACACTACTTTGTTTCGCAAATTATACCACTAATTACATTTAAACCGCCCACAGCCAAAAACCCCTCCAGCTCAGCTCCACGCAGATGCTACTACGGGTTGGAATGGTCACTCAGTGGCCATCGGCTCTGTGTTCTGGGTCCTGAAACGGACTGTTGATACCACCAGAGAAAGACTCAACGGCTGGGTCATCGAACCCAGTGTCCACTACACTGTTATCTACCGACAAGGCGTTGTCCCGGATCCCTGGCAGGCCCCATAAACACATTAGTACTGATGCGACACAAGGCAAAGAAAAGCAGCATGCGATTACAGACCTCTGCTCGCTTCCCAGCTCATTTGTGTATGGGTGTGTGGTGTGTGTGTGTGTGTGTGTCGTGTGACTTGGTGCGTCTGGAACTGAGGAGGATCTGGTGACAGCAGAAGCAGGAGCTGAAGCACTGCATAAACACCGCAGCCCTCATCGGAAAAATGTGAGGTGTGTGTGTGTGTGTGTGTGTGTGTGTGTGTGTGTGTGTGTGTGTGTGTGTGTGTGTGTGTGTGTGTGTGTGTGTGTGTGTGTGTGTGTGTGGTGTTGGTGCGTCTGGAACTGAGGAGGATCTGGTGACAGCAGAAGCAGGAGCTGAAGCACTGCATAAACACCGCAGCCCTCATCGGAAAAATGTGAGGTGTGTGTGTGTGTGTGTGGAGAGAGAGAGAGAGAGAGGCAGAAGGATTTGGTAGATCATTCCACTTAACTGTCCACAATATTTATGTCTTATGTCACAACTAGGCCTGAAACCGTTTCAGAACACCGTCTGGATGCAGGATGCTCCGCCTACCTTCCAGCCACTGGCGAAGAAGAACATTATTTTAGGGCGGACGGCGGGGGCCAACCTTTGATGAACTCATAAAACACGGATGCGAGGAATTAACTAAGACGGTCCCAAACGAGAGGGGTGTGGAAAAACCTCACACACTGTCCATTACGGGGAAGGCGGATCTCTTGGGTGCTGCAGAGTGAGCCTATTGCTGCTGTTCTCCACGGTCAAAGTGCTACATTAACACCGTATTTGAAAAAGTGACTTCATGACTTCTTCAATTTAGGATTTTATATCATCTACTAAATAGTCCCAGTATACTGTAAAAAGACTACATATTCAGATCTCATATTGTTGCAGAATACAGTCCATTACGTGCGTGTTAATGCATAACATGATTCACGGAGCATTTCAATCCATGTCTGAGGCAAATAAGTCAACTATGAGCCATAGCAGAGTGCCTCACGCATTTCAATCCTAACCGAAGACAGGTGAGGACCACAAATCAGCCATGCCACAATGCTTTCACATTGGGCACAGCTTTTTGACTGCCTATATATCATATCTTTTATTCAGCGTATCCTTTTCAGCGGGAGTGCAAAATGTTGGCAGGCAACAGGACACTTGATATCTGTATTTTCCACTTTGACAAATGCTTGCGAGTCGGAGACGTCAGGTTTCATCAGACTGTCATCGTTTGCTACGTTTTTCTGTAGCGGACCTATCTACCTTTGACCCTGTCGGCATCACACTTGTACAATCTCCTGCCAGTCAGAGCTACAATCTGTGATTCTGACAGAGGGTTGTTGATATTTGACCTAAACAGTCAATCAAACTCCCTACAAACTACATTCTCTGCTCCTGAAGTGAGTGTTGATTGGCTGTAGCGTAAAGTATGGTTCAGTTTGAGACACTTTGTTTTCCTTTTTACAGATCTAGGATTGTTTAGGGTAAATATTACATTTAAACATATGTAATCATATGTAAATACACCGTTTACTTAAATGAACACATAGAACAACCATACACCGTTTACTTAAATGCACACATAGAATAGACAGCTATCAGAAAGTGAGGAGCTATTTGCTGAATTTGACGCAAAGTGTATTGGATTAGAAAAGGGATAGCATCTTTAAATCAGAAAATACTTATATAAAATCACCTCCATAACTTTAGGTCCGAGCATACTTCTTCTGGCTCTGCCACCATGCATTTAACACTCATGAATGCAAAGCAAGTTGCACTGGTTGTCAACCTGCACTGAACACACAGGAACTAGCTGACATCAGCATTTTTCAGTACACCCAAATACGTCTCAATACCGAGACGAGCCAAACGCACGTCAGCACTGATAGATCATCACAAGCCCTTTTATATTAGTCTAGCACTACAGGTTTGGTTTTAGTTTACCGCTAGCCTGCACCAAGTAACAGCTGCATATGTGTGTGTGTGTGTGTGTGTGCAAGAGAGAGAGAGAGTGTCAGAGAGAGAGAGAGAGAGAGAGAGGGAGAGGGAGAGAGTGTCAGAGAGAGAGAGCTGATGCTATGTGAGCGATTTACGAGCGAGATTAAGTTATTGTGTGATGATTTCATTCAGTCTGGGATAGCTCAAGCATTCCTGAAAGAGACATTAGACCTTTGAGAGACATTAGTGGGCTGTATGATATGATAGTGGTGTGTGGCTAATGACGAGGGCTTGAAACTGCAGACTACAGCAATCAAGACACATGTGGAGAGCATCATGGAGACTGCCGTTTTGGAGGAATTATATGCAGTTCATATGCAGGAAATGCAATATTTTGGACTGCACAAATGCAACAAGGAAATATCACTGTATTGTACTGTATTTAAGAATACTATAGTGGTCCCATTACTGCAGTTACTTTTTGGTGTGCCACGTATAGGTTTTAAAGGCATTGAAATTATAGCATTCAACAAACCAAATGAAATAGTGCATCTAGTGAGAGACAACACTGATGTCGTGCACACGACAGAGAATAATGCTTGGCGGTAATCTACAATTCTGAAACCCAAATCAAAATCACTGTTTATAAGTCACAAACAGCTCTCGTTAAAGCATCACCCTGAAGTGTATTTGCCGACACTTTGAGACCAGGCCAACGCAGCGAACGCTGACTGCTGCTGCTTCTACAGTCCCCACCACCACCACCGCCACCACTCTCTCCGAGGTTAGCCGAATTCTCAGACAACTGTGTTAAACATTTCCATCACCACAGTAAACAAGCTAATTACCCACGCGTCGCCCTCCATCCATCCATCCAGCCTTCCCAGTCCCGTCCCATAATGCAATTCCCCATCGCAACAGCTGACGTGTCAGCCGAGAACAACGCAAAGAAACATTACCCCGACATAGTCATCTTTGGGGCAATGAGTGTGTGTGTGTGTGTGTGTGTGTGTGTGTGTGTGTGTGTGTGTGTGTGTGTGTGTGTGTGTGTGTGTGTGTGTGTGTGTGTGTTCACATGCATGTGTTTGTAACGTATCAATCAATCAATCAATCAATCAATCAACTTTATTCAAGACACAAAGGTCCATAGTGACAACATATATGTTTGTATGTGTGTGTGTGTGTGTGTGTGTGTGTGTGTGTAGTGGTGTGTGTGTGTGTGTGTGGGGGCTGTTGTGTTGTCGAGAGGACTGAGGTGTGACAGTGAGATTGTTTCTTCACAAAGTATTTGGTGTGTGTGTGTGTGTGTGTGTGTGTGTGTGTGTGTGTGTGTGTGTGTGTGTGTGTGTGTTCACATG
The DNA here is from genome assembly GCF_017589495.1 of Alosa alosa. Classification (NCBI taxonomy): domain Eukaryota; kingdom Metazoa; phylum Chordata; class Actinopteri; order Clupeiformes; family Clupeidae; genus Alosa; species Alosa alosa. The sequence continues at coordinate 13,732,233 of NC_063210.1, read as the reverse complement.
CATGTGTTTGCAATATCAATCAATCAATCAACTTTATTCAAGACACAAAGGTCCATAGTGACAACATATATGTTTGTGTGTGTGTGTGTGTGTGTGTGTGTGTGTGTGTGTGTAGTGGTGTGTGTGTGTGTGTGTGGGGGGCTGTTGTGTTGTCGAGAGGACTGAGGTGTGACAGTGAGATTGTTTCTTCACAAAGTATTTGGTGTGTGTGTGTGTGTGTGTGTGTGTGTGTGTGTGTGGGAGTGGAGTGATGTGGAGTGTGATTGTGATGACTGATAAAGCAGGGCCTTACCTGCTGATTTGGGGGTGAATTTATCCCGGTTGGCAGCACACACGGCCAAAAGTCGGTAGCCCAGGTCCAGGTCGAAACCTTGCTGCGCAGCAACCCGGCTGACCACCTGAGGAGGAAAAGGAGGAGGAGGAAAGAGAGGAGGAGAGAGGAGGAGGAGGAGAGAGAGGAAGAGAGAGGAGGGGAGAGGGGCTTTATCTAAACCATCAACCAAAACAATAACTCAGGTTAGGCTGAAGTTTATTGAGGTGACAACCAAGATAATTCACATGAATTATACACATCTAGATACTACAGGTGATCTAGCTCCAGATAAAAACCACTTTCCATCACACACAAGCACACAGACAACTCCTAATACAAAGGCCTTCAGGACATTGTATGTCCTTTTTTTGAAATCGCTGTCACACACAAGCATTCACAAAATTTTGTTACTCCTAAGGACGTACACAATCACAAAAATGCACACTTACACAGTTACACACACCCAGACACACACACATACACAAATAAACACACAGGGTACAAGCATCATTGGTCCAGTGTGCCCCCTCCTTCTCTTTCTATAGAAGCTAATGACTCATGGGCTGATAAATTCATAAGGCACTTGACATTTATAGCCAAGTAGAGAGCGGGGGGGAGAGATAAAGGTAGAAAGGAGTCTTCTGACGCCATGGCACGGACTCCTGCCAAGCACCTCTACACCCCCCACCGACCCCACCAACCCCACCCTCACCACCACCTCCCTGTATTAAGGCCCAAAGCCCCACAGGCCACAGGAGGCCATTGTAAATCACCAGGGGAAAGAGCCCAGAGAGCCCCTTTGATTTACCATTTCCATTATCTGCTACGGAGACCCCTCTGACGCTCCCCCCCCCCCCCACTGACCTTATGAGACGAGCCACAGGGGCCGCTGGAAAGAGAGGGAGGGTGATGTGGGGTGATGTGGGGTTGGGGAGGGGGGGGGGGGTTCGGAGGTGGAACATGAGACGAAAAACTGTGCGGCCATGACATCGACTCCTTTTAATTTTTTCCAGAAACTATAAATCGACTCAAGAAGAGAATCCCTCACTTATTTTCCCGCTCGTCTTTTCCTTTCTCTTCTCCCTCTCCCTCTCCTCTCTCTCTCTCTCTCTCTCTCTAGTTTACATCTAGGACCCACAAGTGTAGGAATCACTGCTACCTCAACCATGTCATTATCGTCCCTAAGTATAGGCCTTGATGTTTTCTAACACCAAAAAAGATCATAAGTATCTTTTTATTCCTCCTTTTTTAAACTTTCAGAGTCTCGTATTTATAGTAGATGCATATTAAGCGGAAGATATATGTGTGCAAGTTGTCTAATTAAACTCTCAGCATAGGAGGCTCGTTTTACGTTAGCCGGTAATTTGAGCACGGGCCAGAGAAACGTTACGACTGGCTCTCGTTTTCGACGCCTTAATTACACACGGGGAGGAGGTGAAATAGCAGCGGTTTTTGGTACTCAAGTAAAGGAGGGGGAAAAAAAACAAGAAAAAAAGAGAAGAAAAGAAAAGACAGTCTTTCTGTTGTTTGTTTTTTTTATTTTTTGCTTTGAGGAACTGATAAGATTTAAGGCCTCCTGGCAGACTAAATTCCAGCTCTTCTTCTGGCCGCGACGAGTCGACTGGCGGCCGATTCGGTATCCTACTCCTCTCGGCCAGCGCAGGCCACAGCCAGAAGGAGACAGAATTAGTTCTGCCGAGTTACAAATCATTTTCCCAGAGATAGAAACGATTTATCTCTGACAAGAGCAAAACAAACAGTTCCATTGGCAACCACAGTTTACAGACTATGAAGAAGAAAAAAAACAGAACCAAGGACACACTCGGAAAAGTGGAATGCATGAAGACAGAAGCTTCTGAGATGGCGTAGAGAGACAGAGTCGTGTCTGAGCACAGGTGACAGATTCTTATCAAAACTCTTCACAGCGGTGATCACTCGATAAAAGCGACAGGCTTAAGCACATTCCTGATATGGTTGATAAATACTCGATAATCTGCACATAAGACCTTTTCCTACAATCATACCACATCTTTCCATAACTTATACAAAGCTATGAATGATCGTGGTAATGAAGATGTTGTCATGGCTTGTTAGAAGCAGCCGTGGCCTACTGGTTCGGACTTGTAACCGGATGGTTGCCGGTTGGAACCCCGACCAGTAGGAACGGCTGAAGTGCCCTTGAGCAAGGCACCTAACCCCTCACTGCACCCCGCTGTAGCAGGCAGCTCACTGTACCGGGATTAGTGTGTGCTTCACTTCACTGTGTGTTCACTGTGTGCTGAGTGTGTTTCAATAATTCACGGATTGGGATAAATGCAGAGACCAAATTTCCCTCCCGGGAACAAAAAAGTATATATACTTATACTTATATACACTATACTTAGAAAGTGTGCTATAAGGACATACAGTGTTGCCTGGAGGGTACACTATAATCACATTCATTCATTTTCACATGATCTAACCTCACAGACATCATGTGACTGCCAGAGTGAACACTGCAAACAACAAACTATTCAGAGTTTAGACATGTGCTGGTGTGACATGAGAGTGTGTGTGTGTGTGTGTGTATGTGTGTGTGTTGGAATGCTTCTGTGTGTTAATGTGTATATGCGTATCTGTACTTAAATGTGTGTGTGTGTGTGTGTGTGTGTGTTTTGATTCGTGAGTAGATCAGGATTTCTGTATGCTAAGCTTGTAGTGCACAACTTGTGAATTGCAAGGCAGCATTCACAGCTCAGAGGAAAATCTCTTTTTTACCGGGGAATCATCACCCCCAAACAGACAAGGTCAGAAAGAAATCTACAACTTTATTTCCTGCTCATAAGATTCTATGTGAACACGGCGATGAACATCTGCATTTCACACTCAGACCAAACGGAAACTGAAACACTGAATCCATCATAGTCATTGATTAATTAACCAAACTATTGCTGAAGTGGCGTCTCAAGTGCAAACCTCAGCATTTCACAACTGTTCATTTTAGATGATTTAATGCATTTAAAACTTTTCTTAGTTTTTGTTCTTTTACCTGCTCATTTGTACTTTGCCCATTGAGCACTTTGCCAATTACTATTGTGCATGAATTGTGTGATATAAATCAAGTCTTTCCTACTGCTGCCTGCCTTCCAGAGTTTAGCAGTGCAGCCATGTGAGGAACTTTGCTAGTGTTGAAGTTTGATATTTTGATATTCTGGGTATTTTGTAGGTTGGCCCAATTGTAATGAGGTACATGGGTGGTGTGGAGGTTTTCTTGTGTGGTCTTGTGGCAGAGGCATGGAAAGCCCAGGCTTCACAGTACGGATGGACGGATGGACGGAAAGACAAAGCAGCCTCCTAAATAAAATGGAAGACATAACTAGTTTGGGCAGAGGGGGAGACTTCCAAAGCCAAAACAGTTTGTTTTCCTGTCAGGACAAATTCCAGTAGCGCAGCTCTGATGATCTACTGTCTGCCCGAAACCATGATACGACGTCTAAGCATTTCCCTCAGGACTCGCACAAAGTAACAAACGGTCTGGGGCAAAACAACCACTACGCCAACAGCAAAGCGCCCACTGAGACGAAAGTCTATCATTAGTTGGCCATGTTGAGAAGGGGGGGGGGGGGGATTCTACAAGAGGGAAACGTATTCAATTAAATTTTCAATGCTCTTACAGACCTCATGCAGATATGCCGGATGTTCAAGTGCTTAAATGGGGGAATTAGGAACCTTCAAAGCCGAATTACTTAAAGAACATGCTTTAGTTAGAGGAGCGCATTGATTACTTTGCGGGGTTTGGGGATGTGCAATCTACACTGTCTATAAAAGCTCTCAATGAATAGTCACTTCAGGGTAAATGAGAGTGGACTTTGTCAACTCAACAACTAAAAGAGTACAGTTGTCTAATATGCATTTGTGTGCATGTATAATATGTATGTATATATAATAGGTGTGTGTGTGTGTGTGTGTGTGTGTGTGTGTGTGTGTGTGTGTGTGTGTGTGTGTGTTGGCCTCACCGTTAGGCATCCCATGAGGCTTTGCTCAAAGGGTCGTTGGAAGGCCCGTGGATCGCCACACCAGTCCAGAAGCTCGGTGGCTGCCGTGTGGAAATTTGCCGGGTTTTGTAAGTGCTGCAAAACAGACACAAAACACAAATATGCATCAGATGAGCATCAGGTCATAAGTGGTGTCCGAGCTGAATAGAAACTTGACCAACTGAGACTTGAGACATCTGGACAGATTACACACAGATCAAAACCACAACAAGTTACACTGATGACAAATATAGTAGTTTCAAAGAATTGAAATAGTAACCTACAGTAAACTGCATTCAATTAATTAGACATCACAACTTCAAAAGCATTTTTGTTGTTGAATGCTGTCCAAGGAATGTGTTTCTTAGTTAGAGTTCAAATGAGGACCTCAGAAATAGTACTAATTCTTCATTCCTTTTGTCCCAGGTTGTGTGCACTTACATAGGCAGCAAAGTGGCCTATTATTGATTAATCATCAATATCATTGTGTGCTCTAGCAGCAAGGTCAGATTTTTCATTAACTAATCATCAATATTCAAGTGTGACTCAACTCTGAGGTGAAGACCTTGATCAACACAACTGCTCAGCACAGCCTACATCCACACTGTTCTGTGGCCATCTTTAGTTCACTCTTAAAATTAATGTGTTGAAAAAAAACACAACTTGCGTTGTTTTTAATACATATCTTGTGTCCAGATAGAGAAAACACAGTTTGTGTTGTTTCCTTTTTATATGTTACACAATATGTGTTGAAATGGCGGTGGTAGTGAAGTGGTTCAGGAGCTGGGCTAGCGTGCAGTAGCCTGAAAGTTATCGGTTCAATTCCCGGCTTCCACCGTTGTGCCCTTGAGCAAGGCACTTAACCCCAAGTTGTTCCGGGGACAATGTAATCCCTTGTAATATAGCTGACATATGTAAGTCACTTTGGTCAAGAAGTGTCTGCTAAATGTAATGAAATAGCACAACTTGCGTTGTTTTTTAACACATCTCTGTGTCCAGATAGGGACAACACATTCGTTTTAAGTGTTCTATCCGTGTAGATTTAGCCAGAGTGTCATTTTAATGGCACAGCCCTTTTAAAGTGTGAGCCACGTCCTGGAGTTCATCCACCCAAGTCACGGTGGCTTCCTGCTCTGTCCGACAGGAGAATAAATCAAGACCCTTGGCTGGCCGGTGGATGCTTCCGGAGCTGCGTGCGAGCGAATGAACGGACGTAAAGTGCCCGTCGTTACGATCAGCCCTGGAGCAAGACAAGACTCCGGTATCCTGGTGAGAGCTCTCTGACCTTCAAGAACACCGTTGTGACAGAGCAGCAGCACTTAACCCCTTCCTGTCTGAGGGCGGATACAGGTAGAGTCGCTCACCACAAAAGCACAAAGTATCTCACATGGTCCTAAACCATTTTTAATCTTTAACTGCCTGACCTGTTTGAATTAGATAACATCTACAAAAAAAACCTAATAACACTTTCAGCAGACAATACCGTATGTACTGTATGTACAAGTTGTGTAATTAATAAATCTTGATCACGGAAACTTGTATTTTCATTAGACAGTAAAGTACATTTCTGTTGCACTCTTTCCAAAATGCAGTGGCATTCCGTGTTCACTGATTTGCTATCGCTTACAGAATTTGGCACAACATTGCATGCCGAATTCCAATTGTCCGACGTTATGTGTCCTCGGCCTGTTTGTTTGTGTCTTCTTTAAAATTCGGGGGGCATTACGGGGCACTTTCACGGCTCTTCAGGGGCCTCTCGGCCATGGTCAGTAGAGGGCCTACTAAGTCACCAGTGATTAGACGAGTAAGACTTTAAGAAGCGATTTTCTGCTGATTTCACAGGCTTTGCTGAAGGCATGAGGAGAATGTTTACTCTGCTGCAGACTCGCTCCACTACATAGGCGGGCGTCCACCAGCAGCCTTCAGTCACCTCTCTTCGTGCACACTAGTGTTAGGGGAGTGGGATTGCTGTGATATTTACCTCCAAACACACACACACACACACACACAAAGAAAGACATGCATATGCTGTACATAAACACCCACAAATAGACAAAACAACACACACACACAAAGAAAGACATGCATATGCTGTACATAAACACCCACAGAAAGACAAAACACACACACACACACACACACACACACACACACACAATTTCACTCATTGCACTACTTTCCTTACCTGTCTTTGCTTGAGTTTTGTAAAACCCCTAGCTGCAGCATCAGAGGAGATTTTGGTAATACCTCCCTTCCCTGCTCTCTTTTTGTCTCTATCATGTTTCAAAAGCTCTCTCACGTCAGACAGCATGAGCAACTGCTATCTGTCACGCTCCCTCCCTCCTTCTCCTCTCCCTCCTCCTCTCTATCCCTCCTCCTTCTCCCTCTCCCTCCTCCTCTCTATCCTTCTCCTCTCCCTCCTCCTCCTCTTCCTCCCTCCTCCTCCTCCTCTCTATCCCTCCCTCCCTCCCCCCCTCCCTCTTTCTCTCTCCCCGCTCTCACTCTGTTTCTTGCTGTTTGGCGGCATTCCTCCGGGGGCAGCACAGGTTAGCTTTTTGATGAGGCGGCTCTGGTGTCAGCTGGATGGGAGGAGGCGGCAGCAGCAGCAGCCACTGACAGGAGCCGGATGGAACCAGTCTTGTTTATTTTTTGCGAGCGAGTCTCAGACCATTACCCTGTAGCGCGCGGCGTGGTATGCCAAGGGTGTGTGTGTGTGTGTGTGTGTGTGTGTGTGTGTGTATTTGTGTATTGTGTGTATATGTGCAAGTGTATTTTTCAACCCTGTGGATACTGCTGGTGGGCTATGGCTAAACACACGCACACACACACACACCATCATCATTCTCATGTGGCTACTTTTTAGAGTGGCTTTCAGAGAGGCCACATACACAAGGAGAAGAAGGGAGCAGGGGAGGAGGGGAGCGATGGAGGGATGGAAGGGCTGAGAGGAGGAGAGGTGATTTGAAAGAAAGAGAAAAGAGGAGAAAATGGAAGAAAAAAGATGATAGAATATAGAATACAACATATAGAAATAGATAGATAGACAGATAGAGAGATAGATACATAGACAGATAGATAGATAGATAGATAGATAGATAGATAGATATTGAAGCAATTTATAAAGCAAGTGACAAACGGAGAGTAAAGAAAAACAAGAAGAAAGAAAGAAAAGAAAAAGAAGAGAAAGCAGCAGGCGTGGTTCACAGTGGAGAGCAATAAGAGGAGCAGATGAGGTGCTGTTCTGCGCTGCACTGTGGTGCTGTTTGGTGCTGTGTGGTGTGGTGTGGTGGTGTGGTGTGGTGTGTGGTGTGGTGGTGCTGTTTGGTGCTGTTTGGTGCTGTTTGGTGCTGTGTGGTGTGGTGTGGTGGTGTTTGGTGCTGTTTGTGTGGTGGTGTTTGGTGCTGTGTGGTGTGTGTGTGGTGTGGTGTGGTGTGGTGTGGTGTGGTGCTGTGTGGTGTGGTGTGATATGGTGTGGCATGGTGAGTGGTGTGGGATGGTGAGCTGCCCACTTTGTCGCTGATGTGATTACTGCTCTCCACAGTGGGCACAGACGTGCCTCGGCCAGAGCCACTCACATGACTGAGCCAGCCCTGGCACCCCACTCATTCTCTCTCTCTCTACATTCTCTCTCTCTCCCTCTCTCTCTCTCTACACACAAAAAACACTAGCACCAACCAGCGAGCCAAACCTGTTCCCTACCTTTTTAAAAACACACACACACACACACACACACACACACACACACACACCGCACTCTACCACCCATCTACCACACCACGCCAGCCGACAGTCACAGGATACGGCTGGCCAAGCCTGACCAAATTAGCCTGCGCTAAACACACAGGTCTACTAGTGAGACCGCTAGGAACATGCAATCATACAGTACGTTAGTCCAGTGGGGGCATTAAAATTCATGCAGCGGGTTGAAAAGGCGTTGCGTAACAGCTGAGGTGCTGCTCCCTACAGAAGCGCACACGCGCACACACAGACACACACACAGACACACACACACAAACACACACACACAAACACACACACACACACACACACACACACACACAAACACACACACACACACACACACACACACACACAAACACACACACACACACACAGGAGCAATCACAGAAAGGATATCTGACAGCTGCTTCAATGCCTACAGCAACAGGAGACTGTGCTGTCCAATGCTGACCAGTACTACCAGCCAAGTAAGGCTGTAGCAATACACGCCGTGTTCTCCACACAATCCATGCATCTCCAAATATACATAAACACTACTTGTAAACATTCAGTAGTAATCATTGGCAATAGCTAGTTTTGGGTTGACAATTAGCAATCATTTCTAGTCTACTGTCTATTGCATTGATGTCAGATGTACGGGTCTCTTCCTCTCTCCCCAGTTGTCTGGAAGCATGAAGCAACGACTCTGATTTCAGAGCTGATTTCTGCGGTCCTGCATCTAGACGTCCAGTTGACCTGCTGAGTGGCACCACAGAGAGTGTACTGCCAATTGGCCAAGACGCAAACCCCCTCTTCCCACCTCCCCCAAACACGCATGCGCACCCACTCGGACACACACACGGACACACCACACACACACACACACACACCCTGTGCTGTTCCGCCAACAGCACCCTAAAACAC
>NC_063210.1:13710763-13718263 GCF_017589495.1 Alosa alosa | reverse complement strand
CACAGCCTGTCTGACCTTGTGGTTGATGAACTGGTCCTTCACTCTCGCTCTCTCTGCTATCTCAGTCATCATCTCCACACACACACACACACACACACACACACACACACACACACACACACACACACACACACACACACAACAGCCGACAAGCCAACATCTATGTTGTAATTGTGTTTTGCAATCCAATATAGCCACCCTCTTCTCGACCACGCAAAACACACAAATATTTCACATCAGAGCAGTTAAAACCATGAGTGCGATCACGGGGCTAACAGGGCATTTCATGTCCATACAGTCAGCGACTAACGGCCTTGTGTGTGTGTGTGTGTATGTGTGTATGTGTGTATGTGTGTGTGTGTTGGGAGCACACAGATGGCACAGTCTGTATCATTGGACTTAAGGAAATGAAAGTACACTCAGGTGAGCCGAGACTCGAGTGGACTCTTTTGGTTACCAGCCACACCTGCCACAAAGCTTCCAGAACATATATGTGGGTGGTGTGTGTGTGTGTGTGTGTGTGCGTGTGTGTATATGCATGTGCACTGCTGCCTGCTGTTGACAGACTCATACACACAACCATTCACACAACAAACACTAGAGATGGAGATGGTAAGTATTATGGGGTGATGGTGTGTGTGTGTGTGTGTGTGTGTGTGTGTGCACGTGTGTAAACGTGTGCGTGCATGTGTGGGTTCAGTCTCAGGTGAGCTTGTTGAGTGGCGGTGATCAGAGGCTACGGCTGCGCTGATTGCTATCTTAAGAGCGGCTTTCAAACACAGAAGGGTGAGAAAGTCTATTAGTCATCGGAGCTCGAATGAGCGTCAAGACAAGAGGGAAAGAAGGAACCGAACCCTGTGTGAGTCTATTTGCATCCACTGAAAGGAGTGTGTGTGTGTGTGTGTGTGTGTGTGTGTGTGTGTGTGTGTGTGTGTGTGTGTGTGTATATAGGTGGGAGCAGGATGTCTAACAAAGCCACACACAAAAAGGTACATTTAATTTCATCCGGCTGGATTGTATAAGTCCCTCGCTATCATCATCAATACATCATCATCATCATCATCATCATCATCATCATCAATAACAATCATCATCATCATCATCATCATCATCATCATCATCAATAACACACACACACACACACACACACACACACACACACACACACACACACACACCTCCACAGCAGAGGTGGCCAGCCAGGGGAACTAGTTAATTTCAAGGAACAATAATGAGAAAAAGACAGCGCAGAAAAGCAGCAGAGAGATGGAGGTGTGTGTGTGTGTGTGTGTGCCGCCGGCCGGCAGAAACAAATAAGAGAGTCAGTGAGGTATGTCGGTGGTGGTGTGGGGGTGGTGGTGTGTAGCTCGTGGTGAAAAGGGTTGTCAACAGAAACAGTAGAAGGGGATGAAGCAATAATTTCATATACAAATTCTATAACCATTTTTACAGAGAGGGGGCGGTCCTGCATGATGCATTATGTAACCCAGAAAATGTTCTTGTTCAGATATTGCATCCTGCAAGGCTAAGTGCATATTGATGTGTCTAGATGAATGGTGTTCTGCAAGACTAAGGGCTATATCTTGCCGAGGATTGGGTCACGCTGATTTTGTTCCTATATGGACTGATTGCCATTATAATGGCGGATTTGCAATCAGGCGGATTTTAACCAGAACGGTTCACAGTGCTATAGTCAGGTTGTGAACAGTTTGTTATTGATTTTTTCCTCTTGACAAAATGTAATAAAGGTGAAATGTCACTTTCCGATGTTTTGGGGATCACTTTCACTGAATCACGTTTATGAATGCATGGTGATATTTTGCAATGTAATCTTAACATTACCTCAATTATAGACAATGCAGATCTGTCAGATAAGCTCTCCTCTGTGCTGTTGCTGGGCATTTGGGTTAAATGGAATCGGCATGTAAAGTTTGTTTTATTAAGTCCTCTAATATTTCCTAATTTATGTCATCAACACATCCGCGGATCAGTGGAAATGTGTTCGAACACAGGCGCTTCAAGCAAAGCCTCCTCTGCAGGTGTAAGCTACAGCTGTGCGAAAACCTACCAACAGGCAACTAGAAAACACTTTCCTTAAGTTGACCTAACTTTTCCAACTCTGCACAGTATCCATTATTCAGTATTAACTGCATGACAGTGGGCTATTTACAATATTTATTTTATGTAAAGTAGAGTTTGTAAAACACGCTATCATCAACTTAATGCACGCATCAACTTTTGTTTGAGCAGGAGAGAGAATAACACCGAATGGACGAGCAACTACAGAAAATTGTAGCGAAGGCTAATTTGCTGCTTTCTTTTACTGTCTATGGTTGGTGGTTAACAATAACAGCACATAATAAGCTTATTTAAGCAAATTCACAAACTCAAGATCCAAGGCCATCATGGATATAAAACGCTTTTTTTGAAAAACAACTGAAAGGATGGAGGGAACATACAAAGTTTTGGAGTTATTTCAGATGGCTACAACAATGTAGGGCAATTTGTGGTGCTTGTCAAACCTTAGCCGAAAGCTGGAGTAATGCTTTATAGGCTGTGTTAAAGCTGACACAATGTTTAAAGCCATACACAACGGGTAAATTGGAACAAAACTAAAAGGTAACTTTAGCCTTTATAGGGCTGTATAAAGTTGTCCAAAATTAATAGGGTCGTAATTAGGCTGAAGTTGTTGTAAAGATATTGCATGTAGATGTACCATATAGGCTACTAAATTTTTAGTTGACCAATGCAACGAACAAAGCCGGAAACGGACAAATATTATCAAGGCTTTTGAATGTTTCCCATCTGTGCACAGGGTGTCTGTAGATCGGTGTGCATAGCATTCCATTTCTGCATGTATGCCTCCTTAAAATAGCGATCTGAATTGCCAGCCACTCGACTTTAGACCAGGAGGTTCCTGGTCTGTATGGAATTGTTTTCTGAAACTGCAAAATATCAACAGGACCGCTTGCGCCGAAAACCCCCTATTTTCGCTGAAACGCCCCATGGGCGCACATGTAGTCTACCTGTGGAGGGAAAATTCCAATATGCCTGACTGCAAAATAGGAAAGACAAAAGCTGATGCAGTATACAAAGTCAATTTGCTTTGGTGTGCAAAATAAAGCCCTAAGTGTTGTATGTGTCTTGATCAGTGGTCACAAACTCGCAAACATGCAATACATGATGCAGCCTTGAAGCCAGTTATTTGGTAAGCGAAGCAATACCACAAAGTAATTTAATGAGGAATAGCTTCTGAAAGTCTGAAAGTTAACCATTATGCTGCAGTTTCCAAATATTATTAGCCCAGGAGAGTCCTGTTATGTAGAAAGCAAACCTCTCTCAAGTCTCAAACATAATGGCAGAACTTCAAAAATGATGTACAGATGTGCCCTAAAGCAAGAGTTGTTATATTCATTCACTTGATAAAAGCACAGACATAGGCTAATGTTATGGCAATGCACCACTAGCTATGCATCAGCAGTTTTAATGACTGTTTTGAGATTGCAGAAGGCCATTTGAGTTTTGAGAATATGAAAGTGTCTTCTGTCAGAATAAGTGTATGCATTCGTATGGGTTTAGATGAATATGAACGTGTCTTTTGCCAGACTTAGTGTATATTCGTATGGGTTTAGATGAATATGAACGAGTCTGTTGTAGTTCAAGAGGGAGCGGCACCACAGTGAAAGAAGTGGTGGTGAGGTGGTCCCTACCAACACCAACACATGTTAAGTCATACAATGGTTTTAGTTTTGATGTGAGAGTAATTTCAGTGTTTCGCTGTGTGTGAAAGAGACAACAGCATTTTAAAAAGTATTTCCTTGTTTAATTGGTCGTTAATTAGTTGTTCCTTGTTTAATTAGTAGTTTTTAGCTTTTCATACTGTGTTCTCTCCCAACAAATAAAGTGTTGAATTTATATTTTTAAAATATAAAAAACTGATTTTTATCTACACCAGCAAAATTTCATCTGAATATGGGTGCAAAGACAGTGTCGGTAGACATGGTGACATTTGTTTGAGCTGATAATGTGCTACCCTGCAGTTCTACATATTCAGTATATTTGCCAAGTATCTCTCAGTAACACTCAGACACTGAGTACTGCAGTGTGCTACAGTACATATGCAACAGGTTGGGAAAATAAACCTGACTCCTACAACTGAGCCTGAGAGAAGGAAGTGTAGCTTGTGACTATCCAGAGCTCTCTCCCAGTCCCTAACTGGCTATCATTCACACACCCAATACAATAACACACACTCCAACACATACACACACACACACACACAACACACACACACACACACACCACACACACACTCTGTGTGTCTGCTCTGAACAGGATCATTAGATCATCACAAATCCTGGTTGCACACCAGATTTCACACACCTTTCGACAGCCCAACAGGGAGTGAGTTACACCTCTAATGTGCAGTGTGAAAGGCAACTGAACGTGTGGAGACAAGTAGACAAACACACACACACACACACACACACACACACACACACACACACACACACCTATCACATCAGGGATGCTGCTTAACAAGAAATGCACAGCAACACTACCATGTGCTCTACCCCCCTACTCTCTTTATCTGTCTCTACCTCCACCCTCACTCCTCTCTCCTAATCCTTCCCTCCCCTCCATCCCTTTCCTCTCCCTTTTTTTTTTCTCTCCCCTGCCCGGCTGGATCAAGGTGCTGTTTGCACCAACACTGTTAGATCAAACACAAATAGGGCGACAGGAGCCACACAGAAGCCTAGAGGTAAATACAGCTCTCCGAACACCCCTCTGGCTCTGGAGGACACACGCGGGACAGGGCTCTCCACCTGGGGGATGGAGGGAGCAGGAAGAAAGGGTGGGGGCGGGTGAATAGAGTCTGGCATCTCCCTGTGGCGAGGCTATAGCTTACAGTCAATAATCGCTCACCCAAGACAACAAATGATACTGGAATGGATTTGACACGGATCTCCGGTCCCGCCCCATCAGCTATTCACCTTCACCCTCAGCTGCTCACTTCCTGTCAGTCTTCACCATCATATACCATCAGCAAAAGGCTCAAAAATAAACATAAACAAGAATGATAAACCTTTACATGTTTCGTTTACAGTGACCTCTTTAACTGTTTTGCTCTTCTAAATGTTCCTAAAACGTGAATAACATTTCAGTCCTGCCAGATTAGAACTATTGTTTAGGAAGAGGTTCCCTGGCGTTAAACGTGCTCTCTGCAAAGGCCATGCGTAAAGAGCACAGAGCTCCTACTAAGGATCTGCTACTGCTGAGAGAACACACGTGGAGGGGCGGGGGACCCAAGGGAGAGAGGCTCCCCGCGAAGCTGCACTCAGAGGCGGGAAGTGTGGGTTAATTTAACCCCCCACCCCCACCGCCCTCTCCACACACACACACACACACACTCATACACACAACAGCCGTGCACCAGACTCCAGGTGTCTCCTCTCTGGCTGCCGAGAGGCCAAGCTGCCCAGGACAAAGACCTGCTTGTTAGGGCCAGGAACGAGGGAGTGGGAGTGAGAGAGAGAGAGAAAGGGAAAGAGAGAGAGAGGGAGAGAGAGACCCACTATTACCTCCTCCGACTCCTCCATTGTTGCCTTAATAAAAAACAGCACCATAATCCCCCAGTGGACTCCAGTGTTTGCCACAGTGTGTGTGTGTTTCACCTCTTTCTTACCATTGTCCATCCATCCCTTTTCCCACTCCTCCCGCTTTCTCCTTCCAACACCCCCCCTGCTTCCCCTCCTCCTCCTCCAGTGCCTGAGCATGAAGCTACTGGCTGTCATGTCAGCCGATCCCTTACAGGCCAATCAATCCAGTTTCTCTTCTTCTTCTTCTTCTCTTCTCTCTCCTCTTCTCTCTCTCTCTCTCTTCTCTCTTCTTCTCTTCTCTCTCTTCCTCTTCTCTTCTCTCTCTCAGGGAGAGATGAGGAGAGGAGGAGAGAGAGTTGTGGAGAATGAGAGAAGGGACAGAGATACAATTAGATGAGGGAAAGAGCAAAAGATGAAAAGAGGAGAGAAAAAGAGGAGAGGCAATCGAGGCGCTGAGGAGGACAGGAAGAAAATAATGGAGAGAATAAAAGAGGAGGAGATGGAGGGAAGGAAAAGAAAGGAAAAGAACAGGGAAAGAAGGGAGAGAAAAAGGGATAGAAGGGAAAGAAAAAGGGAAAACAGAGCTGACGGCAGGAGAGGAGAGGAAGTAAGTAACACCACCACAATCACATCATAGGGATAGTAACCAGACGAGGTGGAGGAGGATGGATGTATAAGGACGGAGCCGGAGGTGTGGGGGGGGGGGTCTGTGCTCTCTCATCAGAGCTGGAGCTACCAGAGCAATCACTGGAGCTGATTTCAAAAGAGACAGAACACAGAGATATAGCCATATCAACGGAGGAGAGAGAGGGAGGGAGGAGAATAGAGAAAATGGCTAAGATGGGGGGGCTTTGTCTCAATCGAGCCTAATGAGTACATCTGTCCATCTGCCCCCTGAGTCACCCTCTGCTACACACACACACACACACACAGCTGGTCATGAGCACGAGCCTGTTAGTGTTTTCAGTAGCCCCTTGGATCCAAAGTGCTGGCTCAATTCTCTTTGCCTGCCAGCTTCTGATGGAGGTGGGCGAGCGCGCGCATGTGTGTGTGTGTGTGTGTGTGTGTGTGTGTGTGTGTGTGTGTGTATTCTAACACTAATTTCCCAAGGTACCAGGAAGCACATAACACAGATGAGACACATGAGTTTGTCAGCATGATTATCTCTCTCTGTGTGACACCATGTGATCTATGTTTCATGTTGTGTGTATGTGAGAAGTGTGTGTGTGTGTGTGTGTGTGTAAATGTGTGCCAGATGTGTTTGTGTGTTTGTGTAAGGGAATGGCGCAGGCAGAGTCTGTCAACAGCAGGCAGCAGTGCACATGCATATGCACACACACACACACACACACACACACACACACACACAGCCCATAGTCCCAGTGCTGATGGTCTGCCAAACAGAACTACCTATTTACTTTGTGGGCTGGAACTGCCAACTGGCCCTCCTCTCCCGCTGCGATCCTGGTCCGGCCTGGCCCACTCCCCTCACAGGAACAAATCGGGATTAAGAAAGCAGCCGGCCCCAACAAAGCTCGCATTGTAGCGCCGGCCAAAGACGCGACACACAGCAACAATAATAATACCAATATACAAATAAATATATGCACAAACCCACACATGTCATCATCATCATCATCATCATCAATATCAATATTAAGGATATCAATATTGGTTATATATATATATATATACATATATATATGTAAATAAAATATATATATTTATATATATATATATATATATATATAGCATATATAATATAAACATATGTAAATAAACATACATCATCAATATATATGTATATATAAATATAAATATATCATCAATACGTGAGTTATTATTATTATATATATATATATATATATATATATATATATATATATATATATATATATAT
>NC_063210.1:13700763-13708263 GCF_017589495.1 Alosa alosa | reverse complement strand
TGTGCAAACACACACACACACTCAGAGGAGAGGAGAGGAGAGGAGAGGAGAGGAGGGTGGAGAGGGGAGGAGAGGAGAGGAGGGGTGGAGAGGAGAGAGGGGAGGGGAGGAGAGGAGAGGAGGAGAGGAGAGGAGAGGGAGGAGGAGAGGAGAGGAGAGGAGGAGAGGAGAGGAGGAGAGGAGAGGGAAGGGGTGCGTGTACAGTATGTACAGGGAAGCAAACACTCTGTACTGATTGAAGCAGGCCCATTCTCAGGCAGTGGAGAGGTTGGATGGGGGGGCAGAGAGGGGGTAGAGAGACCCTCTAGTCCCAGGCTGTTCCAGGGAGGCTGTAGTCAGGAGGAGTGGGGCATGGGTGAATGATTGGTGGATCAGTTAGTAGGGGAGATGTCATGGGGCCTGATTTAAGGGTTGCACGACACAGGCCAGAATGGATCTCAAAAACAAATCTCTGTTATCGGCTGGGCAGAGGTTGAGGGGGGTGGGTGGGTTGTGGTGGGATGCAGGCATGTGATGGATTCCAGGCTGCAGACTGTCTGAGGGGCCTCCCTTGCATTTTTTTCCACACACACAAACACACACATAAATGCACGCTTGTAAATGCACAACATAAACATCATTACAAGGATTTATAGCTTGGGAGGATAATCATTGTGTGGGTGAGACTTGCATTTAGCGCTAACATACTTTTCAAACCAGTATTTCCTACCAGCACATTACCACACTTTTCTGTCTCCAACTGAAAACACCTCATGCTGGCAAAACAGTATTGCTGAATTAATTTCCCAACCTTATCAAACGTCTAAGCAGGTAGTACACCATACAGTATATACACAACCCTCCACAGTAAAAAAAGCACCCTGGGAGAGTCCTTAATGTTTGACTAAAGGTTTCCCAGGCATTGCTCTTTGACAGATGAAATCTCCTGATCTCACGTGAACTCTGTAAAGCCCATCCACCCATTGTGCCCTTACCACCCCCAAAGCCCCTTTGTGTTCCTCTATCCCCTGGTCTGTGATTAGCACGGCATGCCGCCGCGCCACGTCTACACGCCGCCTATCATCGAATGATGTCAGGGCATCAGCGGGCTGCACGGGTAGCTGCGGGGCTAGTGATGCTCCTCACATGTTCCCACTGCAGCCATCTCTCACTTTATATAATCCCCCCCCCCCCCAGTGCTAAAAATAGCAGCTAATGAATAGTGTATGCAGGGGGGGGGGTGGTGGTGGTGGTTGGGAGGGTGGGGGGATGGGTGGATGGCATAACAGGCAGTTTGCAGAGTTACGTAAGTCAAGAGATTTCATCTGTCAGAGAGCAATGCCTGGGAGATGTGAGCCTTCACACACACTGTACTCATACACTATGAGCGCATGCACGTTTATGCATACTAGCACGGTACAGTACAGTAATGTGAATAGAGCATGTGTTGCTCTCATGGTATACTGCATGTGAGTATTGCATGGGTTTTGTTCTGAGTGTGGTGCAACAGTGATTGGAATCACAAGTGGTAGGAATAACCTCAAACAAAAGTCTGATCATGGCAAACGTCCCATCCATATGGTCCAACTAAATTCTCTACAGCTTGTTTGTTTTCGCATATGGCACTGGCTTATGTACAAAGGCCCTGGATGCTTTGTATGGACAGGTTTCAGCATGATTTGTGGACCTGCATATTAAAATATGGAGCGAACAGTGGACTGGATGCAGAAGAAGAGTCACACTGTGACATTAGCAAGAGATCTGCATTCTCTCTCTCTGTCTCACACACACACACACACACACACACACACACACACACACACACACACACACACACACACCTTCCTGAATGCCTCCAGAGAAAGCACAGTATCACTCTCCCAGGAGACGACGGCACTGAAAGCTGAGAAATTCTGTGTCCTGCTGTTTCAGGCAGGGGAAAGTGCTGAGCCGTCAGCAACAACACACACACACACAAACACACACACACACGTACACACACATACACAAACACACACACTTAACTGTGGGTCATGAATCTCACGCTGCAGTGACCTGCCCTCCTACCTCGTCAAGTTCACCAACACACACAGCCAATAGAGGGTAAACACACACACACATACTCTCACAGGCAAGTCTGACAAAATCTGACACACAGACACAAATAGACATGAATAATAATACACAAAAAAAAACATCACAAACCTGCAAAGACACACACATATATGTACATGACAGGCGAAGCCTTGTGCTTAAAAGCAAAGCCGTTTCCACCCACTTCCGACATCATGCCTTTTTAAGTGCCTGTCACAAAGACAACAAATCTGGCATACTAGATGTCTTCCCAAGAAAGCAGACAGCAGACAGCAGCACTCGAGTCTGGCAAGCGTCCAGCTCTGACACGGGCCAGTTTTGGCTCACCGTTGTCACCCACATTCTGGGTCTCCTACATCACCAAGTCGGCCTCCAGTTACACCCCTCAGCAGACACACTGCAGACTGAATCACGCCCAGGTCAATACTCACAGTGCGCTCAGCCTGCATAAGCTAGCAAAGCGTGTAAGACGTTACGACATATTTATAACTCCAATGTGTTGCGTTTATGATGCAGGACACGACAAGTAGATGGGATAGCTCCGTTTCCTCACGTCTCCATAAACAGTTAGGGCCTGAAGGGGTCTCACACAGTTCTTACGAGCTACCTAAGATGTAAACAGAGGCCAGACGCCCGACATGAGGGTGCGGAGCATTGCCAGATGATTCAGCGGCTGATAAATCACGTCGCTAGTGGCGACGAGAGTGAGTTTGACTGGGCGGCCCTCCGATGTGGCATTTTCCGTGGAAGTACTTTAGCTAAAACGTCTTGAACAGCTAATTACCAGATCCACTAGAAAGCAGAGATAGGCAGGCACTTAATTAAAATGATTAATTAAATGCAGTTAAAAAAAAATCCCTGACAAAAACTGCTGGGCCGCAATTATGAGCATTCCCCCACACCCCGTCACCTTGTCTGTCGAGAGAGAGAGAGAGAGAGAGAGAGAGAGAGAGAGAGAGAGAGTGTGTCTTTGCGTACATGAAGGTGCATGTAGTACTCGTCAGTGCTCACATTTTTGTCATACAGCTGTGTGAGGATGTGTGCGCATCGGTGTGCGTGTGTGTGCATGTGTATATGTATGTATGTGTGTGTGTGACAGAGAGGGAGAATTAGCCATGTCTAAACTCAGTCCAATGTTTATTAACACATAAAGTCCCCATCAGACTGGGTTAGCAGCAACTACTACTACTCCTATTGCTGCTGCTACTACTACTATTGCTATTACTAATTCTACTATACTACTACTACTACTGCTATTACTAATTCTACTATACTACTACTACTACTGCTGCTACTATTACTACTACTATTGCTAATGCTACTATTACTATACTACTACTACTACTACTACTACTGATGCTACTGCTACTAATGCTATGATATTGCTGCAGACCTTCTGACACTATTACACCATTAAGACTTCAGTGACAACCTTTCCTGTTGCTACCTTTGTGAGGGAGAGGTGGGTGATTCACGTGACAGCTAAGCAGCTCACTCACTGTCCTGTGTCTGTGAGCCCCTGGGCATCTGATGAAGGTTTTGGGATGACTAACGCCCCAGCCGAGGACGCTCCCATTTGTGATGTGTGCCGCCACACGGCACATCACTGCAGCTCGGAGGGTGTAGGGAAGGGGGAATGGTGAGGGGGCAGCTGGCCTGGCGTGTTCCCTTAATGCGGTGGAGATGAGTGTGCCGAGTGTGGCAACTGAGGAGTCCGTCACTGAGGAAAACTGCCACAAATCACACCCACACCCACACACCCACACACACACACACAGGGCTCATCACATGAACCTTGCCAGCCGACTGCAGCTCATTCCAATGGATTAGGATTTAAATTGAAGGCAATCTATTCTGGCAGTAAAAATGCACATTTGATGGCAGCAGGGAGGAGTTCTTTATCTTCGGCTGCAGATTTCACCACAAGACAATAAACAGTGTGCGCGCGAAACTCGGGCGGGCCCACCGGCCCACGCCGGACTGCGGCGAACAACCAGCCCAGATGGCAGGGGACTTCGGCCGTGATCTGGCCCAGATATGGCCCACGTTTGGCTCAGAGCCGGCGTGAGGGCGGCGGCGGCAACATGGCAAATCAGGGGAATTTACTTCAGCTGCAGAGCTCATGCGCTAATCTGGTGCACCTCCCTCCGAGGTGTCAGTCAAGGCGCTCGCTCGCCCAGCGGTGCCTGACGCCGCGCGTTAGGGACCGTGAAAATGAAGCCGTCAGCCCTGCCTCTCCCTCTGCCGTGCCATCACAAATAAAATGGGCTTGCCAGTGGAAACATCCCACACACACGCAGACACACACGCAGACACACACACAGACACACACACACACACACAGAAGCACACAACATGACAGCCGGCCCAACACAGAATATAGCCGCCATAACAAAGCGAATCTGCCCACACTCCCGCATTGCACCTGACAGCTTAGGAGTAATGAGGCATTGTCACCAAAGGGTTTATGTGCTTGTTTTATCCTAACTCTGTCCATACACATGCTCTACAGTATGCTCCACCATTATATATATCTTACTGTCAGCTTACAGCAAACAAATCATATAGAGCTACTGTGCTAGAATTGATCTGAAGTAGGTACAGATAATGGGACTTTAACACACATTTTAACATTGAATTACTGTAATATGATATAATTGTAATGTACAGTATGTATGTACTGCAATGCAATAAAATATAACATACTATACTATATGTTGGCACTACTAAATATAAATATCAGCTAATATAATACTTGTACATAAGTATAAAAAAAAAGGTCTGAGACGAGTCATGAGGCGTTAGCCTGAACATCAGCCACCATATTCTCTGTGGACCCCCTACCTTCAACAGGCATGCTAATCATGCACTTGACGCTAACCAACCTGAGACAGGTAACTTAAAACGTTTAAATATCTACACAAATGGAGTTCTTTAACCTACATAGAGCATGAATTTGAAATGAAAGACATTACAAAACACACCAAGGGAGGTCCAATGTATTTTTCCTACTTCAGAAACAGATGAAAAGAGTCTTTAAAAGGAAGCTAATTCCAACTTCCTGCTCATTAGCAATCCTCCCGGGTGGGATGTCATGGGGCGTCATAGCTCCTCATTCCAAAAATGAATACATTCCTCCAAAATCCTCCTAAGGACACAGATGACTATTGCTGCTGCAACTATTGCGGCTACCACAGACTGACGTTGCTATCCTGTCCGATTTACAGTTCATATGATGGGCTATTTACTGTACACATATTTCAATTATTCCTTGAATTTCAACTACATTCCTTGGAATTTCTGAAATAAAAATACCTGTTTTTTATATATATGAATGAAGCAACGGCTTAAATGGAAATACATCAAGACATGTTCTATAAAACAGTCTTGCTTTTATTCCCCCCTCTGAGCCTTGACATTATTCATGTCCTCATCCCAGGGCTCTATCGGAAAACAGAGTCCGCGTCTGGATTAGGAGGCACTTTGTTCATCTACTCTCTCCACTGCCCCGCGACCAGCCTTCGGCCTCCGGTGGCTGTCGCCATGGCAACTGTGCGTTAGTTCGGGCGCTCGCTCGCTAAAATAATGAAGACAATGTGTTTTCCATCCAGACATGTTTGAGAAGAGAGATACATGGAGGATCCCTCGTAAGTCTTTCATTAACGGGGAAAGGATGGGGGAGGTGGTGTGTTATGGAAGACGTAGTTCCTTCACAAAGCTGGGCCCATGCCAGCAGTCTCAATAATCAACACCAGACTGAACCAAATGAGCATGTTTTCTCGGGTGCTTTTAATTATTTACTTTACTCACTTATTTACACTTGAAGCAGTGCTCTGCAACATCCTACAAACGTGTAAAGATCAGCAGTTAGGCAACAAAGTCAGTTGTTAACGCCACATGTGATGTTTGTTGCAAGTTTGTTCCAAGCTGGATAAAAGCATGTGCCTATAGCTATCCCTTGGCAAGAATGTATCTTTGCGGACAGATAATGACGCTTGCTCGCTATGTCTTGACAGTCCATTCTGACTGTCAACCACCTTCTCATGAACATGGGATTGAGTTCGTGTCACACATTGATTTTGTGTCACACGGGTTAGGGGGAAAGGCATTGCGATACATTCTTTAAAACGTCTGGAAAATGGATGAGTGTGAGCTTGTTGCGGTGAAAAAAAAGAACAAAAAGAAAGAGAAACAAGAGCCTGGAACAATTACTCTGGTTTCTCCCTTTTCCACTGTTTACAGAGCACAGAAGGATCAGACATTTCTCCAGAAAGGAGCCAACTTTCCGGGCTGAAATGAATTCTTTTCTATTTTTTTCTTCAAAATCAACAAGCAGGAAACATTCAATAATATTTTTTTCTGCCTCCTTCCTGTGTGTGTGTGTGTGTGTGTGTGTGTGTGTGTGTGTGTCTCCAATCCTGTAAACATCGTGTTTTGCACTCTAGGTCACACAAATCTTCGTCTTTTTTCTGAAGAGTTCTTGCTGAATGCTCTTTTAGGTGACAAACTCAGGGGAAAGGATACAACTATACCTAATCAATGTTCCATGATCTCAATTCAAGCATTAGTCAGTTCAGTTGATTAAAATAGCCACAAAAACATCTCAAGTCCAAGGAAGCATACGCTAATTACCCAGGAAAATGCTTCAATCAAAACCAAATTTTCAACACCACTTTTACCCTGCCTGGAGTTGACCCAACTTCAAACTAAACCTGGGGACGTAAAGTCTAATGCACACTACTAAATTGTATGTAACTGTAGACAGCACTAAATATAGTGTTTGGAAAAGGTTTGTGTCACCTGAGTTTCTGTAGACTATGGATGTCCAAAATCCCCTCGAAACTCACATTTGAGTTACATTTATGCTCTTCACCATTGCAGGGCCTTCTTATGTTCTCACAACCCCAAAATACACACAGTCTCAGAGGTGCGCTGCTAAAACGGCCCCAGAAAACATTTCCCGAACAGCACGGAAAGGAACGGCCTAAACCAAACAGCTCCAACACCATCATCGTTGTTGGCGACGACAACGACAACAACAACAACGTCAACACAATCTCATGACAGTGGTGCTGAGCCGCTCGACAGCGGGGGGAAGTTGCCACAACTAACAAACGACGCCGGGAGCTCTACTCTCTGCCGTGCCGAGGAGAGGGGGAGCGACATTCCGATACGAGAGGGAGATAAGAGGCTCTTTCAAGATTCCCGATTTCCGTTCCGGTGGCACCGGTGGAGCCTCTTATCTTCCCAAAGTTATTCCCTGCCTTGTTGACAGAGCAACTAGGCTACATGCATTGTGCCACCCAGTGAGCTCTTGTGTTTTTACCCCCAGTGTTTCGACACTGATGTGGAAGTTCTACACAGAACCTTTTTTTTTCTCACACACAAGGAACCTTTTCTTGTGGGGAAAAAAAATAGATTTTTTGA
>NC_063210.1:13683263-13698263 GCF_017589495.1 Alosa alosa | reverse complement strand
GAGAGGAGGGAGGAGGAGGGGAGGGGAGGGAGGGAGGGAGGGGAGGGAGGGAGGGGAGGAGGGAGGAGGGAGAGGAGGGGGGAGGGAGAGGAGAGAGGGAGGAGAGGAGAGAGGGAGGAGAGGAGAGGAGAGGAGAGGAGAGGGGAGGCTTGACGTGATGGACCTGGCTGGAGCCACTGGCTGCTGCTCGGCTCTCGTCTGCTCTGCTGTACTCAGTTTCCTCCCTGAGCTGGGAGCGCCTGAACCACCTGGCAGACATGCAGCACACAGACAGAGAGGGAGAGGGAGAGAGAGATGAAAAGAAAAAGAGCAGACAAGGATAAAAGAGAGAGGAAGGGAGGGAGAGAAGGAAAGGGAGGAAAAAAAGAGAGACAGCTAAAAGAGAGGACAAGAAACATGGCGAGAATGAGGTAGAGAGAGGAGCAGAGGGAAGAGGAGTATATAGAGAAGACACTAGAGGAGCCAACCCCCAACACTCTTATGCGCTACACACTGGGAGCCAACCCCCCAACACTCTTATGCGCTACACACTAGAGGAGCCAACCCCCCAACACTCTTATGCGCTACACACTAGAGGAGCTAACCCCCCAACACTCTTATGCGCTACACACTGGGAGCTTTTCATGACAGCAGTGACAGCTCATGATAGCCTCCAACTGCCATAAAACACTCTCTCTCTCTCACACACACACACACACACACCAAACCACAGTTTACCTTCTACTTCTTGTCAAAAGAAGATTAAGCCCTCTTGTCACAGTATAAAATCTCGCTTCCCCAAACGTCATCCACCCTCTCCACGCCCCCCATCCCCATCCCCATCCCCACGCCCAGGAGCAGTTATCTAGCCATCGCTTACGTCTTTGTAAACACACTCTCACCCTCCCTCCCTCCACACCAAAGCAGCCATGACATAATCCGTGCGGCAGTGGCGGAGACGGCCGCGGTGAGCTGGAGCCGGGCAGAACACAGCGCTCCTTTTGTCAGGGCTGACTGACCGACTGACGCGCACTGCACTGCACTGGAGGAGAGAGATCTGAAGCAAGCCGCCGCGATATCTATCTATCTGTCCCTTTTCTACGTCTGTGCATGCATACAGTGTGTGTGTGTGTGTGTGTGTGTGTGTGTGTGTGTGTGTGTGTGTGTGTGTGTGTGTGTGTGTGTGTGTGTGTGTATGTGTATGTGTATGTGTATGTGTGTGTGTGTGTGTGTGTGCTAGGAAGAAGAACATTGGGTGGGTCCCGGTCCACATGAGAGAATATAAAAAAACAAACACACACACACACACACACACACACACAAGCATGTGTTGTAGCAGGCTTCTTTCAGTTCCCTCACACATGATGTGTAGTGTATTGTCTGCATGAAGGCCAGGCATTGATTTGTGTCTCCACCTGTGAGATGGATCTTCCCGCGTCGTGGCAAAGGTGACATGCCTTCACTTGACTACAACACACACCACACCACATACACACGACACACAAACACACACACACACACACTGGACTAAGGGACAAGGATATTGTACAACCAGCTCATGCCATGACCCATAGGCCTGTGTATTAGCATTAATTGCTTTACTGGTGTACAATTAGTTGAAACTAACCCCCTACACACCACACCACACTACACACACACACACGTTTTCACATGTGTTCTACATGCAGTATAAAGACCAGCTTGGAGTAGGCGAAAATGAGGCATTGATTTTGCACACAGGCCAGCACTGTCTCTGATCAGTCACATGAAATCAATAGAGCCCACCAGAGCCATGAGAGGGCTGCCTGGATATCATCTGTCTCTCTCTCTCTCTCTCTCTCTCTCTCCTCCCTCCCTCCTCCCTCCCTCTTTCTCTCTCCATCTTTCCTTCTCTCTGTACCAGACCAGCGTTATCAGATTAGACCACCACACTAGAGAACACATGTACACACAAACACACACACAAAGACACACACACACCAAACAAACAAACAAACAAACAAACAAACAAACAAACATGCATGGAAGGAAATGCCTGTGCAGTAACACACAGACTTGAAAGAAGCAACACACACACACACACACACACACACACACACACACACACACACACACACACACACACACACAAAATCAGTGACATTTCAGTTCACCTGGAAATTGTCTGAGCAGCTGAATCAATGTCTCCTTGAGCAGACACAGTGAACCCCCAACCCTCCACTCAGCACACTGCACCCCCAATCCTACAACTCCCTCAGCCCAGCGTCGGTGCCTCAGCCCTGGGGATCGACCATTAGCCCTTCCCTGGGAGTGATGACTACTCCCCCCAACCCCTAACCCAACCCCCCTTCAGCTGGGTCAGCCACTCATTTTAGCCACTCACCCCTGCCATGTCTCCTCGCACCCCCCCACCCCCCATACCCTCCACAAAGAGAGACACGAGGTCCAGGCCTTGTTCCTGTCCACAGGGACCCCTTACTGGAACATTTTCAGGCCTCCCAATGACAGGACAGGCAAAGTGGGAACAGACTGTGAGTGACCACCCACCCACCCCGTTTTTTTCCCCATAATGCAGCTGGTTGAACTCTGGCCCAGTTCTGGTGCAGACTCATGACGGATCGGCAATAGATCCACTCCAGTAAGGGTATGTGCTTTTGGGTTGACTGTCTACACTATGCTTCTCCTGTCTTTCTTAAGGGCAAGTTGCTCTCCAATGAAATTCTAGCTGAAGTGAAATGCTTCAGTCTTTTTTCGGAGGTCATTTGCACGTCTAAAATTAGTTTTTAATGAAACTAAATGTAAGTGCTAAATAAAAACAATGTCAACACTATACCACATTTTAGGGTCACAACTTTAAACCTGTTCTTTTTGTTAGGACGGGACCCTGGATTGGCATGGCCGAAAAAGAGGAAAAGCACCATAGTGCTGTGATTGTCTTTCCTCCTCAGCATGCAGAAGCAATGCCATCAGATGATGCATCAAGCAAGATATCACAGTGAATCTGATAAAAAAACACTCAAGAATGTCAGCAGCAGTTAATACAGTCTGTGCCCTTTTCCTAGTCTTTTTTTGCGTATCAAGACAAACATGCAGTTAAAAAAAAGTTTAAAAAAAAACACAAAACACAACACAAATATCCTCTCTTTCTGACTGTCTTTCTTTCTTTTAGGCGAATGAACGAAACACTCATTTTGCTTTTTCAACTGGAGAGAAGGAGGGTGAGCAAAGAAAGACACACAAAAAAAAGGAAAAAGAAAAAAAAAAAGAAGGAGAGAGAGTGAAAAATTTCTCTGAGCACTCTTTTGGAGCAATGTTTTCCTCCTCGGTGCAGACCAAATGGTAGATCAAGTTCAGGAAATTAGCCAGTTCCTGTCGGAGGAAGAGGGAGAGGTGAAGGAGGCCACTGCAAACCCGCTGCTGACTTTTACAGCCCAAACCCCCCCCCCCCAACCCCCAACCTACTTCAAACTAGAGGGGAGAACGCAGACGCCAACTATCTGTTTAGTTTCCCTTCACTCTGACTGCCTGCCTGTCATCGAAATAAACGGCTTTAATAGATGTGATGGATTTTTTTTTCCTGAGATTTGTTGTTTGCTTGACTTGTCTGAAAATGAACACATGTATCTTCTGTGTTTTGCTCTCTGCGTCTGTGTTTGCAGAAAAGTGTGTTTATTGAGGCCACTTGCACGCAACCGCGCTCATCATGAAACTGTTGTAAATTAACTTTTGTAAAAATGTTTCGTTCTTATATTTGTAAACCATTTCCATTTTTGGGATTAATGTCTTGCAAAGTAGCAGTATGTCATTTTGGATGAGTGTCTGTTTACAAGGGTATGTTCTTGAAAAAAAACAATAAGCCTTTAAGACCGTGCACTGTTTATAATGATATAATTTTGATTTAGAAGTTCTGAGAGCTAGATAATACATGGCACTGGTATTTCACAGTGATGATATTGTATTATTCCTTGTAAAATGTTGATTTGTAAGTGACCTGCTCTGATAAATCATCATGCTAGAGCAAATACTGATTCACCCAGCAGCACTTGAAATGGTGAGGAGGTTTAAGGTGCGAATAACACAATCTCTCCGATCGGAGCACGCAGAGGCTCCGGGAAAACACACTCTAATCCCATCCACATCATATTGCCATTATGTCACTTAATATCTTCCGCTTAAAATGCAGAGATGTGGGGAGAGAAGAGAGAGAGAGAGAGAGAGCGACACAGAGAGAGACGTAAAGAGAGAGTGTGCCCCAAGAGACGAGGGGGGCTACCCTCTCGACATATGGAACTACTCGACTGCTGTGAAACGCTCAAATGAAAGGAAAAGGTATTAAAAAAAGAAAGAAAAAGACCTCAGCCACAGGAAAAAAAAAAAGAAACATCAAGCTGCAGAGAGAAGTCAGAAGAAGATCACACCCCCCCACCACCATCGCCAGCCCAACCTGAATGCCTCACCACAGTCATGCTAGTTATCGGGCCCCACACCAACCGTCCCCACGGGGTTTGCCAAGACCACAGAGAGCACTCTGGGAGAACTGCCCGCCACGGCGCCCAGGTCTAACGGACATCTTGGGGAGGCCAGATAGCAAGGAGAGCCAGGAAGTGGTTTTAAGAGAGAGAGAGAGAGAGAGAGAAATCTGTGAAAAATGAAACACTACATATGTACTGTAACGTTGGATGTTAATCTAGCACATAAGATAAAAAATATACCAGTTTGTGTACATACAGTGTATTTTGCTATTGTTTCATTCATGAACATATTACACTACATCATTTATTAGTTCATAATCAACACTATAGTTTTTATGTTAACGTGAGCGTGCCTGTGTGTGTGTGAACATATGTGTTTGTGTATGTGTGTTTGTGTGTGTGTGTGTGTGTGAGTGCAAGTGTGTGTCTGTGGCTGGCCACAGCTGTGACCCTGGTGGCCCTGTAAGGGAGGAGACGAGTGTGGGTCGTCCTGAGCTGGCCAGTGAGAGGGTGTGTGTGTGTGTGTGTGTGTGTGTGTGTATGTGTGTGTGTGTGTGTGTGTGCATTCTCTTGCGCTGGCCAGTGAGAGTGTGTGGGACTGAAACCCAAACCTTGCTGTTGCCATTCCTCACTGCACAAACACAGACAACTGGCCTGCAGGCATGCAGCCCCCACACACATACACACACACACACACACACACACACACGCTCTCTCACACACACATACACACACATAGAAACACACATGCAGACACACCCAAAAACACACATATGCACAGGCAGGCAAAACACACACACACACACACACACACACACACACACACACACTCTTGCTCTCCGATATCTGTTGTGCACTAGATCAGGCCCGGTCACATATGTGAGCGCCCCAAGGGTAAAAGGGTGAGGTGGGCTCAGGGAGACGGTATGCTCTGACTGACAAGACACACTAGCTGCTCTGTGAAGACACATTCTCTTTACTTCTCTTTCTCCTAAATCAGAGTAGATATATGCATGTCAAATATGTATTTGTTAATGTTAACTGAAATATTTAGGTACAAAGTCAAGTGTGATACTTTAATTAAGTTATTGAAAAAAGAAAAAAAAAAACATTTTGAAGTTCTAAGAAAAAATAACCTACTGAAGAAATGTGTGAAAGTTGCGAGTAGCCTACATCTGTTTTGACATTACACCGTGGCAATTCCTTCAACATACAGCCAGAATCCAATCGATCAGGTTAATTAAAACCTCACAGCCTTCCACAGCCTTTTGGGGTACCCTTAATCCTTTTTTCTCCCCGAGATTGAACAGTACAGTTTGTACACTTTAATTTGTCCCAACACATGTCACACACTCGGAGTAGTGCCGGTGGAAAAGTGAGGTGTTTGGCCGGGGCCGTGTGTTGTTTGAACAGGCAGTGGGCCTCAGCACCTCACCGCACCCCCCCACCACACCTCACACAGCCCAGAAAGGGGGCCCTTCAAGCGGCACTGAAGTGCAGGGAGGGTCTGGCTAATGTCTGGAGAACCTCTGGCAGTGGGGGAACCGGTTGAGAGAGAGAGAGAGAGAGAGAGGCAGGCCCCTAGACATCCTCTCCACCACCACACACACACACACACACACACACACACAAATCAGGAGACGGGCTGCTGAATGGAGCAAGCACAAGTAATCTGTCTCACATGCGAAGGATGGAGAGAGGGACAGGGAGGGTAGAGAGGGAGGGAGGGAACGAAGGAGAGGGAGGGAAAGAAGGGAAAAAAAGAGCTAAAGTAGCCAGATTGAGTGTAGGGGGTGAAGTTGGGGGAGGGTTTGTGAGGCGCGTGGGCTGGGGAAGGAGGATGGAGGTCAACATGCAGGGCCAACATCTGTGATATTTCTTCCTTTTGTAGCCCCCCTCTCTCTACCACTTTCTCTCCCTTTCTCCGTTCATTGAAAAACCAGAGGGAGTAGCACAGCAAAGGCTAAAGAAAAATGATGAAGCAAGGAGCCCCGAGATAAGACCCTTGAATTTGCAGATATTAGCTGCTTTGTGTTTTCACAACTGATCTCTTTACAGGATTTATAGCATTTTTTTTCCGTCCGTGTCAATACTTCAATATGCTACAGAAAGAAATAGAGAAAGAGAATGAGCAAAAGAAAATGAGAGGCAGAGAGAGAGAGAGAGAGAGAGAGAGAGAGATTTAGCTCACCTTTACTTAACCCTTTTAAAAGACCCATTACCAGGGCTGACAACCATTTATTCTCGGCGACACCAGAGCGGTGAATGCGAGCCTGTAATAACAGTGTAATAGCGTGCCGCTTCGCAACGCTGCTAGCAGCTAAATGGATTCTCCCCTGCGTTAGCGGCAGGCAGTTGCTCACAAATGACCAATCAATGACTAGCCGCATTAGCGGCTGGTGCAAACACAAAAGCGGCTTAGCAAACAAGCTGCACTGGAACTAGGAGCTAGCGTCTGACCCAGTCCACCCTATCGCCACTGATTCTGCCACGCGTTCGGCCCCGATCGGTCATATCTCTGCTTGATACATTACCATTTATTCACCACTTAGTCCACTATACTGTATAGTGATAGGCCCGCTGTATAATTCATATAGTTCAAATAGATCATAGGCCTATACTTGCTTACTATAGTGCACTATGTAGTGAATGAATGAATATTTCAAGCCCTTTCTGAGCCTCCTGCTTATACTAGCTGATAGAATCAATTCAGGAAACCAGTTCATTGAGAGATCATTCGTCGAGTGTGCTATTCAACGAACACGCTACTCCCTCCGTCTCTTTCCCTTGACTCGACTTCTCACCAATGCCCTTTGACAGACGGGCTTTATTTTTCCGTCCATACGCACGCATCTTGCAAGGCCTTACTGCCCTTACTTCCATTTCCGTAAGCCAAAGGGCAACTGGAGGGGAGTATATAATATCTCAGCACGGCAGCTTAGCGCCGATGAGTGGCTGACAAGGCGGAGGCCAATGGAGCATGCAGCGCTCTGACAAGAGGGTGCTGAGAGACATGATCAGAGCACGCGCGCACGACTCTCTCTCTCTCTGTGTGTGTGTGTGTGTGTGTGTGTGTGTGTGTGTGTGTGTGTGTGTGTGTGTGTGTGTGTGTGTGTGTGTGTGCTGTGCTGTGCTGAGGCACGACTTGTGTGGATAATCTCCCCGTAGAATCTCGCATTCATGTGCAGATCTGACGGCGAGATGACATCGGCTGTCGTGTTCTTGAAGCACGGCGGCAGCAGCAGCAGCAGCAGCAGCTGGCGGCAGTAGGGGTGATGGTGGCGACGGGGACGATGGCGGTGCGCAGAGCTGTCAGAACCACAAACGGAGCAGGAGCAGGCTGGAGTGACAGGACCAGAGTCCGAGCGGCGGTCGTCACGTGGACGGGTCTTTTGACTGTCGCTATGGCATTGGTTGCAGCTCACGGTGAGGCGGAGACAGACACAGTCACGCTATACAGAGTCAAAGCAGGAAGTCATCAATGAGCCACCTGCACATGCCTCTGTACAAAGCATGGATTGCTTTCAGATGATTTCAATGACTAATTGGCTTTGAACAGATGTCCATATAAGGATGTATTTGGGTTCTTCTAGTTATCCAAACGATGTGCTGATTTAAAAGGCTCCATCAAGAATGATCATATGAGATCTTTATGAGTCCTTTTCTTCATGATATCTTTATCCACACACAGGAACTAAAGAACATGTTTCCATGAGAAGATGCCATGTTGGTAAAAAGGACTCATCTCATCAAGGCAACATAAATGTATCACAAAACTGATTAAAGTCACAAGGGTTCCACAAGGGTTCTAGAAGGTGCATATCATGTGTGGTTCTCAGTCCAGCCTTCCCCGGTGTAAGCAGAACCTTTTAAAGAGGGCTGATCTGAAGAGCCGTATCTCTGAGAGAGCTGGCTGTGCCACTCCGTCACGCCATGCCTCCTGTGCCTCCTGTTTTCAGGGATGAAACCATCACAATCCTCCCCCTTTCTCACTTCCACCTCTCTCTCTTCCACCTCCTTTTCTCTCTCTCTCTCTCTCTCTCTCTCTCTCTCTCTGTCTCTGCCTCTCCCCGCCCTGCACCCACCCCCACTGCCCAGCAGGTTGAGCCCCACAGGGGTATTTTTTTTAATAAAAGCTCTCTGCACCACATGCTAAAAGGCTATGCAAATGTTCCCACTCCGTCTGGTTCTGCTCTTGTGCTTTTTTTATAGATAGATATTTTTTCATCAAATGTTTAGTCCCAACTCTCAGTCATCCAGAGCCAAAAAGAGAATAACAATGGTGTGTGTGTGTGTGTGTGTGTGTGTGTGTGTGTGTGTGTGTGTGTGTGTGTGTGTGTGTGTGTGTGTGTGTGTGTGTGTGTGTGCGTGTGTGAGGCGATTTTTTTGTGTATGTGTGTGTGTGTGTGTATATGTGTGTGTGTCTGTGTGTCTGTGTGTGTGTGTGTGTGTGTGTGTGTGTGTGTGTGTGTGTCTGTGTGTGTGTCTGTGTGTCTGTGTGTCTGTGTGTCTGTGTGTCTGTGTGTCTGTGTGCTATTTGTTTTGGGAAGGCATGGATACTTTGTTAACACCGCTCCTGGGTATTTGATCTGAAAAGCTATTAGGATGATTGCATTCTGAATTCATTACAATTCAAGGCGTGCCGTGAATGTGGAGCGACTGCCGTTGTCGGGCCCTGAGCCCGTGGTGTGTTTTTATTAACATGGCCCCCACACTGAATAATGCATCAGCCACACGCAGACCCCTGGTCACAGTGACTAATATTCACCAGACGCTACAAATCCACCAATAGAAGCTCCCGGATTATATCATCTCAGGCACACATTTTCTAAGGAAAGCTCTCTTGACCTGCTTATTATTTGTGTGTGTGTGTGTTTATGTCCTGTGTGGATCGGATGCTTTGCATTGGACCTGCAGTGTGACGGTCCCTAAAGACCTGTAGTTGTAGACTGTGATTGTATTAGGCCCTTGTGATGCTGTGTTTGTTTGTGTGTGTATATGTGTGTGTGTGTGTGTGTGTGTGTGTGTATGTTTGTTTGTTAACTCAATAGCCTTGCATGATATGTGTATGTGTATACAAGAGTGACAGCATGATGGAGACCTCTGCTTATACTGTGTGTGTCCAATACATTGTGTCTGTTGGTATGTATGTCTGTAGGTATGTGTGTGTGTGTGTGTGTGTGTGTGTGTGTGTGTACTGGGCATAACATGCTATGGGATGCAGTAGACACGGCCGACAATGTACCAGATTAAGAGTCCGCCACTCCTCCTCCTCCTCTTTATCCCTTCGCTTTTCTTTCTTTCCTGTCCTCTCTGACTCACCCCCTCCTCTTCCTCCTTTTCCTCTTCCTCTTTCTCCTCTACTTCTCTTGGCCAGCTGAGCAATCAGGTCAGCTCTCCCCCTCTGCACGTCGCTCCTGGTCAATTGTCCCCCCCTTCTCTCTCTCTCCATCTCCATCTCTATCTCTCTCCCTCTCCATCTCTCTCTCCCTCCTCTCTTCCTCTCATTTTGCCGCTATCTGTCTCTCTACCCAGCCTGCAGCTGTTACCAATGAGGTCACCACCCTCCCGACCTGACCCACTCTCTCTCCACACAATCACACACACACACACACACACACACACACACACACCATCCCCACCATCCCCCACCCCCCTCCCATCATCACCACCAACAACCGACAAACGTCATGCTTGGAAACTCAGGGGAGGAGACAGAGATGTTGCCAGCCGCCTGCGCTCTGAGTATGCTCCTGTGGGAGGGTATGGACACACACACACACACACACACACACACACAAAACAACAATTGACAACAACAATGACTTTGCAATGCCGTCAGTGTCGTGTGACGCTGATCACACGCATGCAAACGCTGTATCGCATGCAAAAGATGGCCCTTGGAAAACCTATTATGTCCTCTGCATGTTTTTTGCATATGGCTGAAATTGAGTAAACATGCTTACAAGCACCAGAGCTGGCCTCTGACACCTCGTAT
Source organism: Alosa alosa (assembly GCF_017589495.1). Taxonomy (NCBI): domain Eukaryota; kingdom Metazoa; phylum Chordata; class Actinopteri; order Clupeiformes; family Clupeidae; genus Alosa; species Alosa alosa. The sequence continues at coordinate 13,687,814 of NC_063210.1, read as the reverse complement.
CTGTGAAGTACTCGCTAGTTCAACTGATGGATGGCAAAAGGCACAGCTCCCATTGAGTTCTACCATGAATAATAAAGGCTAATAATTATTAGTAGAAGCACACATTAAAAATGTATGCCTTTAATATACAAGGCACTTGCTCTTACTGTTCAATCTTTAGTCTCATGACCCACTAATCAATTAACTCACAACCCAACAATCATTTAATCATCTGACTAATGGCTCTATAGGATATATGAACAAACAACATATCAGCAACTGTAAATCACACGAGAGCAATTCGATTGAACTTAAGGGGAAGCACTTGTCCAATAGCAGTTACCAGTGTAGTGTTTCAGTGTTCACAGAGGAATTAGCCATCATTAGCCATGAAATCCTCATATCTGATTATTAGCCATTAAATATTAAATATATGACCTGTTTCGACGCTGATGGGTAATGTTGTTCCTTATTCATGATTGGGTGACAAAGAAAACACAGTTAATTAAAGTGAGGCTAGCTCGCAGGTCAGTAGGTCTTCATGTGAATCAGTGTGGCAAAAAACCTGAACACTGGTCCGGGCCAACTGTGGGCCGGGACTCACCCAGAAGTGGACCAGATGTAGGCCCTGGGTCAGTGTCTGTCTGTGACGTTTAATTTCAGGGCTGGCTGGCTGAGCAGAAGGAGCTGGTGACCCACAAGAGCCTCAGGGGGTGTTTGCTGTGCATGTACTGCCCTCGACTGCCCTCGACTGCCCCTGACGCTCATGGAGACTCCCTGTCTGCTCTGCACATTGCAGCGCAGCATAGCATACACAGGCCATGTGCTCCGTCAACCACAGCCCTGTCCCCGGCTCACGCGGGCTGGGTTCACCTCGCATAACCAGACCTCGGGACTTCCTCGAGCCCACAGAAGCATACACATACACACAACACACGCACAAGCGCAAGCGCGCCCGCACGCACGCACGCACACACACACACACACACACACACACACACACACACACACACACACACACACACACACACACACACAAACACTCTCTCACACACACACACACACACACAGAAACACTCTCTCTCTCTCTGCAACAGAACTGCACTAAATTGCCCCCACTTTATTGTCTTGGAGAGAGCACAAAAACAGCTCTGTGGTTTATCTATTGCTGCTATCACTGTCTGTGATCTTCTCCAGATAAACAATCTCTGCTCGAATCATTAATTTTTAATCAAAGAGGACAATATGAGGCCTGAGCAATGGGTTGCCACTGAGAAGGTTAATCCATGGCCTGGTCCTCCGAGTCTTTATTTCTCACCCCTCTCATCCCTCTCTCCTCCCCTCTCCTCCCCTCTCCTCCATCTCTCCTCTATCTGTCACTTCCATCGCACGGCAGCCCGGTGGAAGAGGCCAGGCGGGGGAAATAACAAAGCGCACTTCCTCTCCCTACAACCAGCCTGGTGACAGACAAAATAGTGAAGGCGCTACCACCCAGAGATCCTGCACTCTCTATCTCAAACACACACCCGCACCCACACACACTATACACACGATCAGCTTTGTTTCTAAAACAATATGAGCCGTGGCCCCTGGAGGCAGAGCCAGAGCAACACGAGGGGAAACCAAGGAACTAGATTTCACAGAGAGAGTGGGAGAGGGGGAGGGAGAGAGAGAGGGGGAGAGAGAGAGAGAGTCAGAGAGAGGGAGAGAGAGAGAGAGAGAGAGAGGGAGACAGAGAGAGAGAGAGAGAGAGAGAGAGAGAGAGAGAGAGAGAGAGAGAGAGAGAGAGAGAGAGAGAGAGAGAGGAGAGAGAAAGAGAGAGAGAGAGGGAGACAGATAGTCAGAGAGACAGAGAGAGAGAGAGAGAGAGAGAGAGAGAGAGAGAGAGAGAGAGGGGAGAGAGAGAGAGAGAGAGAGAGAGAGACAGAGAGACAGAGAGAGAGAGAGAGAGAGAGAGAGAGAGAGAGAGAGAGAGAGAGAGAGAGAGAGAGAGAGAGATGGAGAGAAAGAAGGAGAGAGAGGTAGAAAGACGAGAATGGCAATGCAAGGTGACAGTTCATTCCACAGATCACTTTGTTTTTGTGGGCATGCATGCCTGTGTATGCGTTTAAGTGTGCATGTGTGTCTGTGTGTGTGTCTGTGTGTGTGTTCCTCTGTGTGTTAGTCAGAGGAAAGGGAAAGACAGATCCACTCCCTGGCTTGGGGAGTGAAGCAGTGCACCATGTTCCATCTAGACAAGACCTCCCATCAGCCTGCCCTGCCTGGGGTGAGCTCCTTTGTCTGGGATTGTTCTGGAAGCATTAGTGTTTGCATCATCGCCTGCAATGGCAAAGCTGCCATTAAAAAACATCAAAGCTCTTACGAATCCTTCTCTCCCTCCTCTCTCTACAATTGGTGTAGCCAACCCTAGTCCATCCGGGAAAGACCAGCACTTTAATTTGCCAACTGACCACATTAAACTATAAGAGGGACCCAAGGCAACTGTTGTGTTGCTTTGCCCTTCTGCCTGCTAGCGGGTCAAAATGTGTAGAATATCTCAGCGATGTAATGTGAGAGCTGTTAAGACTCATGCAGCACCTAATATGCAATTAGGAGAGTACCCGAATACCATATCTGAGACCTAATATGCAATTAGGGGAGTACCCGAATACCATATCTGAGACCTAATATGCAATTAAGGGAGTACCCTAATGCCATATCTGAGGCAGTAAACCACACAAACCTGTGAAGCATTCCTATTTGTTTTCTTATAAATTAAAAACACAATATGGCTCGTCAGAAGACCTCTCTAAGACATGACGACGGTTGCCGCGCTTCAAAGAAAAGGTGCCCCCGTTGGCACTCTGCAGGCAGTCGGAACTTCACACTGCGAGGCGTGCGCGCGCTGATTCCTAAATAATGCACCTCTCTGCATATGACAGCCAACAATTTCTCCTTTGGTCTGGCAACAAGGGGAGTTTGCTGCTGCAAACGGGCTGCCTGTCTTAACAACCATCTGCAAGTCTTTTGTACACCGGGACGGCTGTGTGCAAAGGCTCACGGCAGCTCCGCTGTTCTCATGCTACTGTAAATGCTAAATGCTTTGACCCCACCAAAGGCAACACAAGCACAAGAGGACATGTGATGGCTAGCTTGCTAACCGCTTCGTCTGTGATTTAAAGTTCCTCAAGCAGCTATGTACATTAGGAAAGGCTGGCGGCTGGTCAGTAAATATTCAGAGTTGACTTGTAATCCTGACCTTGAAATGGCTGCCACTGAGGAGAGAAGAGGGGTAGCAGGGTAGTGGGGGTGAGGGGGCTGTTTTGGTATGAAAGCGCTCCGATTATAGCACATTTCTAGGGCACCACATAATCACTGTCCAAGTTCCAAATCAATGACCTACTTCTTTCTCTCTGTCTATTTCACCCATACTGCCTCTCTTTTTCTCTGATTCTCTTTCTCACTGTCTTTTTCTGCTCTCTCTCTCACACACACACACACACACACAGACTGGTGGCTTAGGTTCTGTCAGCAGATTAAGGCTAAAAACAAATTTGATAAAGTTGTTTTCCCTAAAAATAAGACTGTTACATAACCGAAGCCTGGAAAAAAAAAACAAGGAAGGTCAAACGGCAAAAACGGTGAGCGAGAAAGTCAGAAATCCTCAGCAAAAAATGTCCGTGCCCTTTTTTTTCTAGGAATCAAATAAACACGTATAGCTCTTCCGGGTAATCTGAGCTCATGTAGTTATGCTTTGGCACTAGGGAACAGGTAATCGACAGCTACAGCCCTGTGTGTGTGTGTCAGGCCCTGCACGGTTCCAGCACATCAAACCTGACCTGGATAAGAGGCAGGGAACAGCCTGGTGTGACAGACCACAGTCCTCTACTCGCACTGGGAATGTGAGCAGCGTCTGCTGCACCGAGGAGGTCAAGACTACACACACATGCATGCACTCCTTGCTTCCAGAATTTCTTCAATTAGTGCATTCACAAAGGGGATAGAGTCTGGTGACTCTCGATTGGGAAATGTGTGCAACACTTGCATCGCAACGGGCACTAACTTTATAGTCATTGGTCTAGTCTTACCAATCACATTGCTCAGAGACGTTGCTTCTTACTTCGCCTAAACTTTACAAACTGACAATAAACAGCATCAACAATCAGGAAATAATGTATGTGGTTCTACCGTTGCTGTAAACTAAATTTCTGCATTTTTCCTATTGCATTTTTTTTTTTTTTTGCAGGTGTTGCTGCTTCTGTTTATCACAATAAATTTCGGTTTGGTCTTGCCCTCTAATCGCTGATTGGCCAGACATTTTTCTTGTCTGAGGGAAACGGTTATGAACTATGGTGTTCCAGACTAGATCTCCCTGAAAGAAGACCTAGGTGGGTGGGGCCAGGCTACAGTAGCCTAGCCTCCCTTCAAAAAGCTGGAGACAGCGTGATATGGGTTTTTAAGATCATAATCTCGAACTTATTAGTGAAGACGTCTTCATTATGACATAACAAAGCCATTGAGACATGTTCATTATGACTTGACAAAGCTATTTGCTCAAACCAGTTTGTCACCTCTCTACATGACAGGGGGGAG
>NC_063210.1:13670763-13678263 GCF_017589495.1 Alosa alosa | reverse complement strand
GGGATCATCAGCAGGCTAAACCAGTCACAAGCCAGCTCCTTTCCCCAATTAGTACATGAACAATCCAGCACTTGATCAATTCTGCCTCACAATGTTTGGATGGTCTGTGCTTCTATTTGTGTGTGTAGATATCTTATTAGTGGATTAGTAGAAACCTCCAGACATTTTTTTGTTAACAATTAAATGGACACCAGGCAAGCCTGATGCTTTTTCTCTACGAAACTCCCCCTCGCTCGGTCTGAAGCTCTTTTCCTTTTCTTTGCGTCTTCCGTCAAGGGTTTTCGCTGCTTCTTCTCCAGCTCTGCCATTATACACACACGTTTGCAACAATCTCTAGTGTTTCGTTAGCCTGCCTCTGTGCTGTAAACTGATCCTGCTTCGGTCTGCGGGTAGGATACACCGAACTTGCAAGTGGGATATTCTTCCTACAGGCAGTAGGGGCGGGCGAGAGAGCCTTCATTCGCCCCGTAATGAGTCATTTAACCATGTACCGACTTACGAAGATGATTAATTAACACGAAAACGTTGCCTGGTGTCCCTTTAATACATGGCTGAATGTCACCTGACAGCACTTGTACTAAAGGGACATTTCCTAATGAGCCCTACGGTTCAAAGACCCCCCCTTTACACACACACCCAGAGAACATTAGGCTGACATTACAATGTTCTATCACTGACTTCACAGCAGAAGACCTAATAAATGTGTAGTGACATTTAATACAGACCTCTTTAATTAAGTAATAATACACACACCTATTACGTACAGTATATACTAATGGCTAACGTGTTCCCTGAACTAAAGTGGTACCATATAGCTGAGGATCCTCAGCAGTCTGAACACTGGAAGATATATTTTTGTCCAAAGAGGATCCTGACACAGATATCGTTATGGCTATTACCCATAATGCACTGCTCTCAAAAACCACCTGGAGAGGACATAAAAATGAGCACGGCAGTTCAAAAGAAGCGGCATGACACCACCTTTGGAACAGCCACTTGGGAATTCTGCTTGTGAAAGAAAAGCACTCTAGATGAAATGTATAGACAAGCCAGCATTATTCCCTTCCAGCAGTTAAATTATTGTGCCCAGAAATGTAATATATGTTTTCTATTCTCCTATTGTAACCAAACATTTCGGCTCAGTCCAGACCATTACGGAAAATTACCACGTAGACGGCACCGATTGAAAGGAAAAATCCACTTTCCCCACTGACAAGGAAAGGAAAACAAAGGTGGCGGCCACAACTCACAGTGGCTTACTCTTTAACTTGAACTGAGATAACCCCGCACAGCAAATCTGACGCATGGTGGCGTCTCTCTCCCTCCCTCCCTGCCTCTCTCTCTCTCTTTCTCTCTCTCTCTCTCTCCTTCTCCCTCTCCCAGCCCAGACATGCCACACGCCTGCCGGCTCCTAAAAAAAAAAAACTCCCGTCTCTCAGCTCTGAGGTCACTGGAGTGCCAGACTGCAGACACACAACTATCTGTCTGGGCTCTGACCAAAGAGCGGATAGACACGGGGCCTCCCTGTGCAGACAGACACTCGCACGATCGTTCACATGCTCTGTATGCAGGCGTTCGCCGGAACCTTCTAAAAGGACCTCTTTTTCCTGACTAAATGTCTCCCTAGATGCCTAGCAGAGGTTAGTTGCTATGCTAAGCCCACAGTGAGGGTAGCCAGAGAGTTCGAAATAATACAGATTAAAATATCTGGGAGTATAAAGTGACATTTGTATAATTTATCCTTTTTTTTTGGCTCCTGCATGTGTTAAGTATTTGGGCTTCGAATGTGCTCCACTCTTATATATGAGCTAAATACCTAGCACCAGCACAAATTGTCGTCATTGGTAACGTAACCCATGTTTCCATGCTCTCCCACCAGTCGCTACTCTCGCGGATGGCTGGGATACCATTGAGGTGCACTGATACCCCCCCTCCCCATTGGTCTATTTACAGACTCCCAGAGCCTGAGCCAGCTGTAACCAGGCTGCAGAGGCCTACCACAGGCTTCCTGGGTTAACAGCCCTGCTAACGGAGGACAGTGATGACATCAACATAACAGAGTACGGCTGGCTGGCACTCATGTACGATTCACTAAGGAGACCAAAATACCAAACTACCCCCCCCCAACACACATACACACAAATCACCATCCACTACACCCCCCACACACACACACACACACAAAACCCCCATCTCATACCCCAACCCCCATACCTCCACCCGCTCTGATTGACAGGGCTCCAAGACACTCCATGTGCAGCTGTCTAAACTTCACCCCCTCCCTCTTTCTCTCTCCTGCTCTCTGCATGTCCTCCACTGCCTCTCTCCTTCTCTCTTTCTTTCTGTCCCTCTCTATCCCTCCTTCTCGCGTCTTTGAGCAGGCGTTCGGAGGCAACTGTGGGACCCTGAGCATGTGGTTAGGCTGCATTTGGCAGGCCACTAGGTGTGAGTGTGCAGTGTGTGTGTGTGTGTGTGTGTGTGTCTGTGTGTGAGATTGGTCTGTGTGTGTGTGTGTGTGAGAGCGAGTGTGTGGTGTACAGTGTCAGCCCACCGCCGCTCTATGCTGTGTGTCACAGGGGCCCCGCATGCGTTTCCAATCAGAGCGCGAGGCAGCCGATTGTGGCGAATAGCTCACATTCTGCTCCGGGGCGGGATCACCGCACGGACTCTCCTCACAGGCTCGTGGAGGACACCCTTTCACACGCGGCCTTCCTCCCTGACAGACCTTGGTTTCTGCCAAGAGTCGCCAACAGGTGTCTTCATTCCCTTTGAGTGGAATTGGTGAAACATTTAGTGGTTTCAGACACTTGAAATTGATCTACATCCAATCCTACGCTCACATTAGAGCCAATAAAGTATACCCTAATCCATTACATTACACTGGAGATAAAGGCAGTCTATGACAACACAGCTACATGAGTCTTTTAACTAATTGGCGGTTTCCTCCACTCCCATCATACATACATACATATCCATACAGTCCCTAATGTATAACTGTATAGCATAGTAATTGCAGGTACAGATCGTGTGCATGTTTGTGTACATAATCCTAAACTGTTTATCATAAAACTAATTAACAATGGATGTACATACAGTATCTATGTACATATGACAGTTTGACATTCTAAATGATCAATTCAATGTTTCACGAAAAGCTAATAAAACTGGGACGTGCTAACAAAAGTGGTTGGAACACATAGCAATAGAAGGTGAACATCTGCTACTGTAGAGGTTATCAGTGGAAGGCAATCGCTTTGATTGACAGGGAGTTGGGAATGGCTGGGCACGAAAAAAGAAGCAATTCCCCGGAGCATAAGAGAGGAGGAGGAGTAGGACTGCTCTTTTTATGCCTGTTACGTGCAACAAGAGCTATACTCGTAATGCTTACAATAAGTCCCTGTAATTTGTTTTCTCTTTTCCTCTCCTCAATCTTTTTCTTCTGCTGGCATTGTTTTCATTCAGAAATCTCAAATGACTGTCTTAACGCAGCTGCACTTCAAGTGTGTCATTATCACATAGTTTTCATCGACATATAAAAGTAACATACTGTCAAACGTTTTTCACAGAACATTTTAGGCTTTGGCAGTGCATATTTATACAGCTTGTTTATTTGTTAGACCTTGTGTCTCATCGCAGGCTAAATTATGATCGTGGAGTGTAGAGTAACATGAAAGGGGTGTCTTATTTAGCGTTTGAAGACGCAAGGCCTCGGCCAAGTGTGCCAAGTGTGTTCCTATTCATTTGCTTTGAAGGGTGGCTGTGGGAGACATATGGAAGCGGTTGTGTGAGGAGGAGGAGGAGGAGGAGGAGGAGGAGGAGGAGGAGGAGGAGGAAGAATAGTGGCTGTATTTAAAGCGACATATACAGTCCTCTGCTTGGCGTGAAGTTAACCGCTCGCCTACCGGCTGGAATATCCACGCCGAGCCAATGAGGTTCAGCCGTTGAGGGAGGGTCACCTTGCTACCCACTCTTCACAGTGAGTCTACTCTACAAAGTCCACTCCACTCAGTCTCCATCTCCTCAAGAGCCAAAGAACCTCCTCTTGTCAGACGGAAGCCTCTGCCAACACTTAGCCTACCATTAAGGAGCGAGGCCGAGAGAGATAGATGGATAGAGAGGGGGAGGGAGAGGGAGAGAGATAGATAGATAGATAGAGAAAAGACAGTGAGATAATGAGATAGATAGATAGATAGATAGATAGATAGATAGATAGATAGATAGATAGATAGATAGATAGATAGATAAAGAGAGAGAGGGATAGAGACAGAGAGATAATAGTGAGAGTGTCTAGCTTCATAACGTGGTGGGCCACTGATGCGAGAGCAGTAGTGAGATGCATGTCAAACAATCCTGAGGCGTCTGCTGATCCACTGACGTCTTTATGCTAATGAACATGACAGCCATTATCATTAGTGTCTACATCGCATGGCAACAAACAAATGGACATCTGGGGTGGGTCTGAGCTGAGCAGCTCATCCTGGGTGGGATATAGGCCAACCCCAGGAGTGCACAGAACGGGTGGAAACACGGACCCACACGGAAACGTCTTGCTTTGGAAATGCCTTTTTCTTTGCCGTGCAAGCTCTGAACAGAAAATCAGCTCTGACTAAGATCTCACTGGTTTCTCTGAAACCTCCCTTAGGAGAAATAAAGAGCAACAAGAAAAGATTGAGTATGTGGAGATCTTAAATTGGAATTAAATTTGACTTGGGCTGACACAAGAGAAGGGTTATTTCAAATAGGAAATTTGCTTTCCTCTGGAGTGTTGGCCAAGCGGGTGCGAGCCAAACCGAGCATGCTCATTCATCACTTCTTTGTAACTGAAAGAAAAAATAGTTTTTCTAGGCTTATACAGACAGAGATGGTCAAAACCTTGCATTTTAGCCCAAGGCCTGAACTCTGGTCATTAGCATTCACCGCTAACAAGCAACTGATTAAACCACAAAATAAATATGGCCTAAATGCCCTCACTGTCAATACTTCTTAAGGCTTTGCAGTCCACATTTGTGGACTAGGCTACACTGACCAAAAAGCCAGACAATTGCAGAAAAAACCCCAACCTGGGTTCCTGTGGCAAAGTGACTGAAAATACCTCATTTTGCAGTAGCCTACATACTTAGCATGAGCCAAATGACTTGTAAGTACAGCTTACATTAATCGCACAACCGCACATACACACCCCACAATACCCTAATAGAATTCACTAAGCTATTGATACGCCTTTTACATTTCACTCAACAGGAGCTGAATAAGCAGGAAACATAGCAAAGGGGAACAGGGCAAAATATATTATTTGTACTATTATACAGTACAATACAGTATCGCACCGCGTGAGGCCTTCTCGCCATGCAAGGCACGGCTAATCATGCTAACCGCACTTACAGCCCTCTGCTGTAGTGAGTGCGGAAGGAACGCGGCATGGGGCTAGTTCATTCATCAGCCCATCAGCGTCGCAGCAGAACCACGACAGTATTTTTAAAGCACATTATAGAGGCTACTAATTAATTTGTTGGCCTGTGAAGCATGGCATATTAAACCCATTAATCATGGAAGCAGTTTTAGACAAGTGAGTCAAAAGAGGTGCGAGTGGAAGGGTGTGTGAGAGGGGTATGGGTGGATGTGGTGGGGGAAATATGCCTCCAAAATAATTGTACGCAACAATTTGTTGGAATGTTTTTTTAGCCATTGATGGTTTCTTCACACACACACACACACAGACAGACACACACACACACACACACACTGGGTTGAGGTATAGAAGGAGGGGGGGCAGGTTCATTAATTAAGGCAAAAGGTTGGCTGAAAAGCAGTGGTTAATGAGAGGTTGATGAAGTTAAGAGGGTTGAGAGGATACAGTCGTTATTACAAAATAAATATATAAAATTAGGGAATGAATGGCTGGCTGGCTGGCTGGCTCACTTTTTGAGTGTTTCGGCATCAAACAGCCGGCCCCTATTAAGGTGTTAGTTCCCCTCAAATTAAACACACTCCTGTTCTGACAAGATGCAAGCTCCTGTGTAGAGGAGAAAGATAGCCTAAGTAGTGAGGAGAGCAACGGAGACGTTAACAATCAAAACCCCGCACACCAAACAGTCAGTGGCCGCTTTTATAGCAGTGGCAGTTTAGTAGAATCAGTGCTAACAGCCTACAGACCCCAACAGGGCCACTAAATGACAGAACTCCAGTGACCAAAACACACACACACACACACACACCTTGCAAAGCCACTAATATTTTTTCATCATTATTATATCTAGATTTTTTATCCTAAGCTGCATCCTTGTGTGTATGCTGCAAAGAATAGACATCAACACCATCTGCAGCTAGCTACACGAGCATGTGGCTGTATCAGTCCCTGCAGCACACACACACACAGAGAGAGAGAGAGAGAGAGAGAGAGAGAGAGAGAGAGTCAGACTCCAGCAGAGGAGGCCATTACCCATGGAAGAACCGGTCACACACACCCCCCCAGCCAGTCAGCCAGCCATCGCCGGGGTTCTGCTTTATGGGGCATGTGTGTGTGGGGAGGACGGAGGGGCTGAGGGGTTATTTTTAGTCCAGAACACTCAGTGCTCAGTTCTACGCGCTGCTGCTCCTGCTGCTGCGGCTGCAACTGTGCAGCAGATGAGGACAGGAGAGGACAGACCTACGGACAAACGGGGGGTTTAGTCACTCACCACGGCTAAAGAGAGACAACGCTGGCCACAAGCTGCCACAAAGTCCCCCTCAGCCTGCTTTTGTAGTGACCTTTCACCCTTGACCCCCGCTCGCCCTCCCCTCCCTCTCATCTCATCACTGTGAGCAGGGCAGAGGACAACAACAAAACAATCCAATGCTGTGTCATACAGGCGGCCATCTTGGACCAACGAGGGGTGAGGAGGCAAGGAGAGAGTGGGAGTGTGACTAATCTGTTACTGGTGTGTGTGCATGTGAATCTGTGTGTGTGTGTGTGTGTGTGTGTGTGCATCATTACACAGCATGCTCTGTCTCTTCCCTTCCATGTGATCAAATGAGATTCACGTGACCACAGTGTAGCCTCTGCCCCCTTCTCCCTCACAAACACACACACACACACACACACACACACACACACACACACACACACAGTATGAATCATCATCGTAGGTCAGGATGGGAGAAAGCCTGGAGCCCAAACGTCATATCAAAAGCGGTTACAGTGAGCAAAGAACGGTGGAGAAAGCATTCTTTCAATAATTTTAACATTAATTAAATTGAATCAAAAGAATCCCAACCCTGCTTCAAGCTCTTTTTGCATCTGTTTGGCAATAGCAAACCAGATGAGTGGATGGAATACAGTCATTCACATTGTTATTAGCTTTTTCTTTAGTCATGACTTGCTTGTGCTTGATGATCATTAAATCGAAAGTGACTAATAACTGAAAGCTGAAACTTCCAAGTGTGTTTTGCACTTGAACTTGATTACTCAAACTATCTGTGGAAATAAAAAAGTATGAAAAATACAGCACTACAGGGAACAAT
>NC_063210.1:13658263-13668263 GCF_017589495.1 Alosa alosa | reverse complement strand
CACAAGACAACACAACACCAAACAAAAATGACACGTAAGATAATCTTGAGCAGCCGTGGCATACTTGTTAGGGCTTCGGACTTGTAACTGGAGGGTTGTCGGTTCGATCCACGACCAGTAGGAACGGCTCAGTGGGATCAGTCGGGATCAGTATGTGGTCTCAGCATTTATCCCAATCCGTGAATCAGTGAAACACATACAGCACACAGTGTACACACAGTGAGGTGAAGCACACACTAATCCCGGCGCAGTGAGCTGCCTGCATCAACAACGGCGCTCGGGGAGCAGTGAGGGGTTAGGTGCCTTGCTCAAGGGCACTTCAGCCGTGCCTACTGGTCGGGGTTTGAACCGGTTACAGGTCCGAAGTGCTAACCAGTAGGCCACGGCTGCCCAACACACAACCTTCACACTAAATCAATATGTTTTTGCAAGCACACCATTTCGCCCACATGTGTTTCATGTAACTACTCCACTACTCTTGTGGCTGTTACTGTGATGAGTCAACGTATTCCTGTGTAAGAGCCCTGCATCCACTAATTCAGCTGAACCGCTGGTAGTTTCCCACCGTCTTCCTATAATCACTCACCCTGTGAGAGCCGCATGGGTTTGTTATGAGTTACGACATGGTTATATGATAGACGTGTTGACGAGTGATGTCGACGGGCCGTGTGTGGAGAGAAGTGTGATCAGGGGAGTGCTGAAAATGGAAAGCCTGGCTCCATGTCTTTTAAAGGGACACCAGGCAAGCCTGATGCTTTTCTCTCTTAAACCCCCCTTTCGGTCTGAAGCTCTTTTCCTTTTTTTTCGTCTTCCGTCAAGGGTTTTTTTGCTTCTTCTCCAGCTCTGCCATTATACACACACGTTTGCAACAATCTCTAGCGTTTCGTTAGCCTGCCTCTGTGCTGTAAACTGATCATGCTTCGATTGGTAGGATACACCGAACTTGCAAGTGGGATATTCTTTTCTACAGGCAGTAGGGGTGAGAGAGCCTTCATTCGCCCCGTAATGAGTCATTTAACCATATACCAACTTACGAAGATGATTAATTAACACGAAAACGTTGTCTGGTGTCCCTTTAAGAGGGCGACGCAGCTATCCATCTCAAAGGGGAATACGTAGGCTGTAGGCTTTGCATGTTGCTTGTACGGACAGAAGGTGTGCATAGTCTCTTTATGTGGGTTGCGTTACTGCTGCTGCCGCTGCGTGTGTGTGTGTGTGTGTCTGTGCTATGTTCACATGTGTTCCCTTTTTGTAAGAGCACATTGTATTAGAACACTTTGTGTGTGTGTGTGTTGTCTGCACTGCCCGTCATCTCCCTGCACTAATCGTTGCAGTCTCTACATGTTGACCTGGCGAGAGAGGCAGATGTTCAGATGCAAATCAACCCCATCTCTCATTCTGCATTCACACGCTCCTAATCAAGATCTCTCTCTCTCTCTCTCTCTCTCTCTCTCTCTCTCTCTCTCTCTCTCTCTCTCTCTCTCTCTCTCTCTCTCTCTCTCTCTCTCTCTCTCTCTCTCATTTGTTTTTAGCACTGCCATGCCCTGCTTCCTGTGCCCTGAGATGACCAGCTATTGTATAAGGCCGTAAGTGTGTGATCCTCCCTCCGCCCCCACCCACCCCCACATACAACACAACACACACACGCCTTTTTAAGCTGACTGACTGAGGCTGCACACAATATTAATGGCACACAGAACAGCGTGTTATGTAAACGTGTGAAAGACAAATAGATGACCCCGGGGCCGACTGGCTACTCCACGGCTCTGTTCTCCATGACAGGCAGAGACAGCGTGGTAGCCACTCCTAAGTAGAGTTGCAAAATTCCGGGAATTTTCAAAGTTGGAAACTTTCCATGGGAATTAACAGGAATAAACGGGAAACCCCATCTTGCAGTCTAATATTAGTTAAAACAACCTGATCGAATTTCTACCCTGCACATATGTCAATCACATGCACACAGCAATCGGCATAGGCTGCCAGACATAAAGGAAACCTATGGTGCGTTCATATGCATGGGGAAAAAATGTTCCCGGATTTTGTTGTCGAGTGGTGTGGTGTGGTGTGGTGTGGTGTGGTGTATCTTGGGCAGTTCAATGTTGCTAGTTTAGCACGCTAGTAAACCATAGGCAAAGAATGGGATTCCCGCTAGCATGCTAGCTAGCTTTGTATGCTAAGCTAAGCAAAAATACCAACATACAATTCATATTGCTTTTTCCGAAACAAAATGTTATTGTTTGTATACGAAACAGTTTGTACTGTATGAATAACCCCAAATTCCCAGTTAATTCCCATTAATTCCCATAATTTCCTATAATTTCCTTTAATTCCATGAAAGTTTCCAATTTGGAATATTTCCAAAATTCCCCAACTTAACTTCCCATGGTAAGTTTCCAGATATTTACCGGAATTTTTCCGCCCCTTTGCAACCCTACTCCTAAGAGGATGGTACTATCTCTCTCACACACACACACACACATACACACACACACGCGCGCGCGCGCGCATGATGCAGATGAACAAACACACATGCATACCTACATGCATGCAGTTGGACAAATTGCAATCAATTGCTCACACTCAACTGCCCACTGAGTCACTTGAGCTTACAATCTCACACACACAGAGAAGAACAAACATGCATACAATGTATTTATGGGGAAAAAAGCTGGAGCACACACAAATACAGACACACACACACACATACACACAGACAGAAGAACAAACATGCATGCATTGTATTTATGGGGGGGAAAGCTGGAGTGCGCGCGCACATGCACACACACACACAAGCTGACTACCAGTAAAAAAACACCATAGGGTCATTCCACACCAACTCAGCCACCCATGTACATGACACCTCTCAGATTTTGCTGAAAAGCGGTGAAAACAAGAGAATCTGAAGTTTCAGGTCAATATCTCCAACGGTTTGCCCGTGAATTTCCCATTTGAATTCCGGGTGCCACGGCCGTAATTTACACATTGGAATTTCACATTTCATCTTTTGCCATTTTTGGAAGCCCATAACGTCTGTTCTAATAGTGGTAGAATCAACATTCCTTACTGTTTGGGTGAGAGGTGGGTCACCAAAGTCCTAAAAAATGTTGACGGCATGTGTGATTTTTCACTTTTTGGGTGACCTTAGCACCACAATTAATGATCATATTTATTCTAAACAGGATTATTTGTTATATGTGGGAACCTTGTTCTTGCCAAAATGAATTTGAAGGGTATGGTACCACTGGCGGGGGTTTTATGGGGGTCCAAAAACCCTCTCCGGCAGAGGTGACTCTTTTGGAACCCCATATTTGGACCCCCAAATGACCATGTGGGCACTTGATGATCCTAATGGGATTTATACCAGATAAAGATACATTTGTTACATTTTGTCAAGACATATTTGTTCTTTCTTTTAATGAAATAACATTTTTGACTATGAAGCTCCATAATATGAATTTTATTCTTCATAATGTACCATTTTGGACATTGTTTCCAGAAGTCTGGAATGTAGATCAGGGAGAATTTTGTGATGATAAAGCATGAAAATAGTGGAAATAACTTAGTATTATCAGTCCCTCCAGGATTCCACGAGGATTTTTTGTGATTGTTGCGATCAGCAATCTGATTTCGCGACAACTTTTCTAAAAAATTGCGATAGAAGTTGCGGTGTTTTTCTGTTTGTTGCGAAGAAATTGCGAGAGGTAGTGAAAATTGCAAAAATAGTTGCGATTTTTTTTTAAATTATTTTTTAATTGAGGGTAATTAAGGTTAGTAAGACCAAAATGACACTGATCATCTTGATACTTATTAAAAAGGATAAGTAAAGGTAAATAGTAAGGGTTACAGAAAATCAAAGTAGGCCTACTTTATTTGTGTAAAAATTTTGACTGGGGTAATTCACAAAGCAGTATAACCTTTCGTAGAACTGTCCAGAAAAGACAGCCCCCTAGAGAGATGGCATCATGTCATATGTTTTAATACATTATGTTGTAATTCATATTAAGTTCATATCTTTTTAATAATTCATATTCTGTGACTTGCATAATTACTAACAGCCAACTAGTATCTAGTAATTTCATATTGATTTAAACTATTAGACTACACTTTTCTTTAATGTTATTACATTGGTGGTGTGTAAGTCTAATTGACTGCCTGCCACTTTAAGGACGTGAGAGTAGCGTAATAAAATTTTTAAGTGGATTGGAACGCTTGCATCTCACTGTGTTCGGCTACGACTGGAAATAACTTTTTCCTTAGTGCATTACAATATGTGGATGGAATTCGGGATGTTTTCTATGTCATTAGTTAAAATAAATGTTAAAAAATAACTCGTATGAAATCATTCTTGGATCATAGAAAAGGTACATTTCTTACAATGTTATTAATTTCTATGATTATGGTAGCACTACACAAACTCAGCCCACAAGCTAGCAAACATGACATGAGCTAAAAGGACATCTCCAGGTGTAAACGTTTGCCAATGGGTTGCATATTGTAGCTAGCCTACTCAAATGTCAGTAAACCAAGTAGGCCTTAATTAACTTACTTTCATAGCCTAGGCAGATTAGCAACACCAGGTTGAGAGATACAAGTAAAGCAGATCATTAACGTTAGCCTTCCATTTATTGTCATCAAAACTGCAGAGGAGTGAACAAGTTATAGGGCAGTCTCTGGTGTCTGCAGAAGTAAGTGTGGCATCTGACTCAATATTCTGTGCGAGGGACTGTTGTGGTAGGTGAAATTTCACGGGGTGAAATTTGCAAAAAGTTGCTTGGACAAAATTTTCAAAGTTTGTTGCGTCTACAAGGAGCATGTGACCAGCACTAACAGATGCACAGGCCACAGGTTACTCAATGCTAAATTAACAACCTCGGTCAAGATAGGTCATCATGCCAGAGCCTCTTGCAGCCAATCAACATTCATTTGTAACACTTCCTGTTTTTTCTTCATTTATTCTTTCATTCACTCCATATTTAGAATCATTATGCAATTAGATACAATATTATTGAAAAATATGCTTATAGAATAGGATGCTGATAGATTCAATGTGTTACTTTATCATGGTTAATGGTATGTAAAATGTGCTAAATTATAGTCCCAAGGCAGATATTGGAACCTAGGATTGATATTTAGGTATTGGGCAATTCCCTGCAAAACTGTCACGTCAACTAAATGCCATGGTATTTGTATGATGTGAATGATTATGTGAAAAGTTTTTCATGTAAGTTCTACAACCAAGAAGAGTGAATTCTCAAATTTCAATTAATCATCATTCACATTACACCATACCATGGCATTGTGTTGGCGCAATGGATGTGACAGTTTTGTGTGGAATTGCCCTATTAGGATTTGCAAGAATACAACTCTGCTCGAATTCTCAAAAAAGACAAATCAAAGACAAAAAGCAAATCAGAGTAGCTCAAAAACCTCTGAATCATGCCTTGAAAATAGTCCTCAAGGTCACACTCAGTGATGTTGACACAGAATTAAATGGTGGCCCTCTACTTTGTTGTGATAAGCTGAGAACACTGTTATCCCGAGGATCATGGGAGCTTTAGTGTGTGACAACTACTCTCTCCGACAAAACAAACTAACCATCTTCATGGGTACGGGCCAGCCACAAACACTTTGTCTGTCACGTTCCCGGACTTCAATGACTCTTGTGACGAATGTGTTGTCCCTATCTGGACACAGAGATATGTTAAAAAAAACAATGCAAGTTGTGTTGTTTTTAAAGCAAGTTGTGTTATTTTCAACACATATTGTGTAACAAATAAAAAAAGGAAACAACACAAACTGTGTTGTCTCCATCTGGACACAGAGATGTGTTAAAAACAACACAAGTTGTGTTGTTTTCAACACGTTGGTTTTAAGAGTGTAACATAATCCCTTAAACTCCCTATCTATCAAGTCTGCTTGTGTCTTTTTCTGTACACAAATTTGTGACAATCAATTTCACAACATATACTGTACACACAATATAGTTTTGTCACAACAACAACGAAAGACCCCATCGTGATCACCGTAGGGTGACCAGCATGAACAGAACATGTTGTCCCCACAATATTGAGCTGAACAGGACGCCAAGATATCACCAGGAGTCAGGCTACCAGACAGGCTATCACTCGGTCAGGCTATCAGTGTGTGGGCATTGGTTCTGGTTGCCGCTGAACGATCAGATCCTGAAGACGCAAGGTGAGGATCTGGGGGTGGGGATGGAAGGGGAGGTCACTCTGTGGCCATCTTTTGGCACGACCGCCCACTGAGAGGCCATTACCGGGCTAATCTCCGGAGTGTATGGCGAAGGGCTCCCGTGCTGAGCGCTGGGGGTTAATGCCACGCCGCGTCGCCGTTCCGCTCTGATGAGCTCCTTCACACTCCAGTGACTGTCTCCCGGGAAAAGAGCTGGAGATTGCAGGAGCTTATAATATGTGCAACACACACACACACACACTGCAATGCACAAACACACACACAAACACACACTCACTCTGTAATGCACACACACGTACATATATGTATACACGCAGACACTAACACGTGATTGTGGGAGAGAATGGCGTTAATATTTTTATAAAGCCGCCTGTTTGCAGTCAGTGTCACCAGGACACACCCCATGCTGGCACACTCTCAAACGCACACACACACACACACACACACACACACCTCCATAGTGTCTCTTGACTGGCCACATATGGACAGATAAGCCCATTAGCAGATGACTACCACTACAAGCACTATACGCTGCTCTGCACTGTGCTAGCCTTTGACTTTCCAGGAACACAACGGGGGCCCATGTGCCGACTGACGTCTCAGCCTCCTGACAGCCACTAAGAGTATTACAGCCGTGTATTTGCGTCAGGACGACAGTGATGAGAGCCGCCAACCGTGATCCCCGGGCAGCCATGGATGAGGTGGCGCTGGACAATCATGCAGTTCATTCAGTCAGCTTGTCCTCAGTTCAAATAACATTCACTCACGCACACAGACACACGCACACAGACACACGCACACACACAGACACACACACACACACACACACACACACACAAACACATATTTGATTTTCTTACAGTAGATTCATACATCTAGTCATATCACTGTTAGAAACACAAGCCTCTGCTCATTCACTGAAATGGGAACAGCACAGGAAGTGTTCCTTCTTCTTCATGCAAGCTAGCTTAGCCCCGGGGGGCTCAACTGCACGCTAAGGCGGCTAATCCAACTAACCACGTTACAACTGGTTTTTGCTCCGCTTAAGACAGCTGTCAATCAAACCAGTCAGGACCACCCCGCGACTACCATCTTCTGTTTGACCTCCCCTTATTGCATTATGGGCTATCATTTACACAGCGGAATGGCACAGGCGCAACACAGCATGACTACTGGCAGACTCCCCAGCCCCCTCCGACACCAACAACCGCCACCACTGAGCTCAGGCCACGGCCTCCCTTCCCCCTGGCATCGCCCCTCACATTGGGTTCTGGCTGCAGTGGATCATTTTATGTTTTGGGGGAGGGTGGTGTGTGTGTCTGTGTGTGTGTGTGTGTGTGTGTGTGTGTCTGTGTGTGTTTGTGTGTGTGTCTCTGTGTGTGTGTGTGTGTGTGTGTGTGTGTGTGTGTGTGTCTGTGTGTGTGTGTGTGTCTCTGTGTCTGCGTGTATGTGTATCTGCGTGTGTGTGTGTCTGCATGTGTGTGTGTGTCTGCGTGTGTGTCTGTCTGTGTGTGTGTGTCTGTGTGTGTGTCTGTGTGTGTGTGCCTGTGTGTGCGCGTGCGTGCGTGTGTGTGTGCGCGTATGCTAGAGGGTCAGGCATCCACGGCCACAGCCTCCATTTGTTTGTTTTCAATCCTCTTTTTCATCAGCTGCTGATATCAAGGCAGCCGTGCTCTGCCAGCCCCACCTTCCCACCTCCACCCACCCTATGACTCCAGACACTAACCCCCACCCTGCAGGCAGGAGGTGGAGGAGGAACATGGTGTAGAGAAGGAGACGGGTGGAGTCTGGGTCTGGGAGTATTAGGTGCCACTCTTAATGAAAGATAGATAGATAAATAAATACATAAATAAATAATACAGAACAGAGCTCTCTGCAGAAAACACTTTGCTATTCATCGGCCGTACCTCTAGGGCTGGGAGAGGATAGAGAGAGAGTTAGAATAAGAGATGGAGAGAGAGGTGAGAGAGACCGAGAGAGAAAGAGAGAGAAATCAATGCACTCTGCACTGCAAACAGTTCATAATGACAGGGTGGGTGGGGGGACTGGCTGCAACAGCATTGATTTGTTTAAGCACAATAACCAGCTAGCCCTGTAGAAGAAGCTCACACCCACAAGAGGAGTGTGTGTGTGTGTGTGTGTGTGTGTGTGTGTGTGTGTATTGGGATTTCTGGCTGTAGTCTGCACGTCTGCCTGTGTGGGCGTATGTGCAATACAGCACATGAGCAGGCCCTTTGTCAGGTGTTTATCTATGATCACCGAGGGACGGGCCAGCGTCACAGGGGCCCAATAAATCCACAGCCAATAACTTAAGGCCTTTAGGGACCGTGACACTGAAGTGCAGACGCACAACCATCCGCATATGACAAACACATGCGTCACACACACACAAACACGCACAAACATAAACACAAATCACTTTTACGTCTCCTTGTTCATTTACTCGTATCATGTGAACAATCTGAGCAATGTGATGGACGTCCAGTGAGCTTGAGAGGAACTGGGACTGACTGATCCAATAAAACCACAGCAAGGAGAGGAGGAGGGGAGGGGGGGGAGAAAAACATCAACGAGGGGCCAAGGAAATAGTTAGCCTCTGATAACATGCGATGGCAGCCCCGATGTTTTCCAACATCTGGCGAGAACAATTTCTTCCTAACCAACCGACGTAAGCGGGCGTAAACAAGCATACCCGCATCGCCCCTGATCAGGGGCTCTGATCGCAACCAGAGAGGAAGGAAGGAAGGAAAAAAGTAAGAGAGTGAGTGAGAGAGAGAGAGAGAGGGGGGGATGTTTGCATTTTTTGTTAGGCCCCTTTCCAACTGCAGATAGGACAGAGAGGAGGTTTCTCTCCCTCTCTCTCTTTCTCTCTCTCTCTCTCAGCCTGTGCCAGCTCATCAACATGCTCCTCAGATAACAACCGCAACCTCCAAAATTCCCCCCTTTCAAACCAAGAGTGAACAGAGAAAACAGCAATGTAAAAGAAACCCCCAAGTCCCATATGTGGAAAACACACATGCACCCACCCACACACACACACACACACACACAGCTTCTCCAGCCTTAGCTGAATTATACAAGACAGGCTAAAACAATAAAAACCTGAATCCAAAAAAGCTGTACTTCTCTGAGCAGCACCAGGCGAACAGAATGCATTCATCTCCCCTATTACACCATGGGCCAAATGGGGCCCTCTTCAGATGTAATGGGCTCTGGTGTGGTTCTGGTTAGAAGGCAGTCCAGCTTCCTGTTGAGACATTCTACATTCCATGTGATGCTCTAGTGTTACTTGTCTATGTTCATCTCAAAAGACAATCGTAATGTCTGATAACCACACAATATATTTCGCTGTATATTTTTACATGAATGTTGAAGTGGTCGACATCCGTGCATTAACGCAAGGGCTAGGTGGATTTAAAACATATATTATTATTATTATTGACTCGTAAAGCACCACAAAAATTGCATTCCCCTCAAAACACATACATATACATGTCTGCACTCTCACACACTCACTCACTCATACACACACACACACACACTCACAGGCCCTAACCCCACACACTCCTAGATGACTGTGTAATGCAGCGGTGCTGGGAGGTGCTGGGAGCCAATTCAGGGACACTCCAGTCCTCTCTGTGGCTGTTTTAATAGTCTTTTGTTTATACTGAGCAGACGGCTCTGGGCCTAAGCAGCTTACAGTTACAGCGAGGAGGAGGAGGAGGAGGAGGGCCGAGGAGCGTACATTTTTCATCAGAGCACACAACTCCCTAGGAGTCGACCCCTG
>NC_063210.1:13588263-13650763 GCF_017589495.1 Alosa alosa | reverse complement strand
AGAGACAGTTCATACATAGCTTGGCGAGGAAAAAAATAAAACAATGCTGCACCGATTTTTTTTGTAAAAAAATGCACACACTCCTCCTTTTTCCTCTTCCTCCCATGTTTTATGTGTTTTGGCACCTCTGCCAGCTATGATTCAGGGGCGAGAGTTTTGCTCTTCAGAGCTATGGCCTGACTCACGCCCTTGTAGAGGGCAAGGGGGAATTGATGGCGGCAGCTTGTTGCAGAGACACTGTGTCTCTCACTCTTTCCTTCGTTTCTTTGCCTCACTTTCTCCATCTCTCTCTCCTTTGCTTGATGCTACTCTCTTTAATTCGCTCTCCTGCTCTCTCTCTCTCTATGTTTTTCTTGTTGCGTCAAACTCATTTGTTTTACTGTCTGCCTTTTGGCCATCTCCACCTCTTTTGCCTTTGGCACAGCAGTCATTTGTCAGGCTCAAACTTGAATCACCAATGCTGTAAAATCAGCCAGAGGCATACATACATACATACATACATACACACATACACACATACACACACACATACATACATACATACATACACACATACATACATACATACATAGTCATACATACTTACATACAGCACATCAGCTGTAAACCTCCGGCAAAAACAGCAAATCATACTATACTGTCAGAGTCATGTAATTGCACTGTAATAAGAAGGAAATCCCACGGTAGATGAGTGATGACTCGTAGAATAATCATCAACTGATATCAATTCTTCAGCCTGAAGCTTTGTGACTCAGCTTTGTGGTCACTACACAAGTATACAGCAAGTGCACTGTACGTTTATCTGTTTAAAATCAGTGACTTTATGAACGACAAACTCCTCAAACAATTGGGGCTGACTGACTGGTGGTGGCTCTTCAACTCGACGTGCCACTGAAATACTGAAAGTGCTCTGAATTATTGATGGTTTCCAAGCAGGAGGACTTTAAGAAGCTTTGCTCCATTTATCAATGATTCATGCCGTTTCCACTGCAAACACTTCAATCCTCCGATGTCAGGCCACCGGCTCAGGAGGTGGAGATCTAAAACACAAGGAGTCCCCTGCATCTGATTGGTCCAAATGACACCGAACCGTGCTAAGCTTGATTCTCCTAATGAAGTGCAACATAAGGTATTGTGCGCTTGACATCTCAATGAGCTAACACTTAATGATGTTAAATGGAAAAAATATTAAAAAAGAGAAAAAATATTAAAAAAGGGAAGAAAATATATTTTCCCTGGTGAGAGGAACTCCGGGTGGGAAGAATTGCTTCTGTATTCCGAGACATAAAGATTCTATATCCTGACATTAATCCAGAGGTTAGCCATTATCATATGTCTGCAAGCCATGTGTGGGAATGAAGGCATGAACTCAACGGGAGGCCAACACTCATTTTCTTTTCTGAAACCTCTTTCTTCAGTGACTCTAAGAGTCCTTCTATTTTCACTCCATTATGGGTCACCTTTGACAGAAGGCAGACATAATCAACCCGTGCGGTCTATCTCTCTCTCTCTTTATTTCACCCTTCTCTCCCTCTCTAACTTCTCTTTCTTTCTCTCTCCCTCTCTCTCTCTCGCTCGTGCACCCACTCTCTTTTTCTCCCGGGCGAAATTGAGAGCGTTTCGTGCCGAGTCCTTCGGTGGCAATCTCCAATTACCTTCGGCGCACGGGTGCTCACTGCGCTGGAACTTTTCCATTTCATCATTCCAGTCGAAGTTCCCCCCCCCCCACCCCATCATCAGCCCCACACCTTACAACCCCCCTCCCACCCCCCAGCCTCCACACACACACACACACACACGAGATGACGAGTGGCAGCTACACAGCCAACCATGGCATCGGTGCACTGTGGGGGGCCTCAGAGAGCTCCGGCAAATTCCGGGATTTGTCTGGGAGAAAGATCCGTTTCTTTTACAAACCACAGGTGCAAGAAGCACCTCCCCCGCCACACACACACACACACACACACACACACACACACAGAGACACAGACACAGAGACACAGACAGACAGACACAGACAGACAGACAGACAGACACACACACAAACCCCCTAACCTCCTCCCTCATCAAAGACTGAGAGGAACAACCACCCTCGGCATCTTCTGCCATGTCAATCCCTAACACCCCACCCCCCCCACCTCAGTCTCATAAAGTGTTACACTTTGACCATATCTAAACATCACGTCACATGAAATGACATCCAAATGTGTCAAATGTGATACATCTTTGCCATTTTTATTTATGTGAGTAGGATGATGGGCGAACACGTGGGGGAGACCGCTGTGTTCTGACTGCATCACAATGAACACATCACAGATGTTTCCAACATCTTTCTTGAACAGCAGCGAACAGCGGAGGAGTGCGGATCCTCTGTGTGTCGTGCCTGGGTGGCGGGGGCTCTCAGCTCCCTCGTGCGTCTAACTGCACACAGCAACAAGGCAAACCCCCGATAGAATCAGCAAGAACCCCCTCCACCTCCCCAGCACCAGCACCACCCCCACCCCTCAAGCTGCCACTCCGCCCACCGCCGATGGATTTGTCAGACAAGGATGCGGGGATTATTCTGTTCAATTTCTAGTCGAGAGGCCAATTCATCTGGCAATCAATACTAATCAGCCGGCTTCAGCAAGAGAGGGGTGGGGGGGGCGAGACGAGACGAGGCATGAGGAGAGGCGCGTCCCCTAGCGAGACCATCTGATTGGATCAGAGAGCTGGGCCAGATGCTGGAGCACCACGCCCCACGCACACCGTCAGGGGGAGCTTCCAGGCTCCGCAGCGCAGCCGAGGAGGCTACGGCCGGGGCTTTAGCTACAGCCAGTCTCTCTACCCCCTCCACCTTCCGCCATCCATATCCTCAGCCACCCTGTACTACACCCACCCCACCACCACCACCACCCTCCTCCTCCTCCTCCTCCTCCTCTATCTTCTCCATCAGCACTGATCTCATGTCAGAGACCTGCAAATTATTCATTTGCAACATTAGAGAAGTCGCAGGGGTCAAACAGCACAGCAAGAGAAGGAGAGAAGGAGGGAGGGAGGGGAGAGGGGGATAGTGAAGGATGGATGGAAGGTTGGATATAGACGTAGAGAAACGACCGAGTGCCAAATGATCACGGAGAGATGTGTTCGCCTCTGGAGGTCAGTAGTGGCAGAGACTGCTTTTTTTTTTTTTGGAATGGACAAAGCTTGGCTGTTTAACTTGTGTGACCAAATGACAGCAGGGTAGTGTTTGTTGGGGAGGGTGTCTGTGAGGAGCACTGTTTAAAGGGTCCCACTGTGGACATGTCAAGCCAACGACATTCAACCGAAAAAAAAAAAAAATCTAAATCCTCATATTTTTTTTAAGGGTTTCACAGGCCACCATCATAATTCACTTTCAAATCCCAGCTACAACTTCCTCAAAAGCTCAGTGCCACATAACTCAATCCACCACCAATTCCACTTACACGGACATCAAACCCAGAATGGGTCAATAGACATTTATAGCAAACCACAAGTAGCTTGAAACTTACATCATGAAGAGCTAACAAGGTGAATACAGACAGTCAGTTACACTTCCAGTAACTGTCCACTTTGTCCAGTCTGCTATCTGCTGAACTGCACTTTTCAGATTCTGTTCAACAGCTTTGAAGGGAGAAGAGGAGAAACAGCCGAAAGGCAGTTCTACCTCTGGTTTAAAAAAAAAAGAAAAGAAACCTTCAAAGGCAGTAGACGGCAGGCTGAGTCATGGAGGGGGTAGGACAGAGGTTACAGGAGATCCCAATGGAGGAGAGAGAACCTTCCGGAGCTTCCCTGAGGTGTTGGGGAGATGTTTTCTTTAAAAAATAAAAAAGCCTTGACTGCTAGTCACAGCAGGGATTCCACTTTCCTGATCTACCTTTACACTGCCTGCCTCAGACTCCTGTGTTCTGCTCTCTTTCTCTCTCTCTCTCTTTCTCTCTCCCTCTCTTTCATTCTGCTGCTTTTTCTTCTCACCTCAGTCTTCTCCCACTAACTCGCTTGTTCTGGCCTACTCAAGCTCGCTTGTCTTCTTCAGGGTCCACTTCAACTCCCTCTTTTCTCTCTTGCTTCACATCTCCTGCCTCCATCTCTCTCTCTCTCTGTCTCTCTCTCTCTGTCTCTTTCTCTGTCTCTCTCTCGGTCTCTCTCTCGGTCTCTCTCTCGGTCTCTCTCTCTCTCATCAGTGAGCACACAGCCCCACCGCACACAGCGAGCCTAACCAGGGACAGGTGTCGGTGACAAAAGACAGCACCGCTGCGCATCTGCCGCTTCCTTTCAAGAGCGCGCTCAAACCCACACTTCTTGTCGAGAGGCACAGTGGCAGCATGTGTGTGTGTGTGTGAGTGTGTGTTGTGGGAGTGCCATATCCTCATCAATCCAGCCATACTCTTCTGAGCTAGCTGCCAAAGAGCTGGCTGCCAAAACTTCTATTTATTTGTTTATTTTTGGATTAATTTATTTACCTATTTGGTGTTTTGTATCTTTCAGGTTGGGCGAGGCTGCGATGGCGCTTCATGAATATTCAGGTGGGCCGCTGGGTAAATGAGGCGGAGAACAACGCAGCATGTTCTACACACACCTTTGGCACTCACACACCTTTGGCACCCACACACCCGCTCTCTCGTCCGTCCCCTTTCCAAGGACCGCACAAGACCCACACTGCTTTCGGTACCCAAAGACCAATGTAAACCAACCAATACACACACACACACACACACACACACACACACACACACACACACACACACACACACACACACACACACACATAACACAAGGGCATCAATCACCACGATGTAGCATTAATACGCAAACACACAGAAGACCAAACCACAGAATGTAACAACACATATAACTCTACGAATACGCAAAGCCAAACAGTAATATAATGCCGCCTATGTGTCTTACAGTGCTTCCTAACTGTGTGCAATGCAAGCAAGCATTAGCGACAAAATCAGTTTGATAACTTAGTTTTCAATTGGAAAGTCTTAACTGGATGCAACGCAACACAGTACTGTGTAGCGCGCTGCGGTTCGGCATTTTGAGCAAAAATGTTGTTGGATGCCTCATCTCTATTTTGTTTCAGTCCCTCGACTTGTTCTGCTATTTTGAAAAAGAAATACTATATGGCACAATAGAATGGAATATTTAATGGATTCAGTGTACAGAGATCACTCGATGCTACGCGACAATTGGACACTCGCATGCAGTTAGGACAAGCCGTTATACCATTATCAAACAATGATGATGTGCCCCTTTTTTTGTGGCGGCGGTAGAGAGTTCTAGAAAACATTAGGGGGTCAAATCATGAGAGTGTGAATAACACAACCACCTAACCCTGCTGTTCCTCCCAAGGAAGAAAAGAAAACGCGCTTCATTGGGCCAGCACCGTGACTGCTGACATCAGCGTCAACAGAAAAATAAACATTTCCATCTCGCAACTCTGCCTTTGTCCAGCCTCTCCAATCTAAATGTTTGCCTGGCAAATATTTACCATGCAGCGGAGTCACATCTTAAAATTCACACACACAGACACACACACAGACACACACACAGATACACACACAGATACACACACACACACACACACACACACACACAAAATGAGTGCCCAGGTGTCTCACAAACACACTGAAAAATATCGCTAAATCAACCATTGCGCCTGATATGTGTCTGTGTGTGTGTGTGTGTGTGTGTGTGTGTGTGTGTGTGTATATGTGTTTCATGCGTACACTCTCTGTGTGTGTGTGTGCGTACGCTCTCTGTGTGTGTGTGCCTACACTCTGTGTGTGTGTGTGTGTGCGCCTACACTCTCTGTGTGTGTGTGTTTTGTGTGTACACTCGCTGTGATATGTGTGTGTTTTGTGTGTACACTTTTGAGTGTGCGTGCATACAGTATGTCTATGTGTATCTGAGAGAGTTTCAGGATGTGTATCAGTGAATGTGTGTGTGTGTGTGTGTGTGTGTATCTATGCTGGGTGTGGGACTGTGTGTGTGTCTATCTATGCTGTATGTGTGTGTGTATCGGTGCTCTGTGTCTATGTGTGTATGTGTGTGTGTGTGTGTGTGTGTGTGTGTGTATGTCCAAGAGTGTGTGTGTGTTTAAAGATCCCACAGAGGCAGCTGATAAGATAGGTGACCAGTGGAAGCCATCCCATGCACAAAGCAATCCCTGCGCCAGAGAGGACAAAGTCAATATTGACAGACCGACGCGTCCTCGCAGTAGCTCTGGCTCAACCCTCTGCTTTTTCCACCTTTCCTCTCCTCTCTGCCCGAGGGTGAAATATGTCCAGTCAAGGAAAACCTGCTCAGGGCAAAATCTACATCCCCTCTACATCCGAGCTACACACACACACACACACATACACACACACACACACCTCCTTGTTGGAATAGACTTAAATAAACAACTTGGTTTGGTTAAGTACTGAGTATGAATGTGCGTGTGTGTGTGCGTGTATGTGTGTGTCTGCGTGTGTGGCGTGTCGTGTGTGTGCGTACTCATGAACAGAAGCCTTAAGGTACTGACTGCCACCAGATGCTGTCTTTTGTCCACGCGCTCCTGGAATGCCCAGCTCTGGAAGAGCAGATAAGAGAGGCCTAGCTGCTGCGGTCTCTTTCCGGAACTCTGTTTGTGTCAACACATTACCGTTGCCGTGCCGACGGGACAACAGGTGCTCTTTGAACCTTTCACCTGCGCTTCATATTATTATTATTATTTTTTTTCTGTGCAGTGGTGCTCCTTGAAGGGACAGGACCTAATCAAGGCCAATTAGCATGCAGAGGTGCCAACACAGTGGCGTGATGAACTTTGGACCGAGGAAACGCCAGAACAGCTTGGTCCACAGGTTGGAATTAGCCCGCATCACAATGACAACGACCTCAACGACCTCAACAACACACCACCACCATTTCCAAGGCTGGTCTTTTCCAAAAACTGCCGTGACATTTTCACGGAAGGATGCGAGAAGAAACAAAATTCCCTCAGTATAAAACAATCCCCTACTCATCTCCTCTCTCATTACTCTACACCCAATAAACAAAGCACTCAATTACATAGTAATTGCAGTTCTAATAAACATGAACCACATGCAGGGATAAGTAAAGATTTGCACAATGGCCCATGCTCTATTAGTCCCTTAAAAAAAAAAAATCCTTCTCAGCTGTGAAAGTCATGTTGGCTCTGCCCTACCACCACTACCACAATTACTGGTTTATTTGATTTCTTCCGCAGCCATGCTTTGGACAATGGAGAAATCCATAACTGCAGCAAGAGGAGGGCGAGGAGGTCCACTGTTGTTTCTCTGTGCTTTTTAGAATGACCGTTGAACCAGTGAGCAGGAGACAAACTTGTCTAGCCGAAGCCTCCTTCAGACGCCGCAAGGCTCCAGACTGGACGCCATACAGAGGGAGGCCCCTGCCAGGAAAGATGACTACTGGCTAGCTAGAGAGAGAGAGAGACAATATTTTCACCAGTCTTTTACCAGTACAGCGGCTTTGGAGGGAGGGGCGCAGTAAAAACTAAAAACATCCCGCAGAATGAAGAGAGAGCAGACAGAAGGACAGAAAGAAAGACAAGAAAAGAGAACAGAAAGAAAGAAAAGTTAAGAATGTAAGTTGTGCAGACACAAAAAGAGGAGGGAGTACTATTAAAATCAGCCCATATAGTCAGTGTGAGCCAGAGAGAGATTAAGACAAAGAAAGAAAGAGAGAGAGAGGGAGAGAGTTTTAAGCATGTTAGGAGGGCAAGTGCAGATATCTGTGGCATGAGGGAGCCAACGTAATAAAACTAAGTGCAGAAATATGAGATTTGCATCATTAATTCCATGTGACTGATGACAGCTAAAGCTGATTCGCGGTCAATTATCTCAACCAGGCCTGCATCTGATTAAAATGAGATCCTCTCTCTCTCTTCATTCATTCTCCCTTTCCCTCTCACTACCTCCATTTTCCTTCTGGAGTGTTTGGATATGCAAGTGCACATCCTTCTTAATGCCTGTTCGATGCGATGGTGTGAGACCTAGTGGGCTCCAGCCCCCTCCCTCCCTATATTCCCCACTATAGCCTCCCAACCCCATTAAGAGTGCCATTTGTATCCAAACGGGGGAAGCTTTGCTCTCACGAGGTTATCAAATAGAGATGAGCTCTCCACGGAGCCTGTCACTGCGCATCAAAACCCGAGAGCCACGCAAAAAGGAGCGGCTTTAAAAATTTCAACAGCGCACGCGCACACACACACACACACACACACACACACACACTCCTCCCTCCTCTCCCTTCCCCCTCCATCCACCCCACCCATCACTATCTGTCAGTAGGGGCTGTCATCCCATCAGGTTTGATACACACAAAAGCATCAATCTCCCCCATTCATCCACTGTGGCTTTCTCTTCCTGTGACTCATATGCCACGTGTGTATCCTGCCGCCACTGCACTGCTTGATGTTATTCACCGCTCCTTTCAATACTGCAGGGCTATGTGTTTACATCAGCCTAGCCTGTCAGTGTTGTAAAACATGCTGTGCCAGTAGCTTATAGCTGTGCCTTGGATACTAAAAAAAAAAAAATTAACACAGAGAGAGAGAGGAGAGAGAGAGAGAAGGGAGAGAGAGTGAGAGAGAGTGAGAGAGAGAGAGAGAGAGAGAGAGAATGAGAGATAGTGTGAGAGAGAGTATCAGTGTTGTGGGTACCTTACACAAGCTGCCTTTATCTGACAAATCCAAGCCAGCTCCCAATTTCTCATCCAGCGAGATCCCAAACAGGCGCTCCCGGATCATAATAAAAATGAATGCAGTAGTTTGCAGTTCACTGAACAATAGAGATTTAATGCCAAATTAGGTGTGTGACTCTGGACTACCTCTGGTTCTGCAAATGCTATGTGCTTGTACTTTTCTAACTCCACCACCCCCCTCTGGAGCAGTAAACTATCCTGCATTAGTAATCATCAGGTAAATTCATAGTCCGGGGATTTTGGGGGATGTGTGGAGGGGAAAGAAAGTGATGTCAGCAGTGCTCTTGTAAAATCCAGACTTGTTCACCGTCTTCATACAGTCAGGGAAATACATGGTGGCCAGAAAAAAAGTAGGAGGAAGTAAAAATTTTTTTTTTTTAAAAATCACATTGCCTACAAAACATTCTCACTTCATTTTTTTTTTCTTATCCCTTGAACTCCATTAGCCAAAATTGATGTACATTGAGAAGATATTGCCACTCAGATTCTGGTCAATTTGCCAAACGGATTAAGTGTATCAAATCCATTTTGCTGAGTGCATTGAAGAAGTGTCAGAATGAGGCATTTTCAATTTAGCCCCCGTATACCCCCCTCACATTTTCTCTCCTTCTTTCTCTCTCTCTCTCCCTCTCTCTCTCTCTCACCTACACTTCCACACTCAAGGGCCTCGGCTGTTGTACACGCTGCTTACCCAGCGAAAAGCAGGCAGGGACACGTATTTCATGTGTACCCGGCATTAAATTACTCTGACACAATCCACATATTTGATTCACCATTTGGCCGAGCCGTAATGATTTGGGGGCTCTGCTGGCAACCGCCCGCAACCGTCAGCCCTTGGTTTCCTCACCACCACAGGAACAGAACACGTCTTTCTCCAGGCCTGGTCGCAGCCCGATTCCTTTTTTTTTATGAATTCTTAGGAAGACGACATTGGTTAAAAAATGCAAGCATTAAATATTCATGGGAGGCAAGGAGCCCTTCACCCGTGAAGCCAGATCCCCTCCCAGCTATTGAGAAACGGAGAAACTTCTTGCAGATTTCTCGCTCTCCTTCTCTCGCCCACTCTCTCTCTCACACTCTCTCACTCTCACTCTCACTCTCTCCCTCATTCCCCCCATTCCCATTTTAAACCAGCGGGGCTTAGCTTAACAAAAGCCGCATTCATTGTCTGAGAAAGACCAGGCCCCTGCAAATCATTCAAGAGAGTGCCGTGTGTGTGTGTGTGTGCATGTGTGTGTGCAAGGTTTAACGTTCCTAAAAAGTTATATACTGCAGTAACATTTGTAGAATGAGGGGTGGGGTGGGGCGGGGGGGTGGTCAGGGGGGATGTTTGGTTTAGAAAAGTACTTACATTTCCTCAGGGCTACCATTGCAATGTGAGCAGAGGTTCGTGAGAGAATTCAGCTAATGAGTAATGAATAAGGTGTGTGCTACCGAGAGAAAGCCGACCTCCGATGCGTTCGTTTGCAAGCATTTACCGCGGCCGACCCTATTCTCCCCTCAACTCTGCAAACGCCACACATTACCGTGACTACCCCAGCACCACTGATACATTCCGTTCATTAATTTTGCACTCGGAGGACCCCTCTTATTTACCGACCAAAACAATCACATCAGCAAGCAACGGAGTAATGGGCAAAATAATTCATGTCGTTTTCCCCCAGAAGAACAAAATAATAAAACACAAATACACGCACGCAAGCGCACGCACACACGCACACACACGGTATGTTATTAAATCCATAATGCAAATTAGGTTATTAAAAATGAAGGGGGAAACATTGTCCCTGGACATGGGGAACAAGGCCAAACCGTCCCTTCTCTGTACAGAAACAAAAAATAAAACAGGTAGAAACCGCTTGCGGGCATTTCGGAGAAGATGGGCTTTAACAAATGCAACCCGTGGTGGACCAGAAGGTACGCTGCCCCTTGGGTGACTTAGCAAACTCAACCGAGGGCGTTCCACTTTGCCTGTGAAGTTTATAAACAAAGCGTCTGCCTAGGAGCTGTGCTGCATGATCCTACAGACCCCCTCCCCAACACAAACACACACACACTCAGACGAACCTCCCCAGACAAGAAGAATTGCATTGATTGTGTCTGGGCTTGTTTTGTAAATACTGGCACTCTCTCTCGTTGCTATTGTTTTTTTTCTCTCAACAGCTCATCATCGAGATGCATACATTTTTTTTAAGAAATGTACAGCCTCGGGCTCAATGAATTAACAAAAAGCTTGCACCTTGTTATTATCCCTAGCATGTCCGAACAGTTTTCCTTTTGTGCAACACAGTCTGCTGTGCAGGCAAATCAGGAATTACAAGAGTCACATTATTACACAGCACATTTTTCTATGATTTAAGACACCACGCAAGGCTCCACTAAACCTGCCTGCAATGAAAATTATAAACAGCTTCTTATTGACACAAATTTGCTTGAGCAGAGCAGTAAAAACTGAAAAAAACAAATGCAGCAAAATCCGATCAGGAACCAATCCAAAGCCTCTAAAATCTGCAATCAGCAATAGGCTGCATATCTAGACACTCATATAAACTAACAAGAGGACTCCCCCTCTGCCATATAAACTTTACCAAATTACTGTAACGGGAATGTATTGTCATAACTACAACATAGCTACAACTACTGCTACAAAACATCTATAAAAGAAGGGTGAGCTTTGCTGTTGGGATGTTATATGAAGGCAGCCATTCCAGAGTTGATGACACAGGAGCAGTCCTGTGATTTCCCTACTTGAAAATTAGGGTACATCTGGAAAATAGCAGAAAAAGTCATGCAGTTGCAGTGGTAACGTTGTTCCATTGTCGAACAGAATCGACTCGACTCGAGTCGCCTGTTTCCAGACCAACAGCTTGGCATCGGAGTTGCTTATATTATTCTCTCGGAAATCAAGTTGTAATCATTGGGTACTTTGATCCTTGAACAATTATTTGAGAGGGGGGGAAAAGGAAAGCAAGAGAGAGAGTGAGAGAGTTTGAGAAAATCAACTGCAATGCAAATTATCTGAAGCATTCTTTTGCTCTTGGAAAGCTGCCAAGCCCTTTGAAGCCTCCGCCTGAGACACAAGGAAGCCTGCTCCAAGCGAGCGGCAACAATATCACCCTATTCCCTCCCAATTTGTGTTTACAACAAAAAACAGCGAAGGGAAAGGGGTTGAAGAGGGGTAAAAAAAAAAATCACTAGTCAATATGGCTGCCTAATATCTTCATGGAGAGCCTGTCAAAAAATATCAAACAAACAAAGATCCCAGGACAAAAAAAGTAGCTCTTTTCTTCCCTCGTCCTTTTGAGTCTGTAACAAGGCTCTAATCCTCTGTAATGATTTACAAAGTGACAAGTCAAACAGATTTACTGTGACAGATTGAAAAGAGCCCAACATAAATATAATTACCGCTCACGTGGTGTCTTTACACCAACCCCCCCGCCCACCCACCCCCGTCCCTCTATACAGCCACACAATAGGATATGTTCAGCAGCCGGCAGCCATACGCTTTTCCCCCTTTTTTTCAATTTGCTCATCAAGATCCGACATCTCACAGTGGAACAGCACAAAATAAATGATTACAGGGTCTGTTAGCACTTAAAGTGGCAGGGCCTTGTTAGCCTTGTGGTTTAGCTTGCATTAGTGCATTAGCCTGCTGCCTTTCTTTCTCTTCCTCGCTCCTTTTATTTTGTTCAGTGTCTGTGTGTAGCCGGCACTGGTCAACCCTTGCTTGACATCATGGCTGATGAACCGTGACCCAAAGGCAATGGCGTGTGGTAATTCCTAAGACACCAGCTGCAGCTAGCAGCTAACTGCATGCTAATACAGGAGCTCTTGCAAGGGCAGATGCCCAGCGAGTTGGCTGCCAAGCACATGGTTTTTTAAGCGCGAGTGGGAGAGAGGATCTTGTTGCAGCCAGTCATGCTTTTCAATTATGAACGCTCCCGTAATGATAAAATGGTGAGATCATTCGGATGGTGGTCTGCCACATTGATTTGACGCACTGCATAGTCGAGACAAAGGTTCGGGGTGGGAGGTTAGCGGCACCTTGCTGGCAAGGACTTGCGGTGACATGCCTGGAAGTCCCTTGGTGGAACTCCTGCTTGCTTTCTGCTAGAGAACCCAAGTGCCACTATGCCCATCTGACTCATGCTCCACGGCCCACACACACACACACACACATACACCTCGCATTTACCAGGGATGTCCCCCAAAATAGCGTCTCATTTCCCCCCCCCACTTTTTTCCCCCTCACAGAGGCCACATGCTCCTCTTTCCATGCAAACGAGCCTTGATTGCCAGTAGAGTGTTTAGAGGTATGCGTTCTCGAGCGTTAAGCTAAAATATGTGCTGGTAGGGGAGTGGAATGAGAAAAGAAGCAATCTGGCTCGCAGCTGAGCTTGACTTTGACACGCGGCAAGACATAAGAAACCCAACTAGCTGCACATCCACTTAAGGCAAAGGATTCGACACAGGGCCCGAAACGACGGCTTCTTCCTTCTGTGACAATGCCCATTTGCCACAGGGACAGACAATACCCATTCCTTCATGTATTTATGAATAGAACCTGCCTGGCTTTTACTCAGAGAAAAGGTACAGAATCCTTTTACTAATAAACCAAATTATGGGTAAATCCTAGACCTGTGAAAATACCCCCAGTGTTTCCCATACATTGACTTATTTGTGGCGGCCCACCACAATATCAACAATGACCACCATACAATGATTTTCCAGGTTGTACTAAATTGTGCTTT
The DNA here is from genome assembly GCF_017589495.1 of Alosa alosa. Lineage (NCBI taxonomy): Eukaryota > Metazoa > Chordata > Actinopteri > Clupeiformes > Clupeidae > Alosa > Alosa alosa. The sequence goes on along the minus strand of NC_063210.1, from coordinate 13,637,282 downwards.
AATCTGGTCGGGATCATAACCACTCTGTGCTAATTTGTCAAAAACTGTTGCATTTAAGTTAATTCTGCAAACCAACCACCACATGGAATTCAATTCTCTGGGAAACACTGACCCCATATTGCATTCTATCCGCAAACAAGCGAGATTACAATTCTCCTAAATCAACCTGCACCCACACACCATTAATCGCGCTTTGTGCCAAGTATTTGTGTTTCTTAGAAAGAGCTCTTGAAGTGTCACATGAATTTAAAATAGAAGTGACAACATTTACTGTAAAATAGCCTACATGATTCATATTATTCTTTTAAGGGCAACTTGTGTGAGACAATGCATGTGTCTTTTATCTGCTGAGAAAGACAAAAGGACCATATGTCTGGTACTTTAGCAATGAATTAATGCAGTATTGCACAGAGAATACTCCAGACTGGGCTGATTAAAGAAACAGACCTCGCCTTGCAAGTCTCCACCTCCCTCTTCACCGTACTGCTAGCCTACAATACAGAAAACACAGATGCTGCCTAAAAACACCAGATGCTGCCTACATGTGACACGTTGGAAAGGATCACTAAACGGAGGGTGGGTGGGTGCTGTCATTCTTGTTTGTGCCCACCCCTGAATATCCTGTTCAACACCCCACCCCCTCACAAACACCACCATGAGCTCTCTCTCCAACCCCCCACTCCACCCCACGCCAAATGTCAAGTCCAGGTGCAAGCGACAGAGCTCCCCCAAAGACTGCCTTTGGAATTAGGTAGTGGCCATTTATAAAAAAAAAAAAATCAGGGGGTCATGGGGGATGGGGAGGAGATGGTTGGCCAGGACAGAGTGGGGGGGTGGGGGTGGGGTGGGGGGGGGGGGGTTGGACAGTCACCGGATGGCGAGCAAGGAAGTGAACAGACAATGTTTACACAGTGGTTATTTAAAGTCCTCTGGAAACGGCTCCTCCAGCCCAAAATAGCAGAGCTGGCCGCTGCAATACTGCGTCCCTGTGTCCCGGTCCAGAGTCCCGACCACAAGCCTCCCCCCCCCCCCCCCCAACCCACCCCAAGCCACAACCTCAGGTCACAGCTTTACACAAAGACCCAATAACACAGCGAGGAATAAAAGCTAGAAAAAAAACATGGCCACACACACATACACATGCGCACACTGGCGGGCACACACACACACGCACTCACACACACCGACCCATACACACACAAACACACAGTGTGCTGCTTTTGATTTATTACGCTCTATCTGGCACTGAGACTTCTATTACCGTCTTCATTTCTTGCCTGCAGCTGTCACCTCAGCACAGTGGTGGTGGGGGCTGATGCATGCCCTGCACCTGAGCTGCCACTACAGTTACTGCTGCTGCCGCCGCTGCTGCTGCTGCCGCTACAACCGCTGCATAAGTGTGCTCGGTGTAGAGGGGAAACACTTGGTACCAAAGGTTGACAGAAACTCCCCTATTTTCAAATATGCTGTGTGCGTGTGTGTGTGTGTGTGTTTGTGTGTGTGTGTGTGTCCTGAACGTTTGTATTCATTGGACGCTCATTTGAGGCTGGGTTCAAATGTTAAAGTGATGTCCGTTTTGGGAGCGTCTTTACTCAAAGGTCACCAGCAGAAGGGCACTGAGGGAATTCAAACCCTGATAGATGTATGGAGTCATTTGTGTGGCTGAATGAGAGATCTACGGTGCGAAACACCAATGGCAGCATCATGAAAAGACTTGTTTTCTGCCCTCTTGAAAATGGAGTCTGTCTGACACCACCAGCACGGCGTGATGGATGCAGGGAAACGGGGGTGGGAGGAGAAAAAAAAAAATAAAATGATGTTGGTGCGAGAATATCACAACGCGGAGCGGAATGGAGTCTGCGGTGACGAATGAAATGAAATCAGGAGGAGAGTGCCATTTGCTCAAGATGCCGTGTCGAAGTCAAGCACCACAGGAGCGATTTTGGCACACCGCACCTTTCGCTTGTCGGCGAGGCCTGGGGTTGCTGGGGTAACAGATTACCCTTCTTTCGCTCCCCCACTTTCATAGACTTATTGAAGAAATTATCACAGAGGGAGAGAAAGAGACAGGGAGCGATTGAGTGCAACATTGTGGGGAAAAGAGAGATAATAAACAAAGGATGAATGGGTTTACAGCATCCATACCACATTGAGGTCAAAGCATGAGGAACTGAGTTCAACCTGGGTCATTTCCCGATCCCACCCATTCGCTCTCTCCTGTCACTCACTCTCACTTCGCTCTTTTTTCTCAATAAAACCCCAACAAATATACTATTAAAAAGACATAGCACGTGTATCAATGTACCACTGGTCTTGCAAGGCCATGTGTGACTTCGTCCACTCATCACGACTGTACACTCCAGAGGAGAGGAATCAATTTTAGATGGTTGATTGTGCCAAAATCAACCATAGACGAGGGTGGAATTTCTTTCAAAAAACATTCTTGCTTTGGACATTTTTTAATTTAAAATAAATGTCAGTCCTTTCTGCTCTGTTTTCCCAAGGTTTTGGGATGACTGTGAACCTTCAAACTCAGTTAGAACCTTTTGTTGCGAGAGGTGCTCTTAGAAAATGTCACCACTAGACATGTGCCCGCAGACATCAGTCTGTATCAGTGTTTCAGCATTTAATTATTCAGCAGGTGGCTTTGCGCCCAGAGAATGTCTCATTTGAGTCCAAAAAAATGTGCCTCTGTCAAGACTTGAACTTTTGACTCTGGCGTTGAGAGCACCAAGATCTCAAATAGTCACTTTATCAGAACACAAAGGCCTTCTTGAGTGAGAGCTTCCGAAACAGGAAGCACACCAGATAAAGATCCACTGCTGCCCAAGAGGGCAGCAAAATACACACAGATAACACACATGACACATGCAACACTTTCTGCACATCACCCATCTCACCCACAGACAGTGTGACAGACAGAAAACTATCTAGTCTCTCTCTCTCACACACACACACACACGGCAGGTGCTTTTGCAGATCAATAACTCACCTCCAGTGGTTGTCCAATTACCTCATGCTAAAATATTCCCCAGATGTAAGCATCCCCTGCAAGGTGGCATTGGGTAAAAAAGCATCAAAGTCAACACCTCAGATTTGCCGAAGGACGACTGAAATCACCTAAATATGCCGCTCGTGTTTAATTTATAACGGCGGCATATTCAGGGCTGGCTGAATGTTATTTACGATTCAGGGGCTGGCCACTTACTTCAGGCACTGGGAACGACGCATTGTGACATCCTCCTTGTATGTTTTTCACCGGGTGTCAAATCAAACATGCATGAGCCCGAGACTGCTGAGCCCCAATGGCGGCTTCGCCAGCACAGAAAGCACTTAAGAGAAAGCACAAAGAGTGAAACTGGTGCTGAGGTGCGGCTCTAACTGTGCCACTGTCATCTGGTTTGTGTTCACACATACAAGCCATGCCACTGACTGTCACTAAATGTCTTCTGTTGGCCCCTATGGAGAGGAAGTTGGACTGCAAAAGGTTTGAGTTTGCAGGAAAACCACAGTGGCGTGTGGCTGATTACGGGGTAAAGGTTGGATGAAGCAACATGGAAATGAAACTAGCAATGAGTGGAATTCAACTAAACAAACATGACATAATTTCACTTATAAAAAATGTGATGTGATTCTGGAATCTTACAAGTTACTGGCAGTTTCCACACCATTTTAATGACCATTTCTCCAAAACTGACTTAAATTTTTGACCAGTCTAATGCAAAATCACACATGTTCTGTCCAATGCTATTCTCTAACCTTAAAGTATGGTACATGATACAGTGCTCATTTCACAAACCTATTAAAAATGCTATACACTTGAAATTTCATGTTTCAACATCTTTAAAGATGCAACTTCCTACAAATTCTTCAACACCAGATACCAATCTCCAAACATACAGTAAATGTAAACAGACACACTTTCAGATAGAACACTACCTTCCCGTTCCTGTTGCATCATAAATGGGATTTTAATCAACAAGGGTTAGTTTAATATTATATTGCTTATTTCAAGTCTGGGCAGCGAGCCAGTGAAAATATTTGGACACGTTAATGATGTGCCAGCAATACTGAAGTGTCCCGGTGACCGCGCGAGTTAGCCTCGCCGCGGCAACACAAACAGCCAACATCGGCCCCCATTGTTCAGCACTAACAAGCCCGGCGATGGGGGTCAATCGCGTTCTCCCTCCCTGCCTCGACCGCTCACTCATACTCTAGCAGGTAACACGGATGAAGAGGAGGAGGAAGAAGATGATGAAGAGGATGAAAAGATAGAAGAGGTAGAAGAAGAAAAAGAAAAGGAGAAATGGCATGTACAGAAAGAAAAAGAAGAAGAGGAGGAAGAGGTAGAAGAGGACGAAATGGGGGGGAAGCTACCCTCTCCAGTTTGTTTGGTGTGGGACTAGGGTTAGAGTGTTTCCACACACCCAGGTCATTCACAATCTCTTACAAAAGGGGGATATTAGATTAACAGAGATTAGGCGTGAGTGGTGCTCCCAAAAAGAGCTAGAATAACAAACTTCATGCTTAGCTCCGAGTCAACAGTGGGATTACGGGGAAAAGACGTTTAAATCCGGCACTAATATCCACGATGGGCTTTCCTTACAATGGGACATGGGTGTTTCCGTAAGCTCTGCTCAGTGGATACACACAAAAAAGGTGTTTTTTCCCCCTTTTCGTATGTTACCACTCCTGCTCAGCTTCATCAAGTAAGTACCAGTGTGTGGATGTGTTTGTGTGTGTTTGTGTGTGTGTGTGTGTGTGTGTGTGTGTGTGTGTCTGTGTCTGTGTAGTGCAATACACATACACACAAAAACAACTCACAAATTCACAGACAAAGACTTGTACAAATACACACACTGTCCAAAATCTGCCAGAAAGAACATCAAATAACAGCGCTCGGGATTTTACTACTTTCTTGTCCTGACACACCAAGATGGGGGCAAAAAACAATAACAGATGTCTGGTGTTTTTTGGCTCACAAAAGATTTTTCTACACCAAAACAAAAAAGGCATCCCACTTCACACAAAATATTTTCCAGGCAGCGGAGCGCGGGAGTATTTGTCCTTGTTGCTGTTGCGGGGCCAGCCTGAAGACCGACTCTCTTACCTGCTCCGGCTAGGGTGCAGATTAGCGGCCTGAAGCCATGGCTTCCACCCCTGTTACACCCACAGCTCCGGCCCAGCCAGAGAAAGAGAGAGAGAGAGAGAGAGAGAGAAAGAGGGAGAAAGAGAGAGGGAGAGGTTGCACGCTATAATATGATTAAATACTCTGTGGTCTGGCGCCAGCCTTGGCCACCCCCTCGTTATTTTTCCCTCCGTCTTGCTCTCTCTCTCTCTCTCTCTCTCTCTCTCTCCCTCACATTCTCTCTTTTCGCTTTCTCGCATGGGTCGCTCACTCTCTCTTTTTCCTCTCTGTCTCTTTCTTTTCTGTCTCTCTTGCTTTCTTTGTCTCACAGACGCACACTCATTTTTTTTCTCTTCCTCTCTCTTACCCTGTCTGCCCCTCTCTGTCTCCCTCTCTCTTGCTCTCCATTTCTCACTGTTCCCTGACATTCTCCGTACCTCATAGTCAGACTCAATGTTAATGTTTTTTTTTTCTCTCTTTCTCTCTCTCTCTCGCCTTCTGATCTCCGCTGCCACGAGACAAACACAACTACCATGAGAACAATTAAATCAGGCGCTCTCTCTTCCCCGAGTCACAGATCGGGTTCCTAACGCGGACCAGCCAGGAAAGTGACAGACATGATCTATGTTCTCCCACACACCCATCCACCTCCACCCTCCACCGTGAAACGACCCGGGTTGGGATTGGGGGCCACCCCCCCAAAAAAAAGGGGGGGGGGGGAGCACAGGTGCTGGGCAGTCTGGGGGTACATTCCCCGGCCCCCTTCACAGCCCTCACTGTGAGCCGGAAGACCGACAATACTCCACAGAAGAGGAGGAAGGCTGGGGAACGAGATCTCTTCAGCAGAGTGACTGGTTCTTTGTCAAAGCCAAGGTTATGGGACGCAATCTTAACCAGCCCATGCATTGTTATGTCATTAACGGGTGGATATAGCACTGCTTGGGATCGCCGGGGCGACTCTTCCACTAATCGATTAATCATACTCGCCGCTGATTTATCTGAGCAATGAGAGGCAATTAACAGTGCGGTTAAGAACTCAGGGATCTTTGCCTTGTCACAGGGGAGAGCGGAAGAGGAATCTGCTGAGTGCTCAATGTGAGAATAAGTTATCCCAGGGCATTCATTCACACTTTTTTACAATCTCTCTCTCTCTCTCTTTCTCTTTCTCTAAAAAAATAAGAGGAGCTTGAATGTCCTGATACACACATACGCACTGATAACCATCTAAAACTTTAGCATTGGCAAACACGCCACTTCCTATGCGTCCCTCTTTCCTCATAGCACACTTGTGTAGAGTGTGTATGTGTGTGTGTGTGTGTGTGTGTGTGTGTGTGAGTGTGAGTGTGAGTGAGAGAGAAAGAAAGATCACTGCAAACATGGACACACTCTGTCCCATGCTTCTAACAAAGATCCCCCACTCCACCCCACCCAACCCACTACCACCAATCACATTATAAGCAACAGCAGAGGCTAAATGCACAATTTACTGGCCACTTTAGACCCCATTTGCAATTGATGAGCGTGAGGCCTGTGAGCATGGGGGAGATTTATGGCCATGTGCCGCTGTAGCACCGCAAAGAGGCCCCGGGTCACAGCAGGAAATGCATGGGAGAGAAAGTGTCTTGTTAAACAACTTTTATGCGATCATCATTTCAGCAAGGTAATTTATATTGCCTTTATTGATGGATTATTAAATGTATAAACCTTATTGCAAAAGGGGTCGCTCTGAAATGGTGTGGTGGTGTGTGGAGCAATGTGATTTTATAGACACGCCGCGGGAGCCTGATCTGTGAGAGATGTGAAGTCACTTGATGCACGCCTGACCACCCTGGGTGACAATAAGAGGGTGTGGGTCTATCTCCATGCATCTAGATGGGAAAAGGTAATAACTCCTCCGGTCTCTCTCTTTCTCTGTGTGTGTGTGTGTGTGTGTGTGTGTTCTCTCTGATCTCCAGCTTGAATCATTTCCCATGTGGCAGGGCAATTTTCAGCTCCCATACACTCACCTCAACAAGAGCGTCAGAGAATGGAGTGGGAGACCGACACAGAACGAGAGAGAGAGAAAGAAAGAAAGAGAGAAAAAAAGAGAAGGAGAAAGAGAGAGGTCTGCAGCAGTGTGGCCAGCATGACAAACACACAAACACCACAGTCTGGGGATGACTTAAACATTCATCACCTCATCCTCCCGAAAAAGAGAGAAAAAAAAGTGTGAGATGAATGAGGCTCGCACAGAGCACTGAGGTGATGGCATGACTGAATCACTCCATCAGATAGAGAGAGAGAGACAAACACAACAGGAAGAGGTGAGGAGGCACAGACGGGTATTTTCAACCAGTCCACTCAGCACCCAACAGCGGTTAGGACACTTAAATAGCACTTAAATACACGTTGGGCGCACAGCCCCCGCAAAGCCAACTAGGAGCATTGTGGAAAGTTGCGTAGTAGTTGAGTAGTAAAATTACATTTTTTTACAGAAGTGTGAAGCTGTTAATTATAAGTCTTGTTTTATAGAACACAACAGAGGGAAAGGGAAAAAAACATTCAACCAGTGTCTTGTGATATCTCACGAGGACACACTAACATCAGACTCACTCTATCGTCATAGACGGGGGTAAGGATGTCCACAAAGCGCATTTATGTAATGACACTGGTTTATAAATACTTCTTTTGCCTTCCATAACAACGTGTGCTTCACTGGCGCGTTTTGGGGGTGGGGGGGAGCCCAGTTAATAAATGGGTCTACTTGAGTCCCCTGTCGCACGTGCTGGAATCGCAGATCTCCGTTTCAATGTGTCTTTTGTTTGACGACTGGTGTTTCAACATCCCCAAGCTGAATAGGAGAAGGGTCAGTGCAGTGCTGCTGCCCCCCCCCCCCCCATCTCCAGTCCTCCACCCAATGCTAATTCCGAGTCGCAACCTGGGGGCCCCCACAGTGAAGGAGAGGGGAGGGAAAGGAGGAGGAAAGTTAACTCACCCGCTAACACCAACTCTCTCTCTCTCTGAAATATTAAACATACCAGGACCTCTTTTGCCCTAAGAAATATTTAGCACACTTGAAACCAAATGAGAAACGAGTATGTCGCCAAGATGTGTTGTGTTAAGCACACACATATGCAAACCCATGCTTATGTCAATGTGTGTGTGTGTGTGTGTGTGTTGGGGGGGGGGCTGAGTGAGAGAGAGCACTGACCAGCAGCACCTATGTTTTCATAGAGGGAGGACAGATTGCTGTCTCATACTCCGTGCAGCTTTGATGATGTTGCAGAGCATTAGTACTCGGTTACATCATTACAATAACAAGGAGAGAACATAGTGGACCCTCTAGCCAGAGGAAAAGACATGCTACACTTCAGCCTACATCGCGCAGCACCGGGAGCCACTTCAAAAAGACCAGGATACCAGGATCTCACGAGAATTGTGATTTCTTTATCAGCAGTTTCTAAAATGCAAATATCTCGCGTCTCCCAAAACAGCAGCTGAGCATGGCTTTACAGGAGACACCCCACCTCCCTTCCTCTCCCTCTGTGACAATGGTTAAAAAGCCGAGCAGCAGCGCAGTGTTCAGTCAGTCTGGCAGATTTTTTTCCACTTGGCTGTTCTTTGGCTTCCTGGACAGATGTACAGCTATGAAAGGGAACCGAGTCTTTGCAAGAGGCCCTTAGTCCCAACTGGATTCAGACAGGAAAAAAATCTGGAGACAAACCCGTCAGTTGCTATAACCAAATACACTACACACACATAGCCTACTACAGCCAACATGGTCCACACCAGGTCTGTTCGCCAGCGTGAAACCACATATTAAAGTTACCCGCTTAAATGAATAGCCTAGAGAAACCTAGAAGGCTAGATTAATTAAAACACACGCAACTTAAGCATAGCGAAAAGTGTAAAAAAGCACAACATGCGGTGAGTTTAAAATGCGTGTAGTCTACTCTTTGGCTACACAGGACAAATGTATTTACCGATCCGTTGCGCTTAAATTTATGAATGGAATAAAGACGGCATGGTTAAATTGTTGCACTTCCAGCACAAACCATGCGTCTTAAATGTAAACCCCAACGTTATCTCTGCGTAATATGCTCGTATGCTACCATAATCCTTCAACTTCTTGATTGATCATATCAACAGTATACCTCAACAACCTAAAAATCTGCACAATACAGATCAAACGCGCTTGAACAGCAATGCCGTGTCTGTTACTGGCGAAACGTACACCCCGATTGAGATTTCCGACAGTCTCAAGCGGCCGCGGACACATCACAATAACCCCTTCCTTATTAGCGTGGTCGAGCTTTATAAACGCTTCTTGAAGTGATAACACTATCGTTGGGAATCAATTCCATCCATCTAAACACAAAACCATCCGAGGCAAGAGGTGTGAACGACAACACGGAAACAAATATGGAACTTACTTACAGATTTCACCCCGGGCGGCGAAAGCGGAAAAAATCCTCCGTGTTGTTTGCCTCTTGTTTTTAAATATCTTCCTTTTTTCCCTCGTCACAAGCTCTAAGAATGGACTTAACGTCAGTGGGTGAGTAACTGAGTCAACTAGAAGAGAGCACAGTAAGTTGAAGTGTCAAATTACATTGGCTATTCTATTACCAAAGGGCCATGCTTGGTGGTTGGTATGAAAATACGTCCCGGAGTGCTCCTTGGAAAGCCATTGGACCAAACCGGAATGGACTGGTGTGGTGATCTTCAACAATAGTTGTTCCATTATCGCACATGATGTGTAGGCTAGGCGTATTATGTTCAGGCGTAATTAATGTAGCTTGCATTAATTACTAGCGTAAGATAATCTTTATTAAGGGATAATTAATGGCTTATGTAGAGGGAGGATTCAAACGGGAAGACCGAAAATCAAACAAATATGTAAACGACTCGGTTGTGTAGACTATGATTTATCTGGGGGAAATGTTTTATTAAACCTTTTATTGGAATATTTGTGCGCTAATTTTTATTTATTACTATGTTGCCTGTATTGTTGATGGTCATTTGCCGCCGTCCATGTGAGCGCAGAACTAATCTCCTAATTTGCGTCTAATTAAATTATTCAATATTTTCAATTATTTGTTTTGTGCATTTGACATGGATAGTGGCGTTACGTGCCTCTTCAGGAATTGTGAAGTGCTCCATGTTTTACAGCTTGCCGCTCTCCTGTGGAAAGCTCTGAATAACAAAGACATGTTTGAGAGAGCGGCGGCGGCGGCGGCGGCATCGGCAGCACACAGGCTGGCCTCTAAGGTGACGTCAAGGAACTCTGACTGTTCCGAGTGCAGCCGAAGCACAACTCCACACTTCGCTCCCTGTCCATCAACGCGTGTCCTTAGATCCCTCACCACAGAGTCCTCTGGTCTTGATACGGCTGTTCAACAAGACCTCGCGGGGCTTTAATGCTTTCAAATGAAAGACATTTCAAACTTATTTCCCTGTTCTTTAAGGCATTATTTAGTTGTATGTTATTTGGTTGGTGTGCTTACTACAAATCTGCCCATTTGAAATTAGCGTGTGAGAGAGTGTGGGGGAGCTCTTATTTTTAGTCGATGGTGTCATCTGGCCAGCTTTGGTCCGATTAGCATTGCACTGGCCTGGCTGGCCCTTTCAGCCTGTCTGGGTGTCTACTCCCTGCTTGTCTAAGTTGAGGGAGGAGGAGGGGGACAGAGCGAACAATAGGCACCATTTGTCGTGCTAAAAGGTGACAGGCAGCATTGATTTCTGCCTGTTCCTACTTATCTGGCCAGCCAGGCAGACCTGCTATCTTGAAATGTATGCAAATACACAAGATGTAGCCCAGGCCATTTTGCTAGGACGATGTGAGATGGACACGTTATGAAACGTTATGAAACATTGGGTGGTGGAAACACTTTTTTGTATTATTAGTATTATGTGTGTCCATTAACCTGATTAGTGTAATTAAATAAAATGTCTTTCACCTGAACAGTAATATAATATCATGATGATGCAATAATGAAACCAAATTGTATGATAGATTTTATGGTGTCACAGTACACTGTATCAGAGATTGTATGGAGAACAAATTGGTCCTTCTTCATTATTCAGTTCAGTCACCACAATTATTTGTTGTTTCACTCCAAAAATATTTTTTTGTTTTATTCCTACTGTCACCACTCTGCACAATCCCTCAAACTCCAACCTAGAAAAAAAGGCGCCTTTTTATTGACAAATGGCCAAACATTAGCTAAGCATGGGGATGTGGATGTAGGTTTTTCTGAAGACATTATGACAAGCATTATCTACTGCAGTAATTCTCTGCTGGACACTAGCCCAGAACTCAGTGCTTACAATAAAATCACACAACCTATTTTACCTCGGCCCCTAAATGCTTGCATGTGGTGTGTGTGTGTGTGTTTGTGTGTGTGTGCGTGTGTAAATATTTTTTCCTAAATATATATCTTCCTCTGCCATGGTTTATAGTCACAGTCAGTGGTCTTGTTTGTGTTCCTTGTTTCCCAAGGCGTTGAACACTAATGCAGTGGGTTGTTTCATAGCATAGTGTGAATGCATGTCTGGTTTATGCATCTTACTTATCATTCAGACTCTGGCCAAACTCTGTGAGTGCCGCTCATGGTCACAGCAGTCGTGAAATTGTTGCTTTTCTAAATCCATGAAGTGAAAAGGGTTTTATGTGGTGATAATGTACAGTGTGAAAACCCCTGTGTGTTAAGTGTGACCCTCGGCTTAACACAGTAATCACACCAATTTGCTGGATTGTAGTGTTGATTTTTCAAGCTGGGAATCCCCCTTCTCTCCTTGACCAAATGGAATTAAAAAATAAATAAAAAACTGAGGGAATTCCCTTCTGTCTGTCTGTGAGGGAACAAACATTAAATGTAAGTTAATTTTCTGTGACAAGCGCAGGCTGCTTGCTACCGCAGCTCCTCTGCTCCTGGTCTCTGACGCGTACAGACCATGTTTGGCACAGAGCTGCAGCCATCAATGCAACAGCCATTTCATTACCTCCAGTGTGTGTGTGAATATATGTGCGTGTGTGTGTGCGTGTGTGTGTGTATGTTTGTGTGTGTTTGGGGGTTGGCATTCTGTAAGAGGACCCGGCTGGGAGTGCAGTCCATAAGAGTGCCTATGGTTCCACACCTCCTGCTACTGCCCAACCCCCCCACACACACACACACACTCACACACACACACACACACACACACACGCACACACACACACAAACACATCGAAGCCAGATGGCTGCCACAAAGATGGATGGGGTCTAGATGGAGCAACTTCAGCTTGACTGAGTTCATGTATAATATTATACAAACAGGTGCAAAGAAATGAATCCTTTCAGTGGGGGAATTAGATTGATGTCAAAAGGCACGGATCTTTTTCATGGGGGTGGGAAGGTATTGGTGAGGAGGTGATGCTACATGCCATTTTTAAATTTGATTTCATCAGACAGGTCAATTTGTGATCAGGTGTATATAGATGATAGCTGGCATACCAAACAAATTATTTTATAATATGTCACATCTGACTACTTGTATGTACAAGCTGCAGATGCAATATCACAGTAATTTGTGCCCCCCCCACACACACATACTGAAATATAAGTCTTTCCTATTTATCTGTATACTCTGTTATATAAGCATAACAAACAACACTTTCCCCAACCAACAGCTATTTTGTAAAAACAGCCTCAAGCATCTTTCCTCCCCCTTCAAAAAACCGCTTCTCCGTATGCTTGAGCTTGTCCATTGAAGTGTGGAGCGGGGGGAGATATGTCTGTGTTATCATTTACAGATCCCACCTGGCCTGTGAGCAAGACAGACGCGCACTCTGGAGGCCAGCCCACATCCTGTGAAACTTCTTCACTGGCTGCCATCCAGTAGCGCGTCGCACAGTAAAGACGAAAGCGCACACTCCCTAAGATCAGAGTTTTTAAATTCAAGGTTGTATGTAGGGGTAGAGGAAGCCGAGGGGCACCCTCAGGGGGTGGGTGAGTGTGTGTGTGTGTGTGTGGGGGAATTTGTTTCACAATGTGTGAAACAAATTACATAACCTGTAAAGCAACAAGTGAGATACAATTAATTACAATTTAATTACAATTCCAAAAACATAAGTAAGCATACAAGCATTCACATGCTCAGAGCTCAATTATTTGCATCCCTGTCAAAGCCAGTACATTCTCATATTCTTCTGTGTTTCCCTTCATATATGTTTATGGCTTTAAAGTTGCTATTTTAAATCTTAAGCAGACACATTACTGTAATGAAGAGATATGGTGCCCCTGCGTAATCTCAATGTCAACATAAATCCGTGATTAGTCTTAAGCTTAAAGAACTGGATAAAAGCACAAAACTCATGAAACTTGGCGGCTTGAGTCAAACCACAGATGACTTTTGTGAGTGTATGTGTGTGTGTGTGTGTGTGTGTGTGTGTGTGTGTGTGTGTGTGTGTGTGGCTGTTTATTAAGGTGGTAAGCACTAAGTACACAACAACTCTGAGCCATGGGCTCACAGCAGAAAATGTGCTATTATCCAGGGATAACAGAAAATAAACTAGAGCAAGCCACCTCCAGAGAGGAGAGAGAGTGGAGGAATGGAGAGACTCGAGGAGGGATGGAGGGAGAGTGGAGGTATGGAGAGACTCGAGGATGGAGGAGAGAGAGCACAGGGATCAACTGACAGAAAAAGGTGCGGGTGCAGCGTTTGACAACACGGCTTGAGGGAAATCAATTAAAGCACCATTGATTCTCCTTAGAGCACTAGAATACAGTGAAAGAAAGAAAGAGAGAGAGAGGAAATGAAAAGAAAGGGACCAAGAGAAGAAGACTAAAAAGAGTGGAAAAGAACAAGTGAGTGAAAAAATGGAGAGAGAGAAAGGAGGGAAAGAGACACATTGTGAAGGAGAGGCTGAAACTGATGGCAGAAAGAATCAAAACAGAAAGGAGAGAGAGACAAGAAGATGAGGGAAGTCAGGGATGACAAACCGTGGGAGTTGAAGTACACGGCAGTCGGAGAGACGAGGCTGCAGAAAGCCCATGCTGCTGCTGCCTGTCAGTGTGCTGTGTTTGATGGTAGTTAATGGTGGGAGCCTGTGGATGATCTGCCCCTTTGCGAGTTTATTTTGTGTGTGTATGTGTGTGTGTGTGTCTTTTTTTTCAGCGGGTTTCATGTCACCCAGGACAGCCAAAGCACCAGGTCTCCTGTCTCCACCCCACGCCGCTCAGCTTTGGAGAACACTGGGGCAGGTAGTGCAGCGTGTGTGCTCAGAAAGAAGGAAGAGCTCTTACAGCCAACTCTTGCCTTAGGCAAGAGAGAGAGAGAGAGAGAGAGAGAGAGAGAGAGAAAAAGAGAGAGAGGGAGGAGGGGAGAAATGGAGAGAGAAAAAGAGGAGGGGGGTGGAATGTGTTTTCCTCTTCGCTCAACAAGAAAATGAAGGATCTAATGTGTTACATTTGAAGTTTATTGAAAAATAAAAATCTTTTTACAAGTTCTTTGTTACCCGCCTTTTTCCATTTTAAGTATAGAAGGGTTCAGATGCAAAAGCCTCTAAATGCCACCTATGTCAAAAATGAGATAAAGATGGTGAGGGGATGCTCTCCACACATAGTATACGCTAATCAAATAATTTAACTTCTAAACCCACTAAATACCACTCTCTTCCTGGTCTGAAATATCAATGTATAGGCAAAAACCTATAGGAGCCTGAATTTAAATGCTCATTTAAAAGAAAAGTGGTCAGACGGATTTAGAGGGTTTTGCATCTGAACTCTTCAAATACTGCTAAATGGGGAAAAAAATAAAAAATATATACAAATGGCTAACACTTTAAGTAAACATTCTAAATCTTTAAATTGGAGTGTTTGTCAGTATGGTGAAAAAAGGAGCCCTTGGAGTTAAACAGCAGTGCTGTTATCTCTAGCTCTCTCTCTACCTATCTATCGTTCTAAATCTCTTTCTCTCTCAGTGATCTGCTGGCTGTTTTCATGTACGATTTGCATTGTTGTGATTCATCCGCAAATGAGCGCTCCACTTCAAATGCGGCTTGTCTAACTCTCGCAACCACGGTTCACAGCGGGTGATTCACTTAATACAATCATTTACCAATTCCCCTCCCTGGAATCTCTCTTTTGTGTAACTCAAAGCCAACACACAGCAATTTCTCTGGGAACAACTCTTAGCGCCCTCTCTCTCTCCCTTCCTCTCTCTCTCTCTCCCTCTCTCTCTCTGTCTCTCTCCCAGTCTCTGTATTACCTGACACAAGGTTAACTAGCTATTTCCACCACCATTATTCTTCCATAACCGGCGGGCTGAGAGGAAGTCAATTACCGTAATAGTAAAGTATGATTTTGGTGGTTGGCACAGTCCTCTGTGAAGGGGTGCCCGGCAAAACAATTTCCAACTGTAAAACGCTAGGTAGAGTTTAATTAAAAGGAAGACATTACAGGACTTAATTAAATTGAACAACAAATTGCCCAGTGGTGTTTCTTAGAAGGATACCAGTGCTGTTTTACTGCCAGCAAAACCCCATCAGTAATATTCACTCATTCTCTCTCTCTCTCTCTCTCTCTCTCTCTCTCTCTCTCTCTCTCTCTCTCACACACACACACACACACACTTCTGCTTGGCATTTGTGCGGTGGCGGTGCTCTGGGTGTCTGAAGGAGTGTGAACCTATCAGACTGCTAAATGTCAAGAGAGTGGCGGGGTCAGAGAAGGCTGCCTTTGTCATGGATATCCTCGGTGAGATGTCGAATTGTGTGATTGAAATATAGAGAGAGAAAAAAAACATTCACCTGGCATTTCTACATGTCTTCAACAAGCACTGTCTTGAAATTGTGTGTGTGTGTGTGTGTGTGTGTGTGTGTGTGTGTGTGTGTGTGTGTGTGTGCGCGTGCGTGCGTGCGTGCGTGTGTGTGCGTGCGTGCGTGTGCATGTGTGTGTGTGTGTGCGTGTGTGTCTGTGTGCGTGGCAGAGAGAGAAGAAGATAGTGCGAGGTGAAGGAAATGCAACTGTGACAGAGAATAAGTGGTGTGTGGTTACGTGCATGTGAGACTCTAAGAGACTCTAATGACATAAGATTATTATGTATATAACCAGAGAGGATGGAGAGAGAGACAGAGTGAAAAAGACTGAAAGATGGACACAAGAGAGAAAGAGGTAGTAGTCCAACTGTCTCTCTGCTGAGTTATGTCCTACTCACACCACGGGCCTGTTTGTCCAGAGCACATGGAACCTGATATGTTTTTGCTCTAGTGACCAAATGCATATTTCATTCCCCAGGCTATCCTCCCTCACCTCCCATCACATTTTGTCAATGAGATATCACATGGTCCAGTTACAGACTTCATCCCCATGTTTACATTTGTCCCACCTCTGGTCCTTTTGGCCCACATACTGAGAGACCAGAGTGGCTTACTGTATCAGTCAATTTCAAACACGGTAAGTGTCTCTCTCTCTCTCCCCCATCCACTTGAGTTCCTCTATCTCATCAACAGGGAGAACAGCTTAGTATGAGTGTTGCGTGGCATTATGCTATTCCTGCATTTTACAACTATTATGAGACCCTGCAGTGCTGGTGTAAAACCCCTATTAATTTTTTTGTTATTATTTAGTTTAGAAAGTCTTTATTTTAATGTCGGTGATTAACTCCACAAGTAGGAAATTACATAAGTGGTGGTAGTGGTGGATAAAATAAGCAGTAGACACTCAGAATTAGATGCGGTGGATTAAATGTCCGACACATATGTTTCTTGATTATCACAGATTAAGGTCAAACCACTTGACTTAATTGACTCAAACTTGTCTCAACTACTCCACTATGATAAATTATCGACTGCCAACAGTCAGTTGTTAAAGCAGCAAGGAGATAGATTTAGCGAGCTAGCTACCTAAAACTTAAAGGCATACAAATTCCACCAACAGTCCAGTTGGAACTGATATCATTTGCTCTATAGTCATAGGCCATGTTGTGTTGTAGAACTATTCTCATATTCTACAGGGTGTTCCATGCCGGAACTCAGAACACATTGTCCACATCCTGAGTGGCAGGTGGGATCAACAGGTGTGCTTATCTGTTCTTTACATGACATATCATCAACATAAATTAGACTTCAACTGATTACACGCACCAGATTGTGTGTGGTGGGTGGGTGTCCTATGTGAGCAGGTCTTGGGGAAGTTCCTGTGCAGTGCAACAGCATGGGAGCCCCATGGAGGGCAGCTATAGGCCTTTATCACGGCAGCTGAAGCAGGGCTGTTCACTTTCCTGTTGGCAGGCAAACCACAGGTGTTCCTAAAAACATTAACGAGGCCTCTGGTTGAAGTAACTGTGGCCAAATCTGACACTTAATTAGAAACACCTGTGCTCACACTGGAACAGGGCTGTTCACTTCCTACTTCGGCTGCCGTGATAAAGGCCTATAGTCTACTTCTATTAGCCAACAACAAACAAGCTTCTTGTCTGGCATGAAGTCCCAGCATTAAACACCAGACAAAAACGCCTGGCACAAACACTGCCAAATAGATCAGTACTTAAACAGCAAGGCAGCAAATGTCACACTAAGACTCTCTAATCAGACTTGTGCAATATGATACTGATGTGCAAAAACACACAAGACATCTTCAGTTAGGGATAAAGGTCAACAAGGAGTTAAGCACTCATTTGTGATTATTTTCAACAGTGATGCTTTGTAATGGAGCCACTGTAATTGTGCACTCGTATCCTGTCACAATCTATATTAACTTGCAGTAGTTTATATTTCATTTCAAGTCCACGGTTTGTTTTGCTCACAGCATGTTCCTATCCTCAAAAACAGAGCTTACATAAAACAAAAAAGGAGGTC
This sequence comes from Alosa alosa, assembly GCF_017589495.1. Taxonomy (NCBI): domain Eukaryota; kingdom Metazoa; phylum Chordata; class Actinopteri; order Clupeiformes; family Clupeidae; genus Alosa; species Alosa alosa. The sequence goes on along the minus strand of NC_063210.1, from coordinate 13,619,337 downwards.
AAACTCGAATCTTTAAAAAGAAATCTGATTAGATTGTATATCCCAGTGTGACACACAAAGACAGGAAGCAGTAGCCCTACCGATAAAATGCAAACGACACGTAAACTTCCTCCAGGCACATTCTGTCAATCCTGTGGGCCAGTGCCACTGGACTTTGCATTGCATTATGGGTGTAGCAACCCTATTGCGAGAAAAAAAACTTAACAACAACATGGTGACGGTGTGTTTACTGATACACTTCAACCTCATCTGATTTGAAGCCAATTAGCTGGCAGTGTAATAAATGAATGCGCCATGCCATGTCGATACTCCTCAAGAGGAGCCTGTTGTGTCGTGTTGTTAGTGCATTACCCTCACTGCTCCGTTTGCAGCCCATCAATTTATTGTTATTGTAAGCAGTTCAACAGATGCCTCAGCATTGATCCGCTACCACCAATAGACAGAGTTTGGAAATAAAGATAGATTTCATATTATCTAATGGAGCCTCTTCCTCTGCACCGGATATGGATTTCCTGCCATTTGAAGGCTACCCAGGTCAGGAGCAGGGGATGGGGTAGGGGTTGAGGGCAGGGGGGTTACAGGCCTGGTGCCTGGAGCTGCTCTTTTCTGTGGCAATAGGTGACACTTTGAGCAACAGCAAGGGGAAATTACTCAACATAAAGAGTACTTTAATGCGTTCATGAATAAATGAAGCCTAATATTTTTAACAACAACAACAAAAAAATAATAATAAAAGGTGGGATAACTGGAGTGTACACCACTTTTCATTCAAGTTTTTTGTTTGTTTTTTAAATATCCCATGTCAATAAACACCTTATGCATGCTGTGTTTGCTTATTTATTTATTTGTTTTGCAATTGATCATGAGCACAATGAGCACACTAATTCCAAGTGGACCCAAGGAAATGTCACATTTTTGTGCAGAAAGGAACCGGCAGCTGTGGCAATTTCCAGAAGATTTAGTGCTTCCATTAAGATCTTACACTCTCCCCCCTCTGCTTCTGGAGGAATCTGTCTGTGCCAGGCTACAAAAGACCAGGGGTTATGCTCACTCCTAAGAACTGCACAGATTGACTGCTGTGTCCATCAAAGTCTATCTCCAGGCGCTTTCCCCCCTTCCGCTGTCATTTCTGAGCAAGAAGCCTTTTTCTGTATTAATCTCATGTGTGTCTTTGAACTGAAATATAACCCTGTCAAGCTGTAACCTTGCCTTCCCTTGTTAAACACATCTCATGCTACAAACACAGAAGTTGGAGCCTTACCACCCCTCTCTATATCTCAGTGAATGTGTCTCACTGTGTAGTTTGGTTTATTTGTGGAAATTGCTATCGAGCCCCTGGTTTCACAGCAGGTGCATTTAACAAGGGAGTCAATTGCCGCCAGCATCACAATTAATCGTTCCCTTATTGCCAGTCCGTCCACTCCACAGTGTTCCACATTAGCTCAGAATTTCTGCAAAGGAGAGGCATAAATATTTTCTCTCATAGCCATCTGTTTACATCAGTTTATCCTGTTTGTTTACAGGTCAGTTGCAAGCTGTGATGTAGACCTACACATACACCAAGTAAATAAAGTTCCACAATGGCTTTAGTCTATTCCATCTCATAGCCTACATCTGTTTGTAGAGAGTTAATGGTAGAGCAAGGCCATAAATACTTGTGTTAGATTATTTAACCAACAAGTGGTTAACTGAGATGACACATGGCCCACACTTACCTGCACACCCCATAAAGTTAAACACGCTATCTACAAATTAAGTAAACTGTTTTAATGTTGCAAAAGCTTTCCTGTTTAAATCATTCACATTCAAAGTCCCATGTCATGGAAAAGCTCATTGACCTTCTATTTTTACAATGCATTCAAATGTTATTCAAATGTTTAGGCCATATCTTAAAGATCTATGTTATGGAAAGATATCCTGCACTCACTCATCCACCAAATGAAGGGTTGCCTCAGGCAACATTGTTCAGAACAATCTGTAAATATCTGCTAGATAACCTTTTGAGTGTAATAATGTTAAATGTAAAAACGTTATTTCATATCTCTTCATGGGTCTTCCTAAACACCTTTTTATCATTATTACACGATTGTTGGATAGCCTGTGTGAACCGTCGAACCCTATAGTTTGAAGCAACAGAATGCAGTAACAGTTCTTTTATCCTAGAATAATGACTTCAAACTCATTCTCAAACAGACTTATAATATGGAGAATGATTTCTCTGACATTGCAAACACTAATAAGCATTGCATAATAGGAATTGCATTTGAACTTTTCCAATCTATCAATACTTCAATAAAACTACAGCCAGTGCATCCCCAGCAGTACGCCTGTGTGGATCAGTCCAAATATCTTTATGTGGTAACATAGGGCACACAGTCATGCGCCTTTCTCCGCACCGCTGATCATTTAACCTCTGCTGCGGCTAAAACTGGTAACAGAGATCAGCATGTCATTGATGCCAATGAGGGGGAACAGACGTGATAGGTGTGTGTGTGTGTGTGTGTGAGTGTGTGAAATATACGTCATCGCTTACTCCATGTGCACGGTGAGCATGCTGACAGGTGTCGGAGTAGGAACGCCCAGGGAAGCATCCTTGGAGAGAGGGACCTGTTAAAGTGATAAACCTTAAAGGTATAATCTGCAGTTATATTGTATGTATATTTGTATGTATAAAAATATGTATATTTTGTCAATTTCAGCAAATTTCTCCTCATGGGCCCCAAGCTGTCCATTGAATGTGTGCAGTCAAAACATCCTGATGTTTGCACAGTCAGGGGGAAACAGTACAGTAGCTTGGACCAAGCCATAAACAATTCTAGCATTCAACGCATCGCTTCAGCTGCTACATACTAGATTTACATTCAAAGCTAAGTATTTAAGGATGAGGAAGCAGTGACTGAGGTTGGTGTCCAAATGGCAGACTGAGAAGTTACTTTCTGCCCTCAGTTTGATGGGAAGATCCTCTCCACACAGGCATACACATAACTGCCCAAGACACAGGGTTCAATTCAATCATGGTTATCATAAAAGTGCCAACACTCATCCATGCCAGTAATATATTTTGGAAAGTGAAAGTATCTTTTTTTTATTATTATTTATGTTGCAAGAGAGGAAAAGAGCTGTGTGGAAATGAAATATACCAGAGGTTTGTAATCTTTCTTTGACAGAGCACAAGATCTGTTCTTCTGTGGCATGAAATATGAGACTATTGTGAACAAAAAATAAAGTAAAATACCACACATGAGTTTGTATTGTGATATCACATTTTAACTAGAATTACGATGTCAATATTTACACAATACACAACACACACACAATACACAATACACAATATTGCTTGTCATCCTTGAAGATGACATTTGTAGTTATTGACATCTCCCTTCCTAGTAGATCCCTGCCCCGATCCCCCATGGCACTTTAATTCGTTCCTACTTTCTGATCCTAACTTTATCAGTACATTTAGCAGCCGTATTGATCTTTTCAGATCCACCATTTTTAAATCAGATGTATCTGCGGCAACAATCTAGGAGATATGCAAAGCCTACCTGTGAGGAGAAGTAATATCTTATTCTCCCGACCAGAAAAAGATTTACAGCTGAAGAGAGTATCTCTCTCCCTCCAGGGATCTATCAGAACACAGTGTTGCTAAAAATTTTCAGAAAACCCTGAGGGAAAACTCTTGTACTGTTATCCTGTATAACCTCTATATAAATGATTCCTTCAATAGAATAGAATAGAATAAACATATATAATTAAAAATAAAAAGAAATAAAGGACGTAGACTTGCCTGACGCAGATCTTTTCAGGGCCTCTGAGGAGGTACATTCCCTGTTAAGAACATGGTTATTATGAGTTTGGAAATAAACCAAGTAAACAGCTCGCTCACCAAATTCGACAATCTTCTTCATCACTGCATATACATCACTGCACATCAATACACGGATGGAGAAACTATTAACCCTAAAATAATCAACAATCAATTTAGGGACTTTAATGTTTCATTATATTTCTCTTGGAGCTCAAATAATGAGAAGACAGTCCAATCACTTTTTCAGGTTTAGATATTCCTTCCATTTACCCCTAAGCAAAATCTAGTTTAAATGAACCCTTCACAATGAGTGAACTTAGAAGTGGTCTAATGTTGATGCAGAATGGGAAATGCCCATGGGAAAATGGGAAATTTCATATTCTATATTCACCCTCAGCTTCTGAGAGCTGTGAGGAGCAACTTCGACTATTGAATTTGACAACTGACAATCTTATCATTGTGGATTCACCTTTAAATACAAAAGATGATTAGTATCCAGTAAATTTAAGAATAGAAGACCGGTAAGTCTTCTCCAATCACTTCAAATGACTTCTACGAACATCCACCATGTCACACCAGGTAAAAGCCCCAGCTTCCTACCACTGAAGCAGACAAGTCTTATAGCAAGTCAAACACACCCCAGACTATCCTTGAACAAATGAACCAGGATTGATTCCCTTTCCGACGCGTGATCCATTCTCTGGGGCCGTTAGGCCTGTTAGAGCTCCAGCCTTGGCTTGTTGTTCCGGCTGTTCAGCCGTCCCAAAGACATGTTGCCCTTTGGTGTGTAATCATGGGTTAGCGGGTGAAGGGGGAAAAAAAAGGGTGGAGGGGGTGGAGGGGGTGGCGGGGGTGGCGGCGGAGTTACACGTCTTACGGTGATAATAAGACTATTGACATCGATTTACAGGTTTGAAAATGAAACCGCGTGTCGAGCACCGGTGACTTATCTCGATGGGCTTTGTCTTTATGGTGGCGCTAAGGCGAATGGGCGAAGGCTGCCGGGCGTCTAATGGCCGTTGCAACAGCAGAGCAGAATAATAAAGCCTTTGCAGCGGTTTAGAGAGAGACTCAGGGATAGGGCAAACTTTAATGGAGAGGCTGAGCTAGTCTGTAAATTAACGTCAGAAACAATTACCAGCGCTGGGTTATGAGAGGGAGCAGACGAGCCTGCGGCGGGAAAAAGGGGTCACGGTTTTAGAACAGCGCGCACGAACGGACTCGGTCACGCAGTGGCGGAAAAGGACAACCTAAGGGCACTGTATGTCCGCACATGCATGCACAGGACGCGGACATACAATCATACACACATGCTGCACATACATGACCATAATGTGTAAACATGGTGCATAAACATGATGCATATGCATCTCCACATAGTCTAACCTACACACACAGACACTAATGTACACACACATGCACACATACAGTACAGGGCCCACGTGTATATTAACTTAAACACATAAACGCACACACACATAAACACAACCCGACCCACCCCCACCAAAAACACACACACACACACACACACACACACACACACATACACACATACAAACATACACACACACACACACACACACACACACACACACACACACACACACACACACACACACATACACACACACGTATACACTGTGGATCTAATGAGTTGAAAGGCATTGGGTGAGCCAGGGTATCAGGGCCGTCGTTGTGGTGAAGGTGTTATGTGGATGTTCCATAAGAATGATCAAGCGCTCCACCGGAGGGTCATTTCCAGGAGCGCGGTGTCAGACGGGGGCCATGAGGGGCGGTTTTATGAGCCCACTTCTCTGCTCCTTTATGTGTTGTTTGACATATGCTGTCCCTCATATTTCCCTGACCTCTCCTTGAACCTGAGGAGGACATCCATTACGTCCTCTAGGCCAGGGCGGATGGACCAGAGTGGTCTCCTCTTAAAGACCTCTTCTGTGATATGGGAGCACATGCACTCGACTCTCTCTCTCTCTCTCTCTCTCTCTCTCTCTCTCTCACACACACACACACACACACACACACACACACACACACACACATACCTGATGATGGCCGGGGGACTGTATGGTCTAACACTTTGGCAAGAAAGAAGAATAATCAAGGACACCAAGGCTGCTCATCTTTCATTACCATCATCACATTATTATCTATAATATATTATCATCCATGCATCGTCCATGCTCAATTAGAAATAAAGTGTTGGGAGCACAGTGACTGTAGGTCTTACAGTAGTCCACATCATAGCTGTATTCACACAATCAAACACAATCCAGCTGTCTTCAAACACTCAGCATTTACAGTGGAGTTCTGAGTATATTAAAGATTTAATGCTCACTCTAAGTTCACACATTCTTACTGGTGGTGACTGCATCTGAAGGTAAAAACAATGCAAATAGTTGGACTATTTATAGAATAGGGTCTATTGCAGGAATCAGCACATCACTACTATATTGTGTCCACATACTGTGCAGAGGACCCCATTTGGTCTTCCACAAATGTCCAATCACCTTTTCAACACCGTGGTCCTGTCACGTTGGCCTACTGTATGTCTAAACATTGCTGATGTGTATTTAGATATGACTGCTTCAATAAAACGCTAATGTCCCCCCTGACAGAGGGAGGCATTGTTCAAATGCTTATATAGCGAGCAGTCAGAATCACACGTTTGTCACACACACACACTGGCATACAGTCATTTGTGCATTAATAGCATCAAACCCCCAAAAGGCAATTGCCATGACAACAAGAAGGATTCTGAACCGAAGTAATTAGTGTGATTTGAAAGTGTGAGAATTATGCCTCGGCGCCCTATTGTCTCAGGGCTGACGTGTCAGTCATCGCTGTGTCCCGTTCGACCCCGGGGATAGACCTGTAGGTGGGTAGGAGGGAGGAGGAGGAGGAGAGGAGGAATGGAGAGATGAAAAAAACAGCAGGAAAGAAATAGCAGCTGCAGCAGTCGAGTCGGACAAAGAATCCTATAGGAATCGGAGCCGCACTGTATCAGATGGCCTCCTGCATAAACCGCATCATCAATCAGCCCAACCGGGCCGGCGCTTAGCGACTCTTCCCTGGCAGGCACACAGTCGGCAGTGAGGGTGATGCAGTGACTAACAATGAAGAGGGGGGCGAAATTAGTCTCAGTGCTAACAACATGCTAATTCGATTAATAACGAACCTTGCGTCGCCTTCGAGGTCCGCGGGTTTGCTTCCAAAGGGAGTCATTTATTTATGCTCTGCTTTTTTTTTTCTTTTTTGTTCCTGCCAGGAGTCACTTAGCAACAAAACCCTGGGCAATTCGCAGACAACAGTCCTGGTGGACCAAAGCCTTGTTGTGTGTTTTCTTCTTTCTTTTCCATTTTGAAGTGCTTTCTTTTGGAAGAGTTGCATTGTTATTGCTGTGTATTTCGTTGTGTACTTCACCTTCCTTGGAGCACTTGGAGAGGCGGGGGTGGGGGGGGGTGTAGCTGTGTGACTCTCACCTGGAGCGCTGAGCTCCTGATGTAATAGATGTGTCTGTTGCTAAGTGGCGGTTGTAATGGGCTGCCTGTTTGCCTGCCTGTGTGCTCTCCCATCCTTCACTGTTGTGCTAATGCCACCTGGCAATTTGTCTCACAAGTCCCGTACTTTCCCGGAGCAGGGAGGAAAACAGACAGACACAGGCTTGCGCGCGCACACACACACACACACACACACACACACACAAACACACACACACACACATACACACACACACACACACACAACCATGACAAAGGCAGAATGGGGCCCCAACACAAGGCCTGCTACTGTGCCACAAGGTGAGACACACACAGACTGCCTCGGTTGCCTCTTGCACTGCAGACACCTTGAGCTATACAGCCCCCGTCCACACACCAACCCTCTGACCCCCCTCCACTCTGAGAGTCCAGCCCAGTCCAGCACAGGCTGGCGTTGGTGCTTTGGGCCGTCTTGGCACATGCCTGTCTGATTCAGGAGAAATCCCACTGGCTTCTCACTGGAGCTCGGCTGCTGCCACATCCGCAGTGTTTCCAGAAATAGAGAAGAGAGGGAAAGAGAGAGAGAGAGAGAGAGAGAGAGCAAAGGAGAGAGGGAATGAGAGAGAGTGGAGAGTGGAGACTGAAAGAGAGAGAAGGTAGAGGTGGAGAGGAAGAAAAAGCTATAGAGAAATAACAAGAGAGAGAGAGAGAGAGTGGGTACAGACAGAGGGAGGGGGAGAGAGTGTAGTGAAAAGACAGAAAGAGAGAGAGGGAGAGTAGGAGAGGTGGAGCGAGAGAAAAAAGAGGGGAGAGGTGGAGGTAAAGATAGCACTTGGGTCTCTTCCCACACACGAGACTGCCTCACACTTTAATAAATCACTCCTTTCAGGCCTCCTAGCTCTCATTCTCTCTCTCTCTCTCTCTCTCTGATGCACTCGTTCTGAACTGGACCCCAGGACAGTAATACCAGCAGAGAGCAATGTCAGAAGAATGACCCGCCGGTGTAATAATGTTACAATATTATAATAGCTAACCCGTCCCAAGACAGGTATGCCAAGTGACATTACTCATGTAATGAAGGGCAGGCTATGTACTGCAGGCTTGGCTTGGGATGTTTGCCTTTTGTCAAAAGGTTTTGTCGTTTAGCTTTATCAGGCACAATCGGTTACAACAGGATGTCGCTGACAAGCATGTATAAAAGCATTGCAGCCAACTGATTATATTCTCTTATAGCCAGCTTATGTCTCTGTATAAATGCCAAAACCACAAGAACCCAAAGATAACCTCTGGTCTTGTGAGGGATGTCATTTTGACACTCACAGTGTATGTTTATACCCCATTGCACGGAATCAGAACTATAAATGCTCATAAATTGCAACTCATAAATACATCTTAACCACAGAATTTAGCAATCACACTGGAGGAAAGCCCAAGCCTTCTTGATTCCAAAAATAGAGGGAGAGAAAATACAACAACAAGGAAACAAAAGGATTCTGTGCGTGTCTGCCTTGTTTACCATAATGTTACAATGCAGTCCCACTTGTGAATTATTGTGTTAAACACTGGTACAGCGATTATCATACGACAAGAGGACAAACGGGGAGAAGTCCATGGCCTGGCAGTGACATAGAACCTAATTAAACAGAATCATCAGCCCGGGTATGCTCAGAGACCAGACTGTGACCCCGAAAATCGACATAGTGAATTTTGAAACGAATCAACCATTGCCATCTGTTGGCTGAGGGAGTTAGCACACTTTTTAAAATCTAAAACTTACTAATGAAACCTCAATGTATCTTCTTTGTGGTGAAAAATCTTCTTCAATAGTCAATAATGGCTATCAGTCAGTGTGCTTTATTTGGTTGGAAGTCAAGATAAATTCACAGAGAGGAAGATTTTGAACTTTTTCCATTCCTATCCTGTCAGACCATGTTTCTTTTATATAAGTTTACTGTTCCCGTGGAACTCTTTATTATCAAGGACACTTTTCTGTATCATGTTTGCAGAGCATAGTGTTGTCTGTTTGTTTAGATGTGCTTTGCACAGCGCACTGCCTTCCATGAGACACTATAGCTATAGCTGTGAGATGGTAGATGGTAGTGATAGTCTGAGTGACTGTCCATGTGGTATAACGCATGGGCACAGAATCTGGGCAGCCAGAGATCGGAATCTGACTTGGGAGGTGTGTGTGTGTGTGTGGGGTGGGGTGATGGTGGGGGGGGTGGCTGCTTCATTCAGCTTCACTGACACGCAGTAGAGCTAAACCCCCGATAGCACGGAAGGCCATGTGGGATGCACATACAGAGGAGTCCATTCTGGCACACCATGTGCATTCTCACTCTACAGATAACGCGTCAATCTGGGGGCGAGACTTGGACGTCCTGTCTTATCTCCAAATGACATCTCCATTCCTTCATCCCTCCAAAAGACACACACATACACACACACACACACACACACACAGAGAGACAGAGCGAGAAAGACACACTCACACCAGGGGTGAGGGGACAGAGGTTTAACACGTTTCCATGCGTGCATCTGTCTGTGGTCCTCCTGGAGCCCGGTACCGTCCTTATCAGCCCCTGCTCCACTGGTCATCCCTGCAGCACCCCCCCCCCCCGCCCCCATCATCCACCCCAGTGTCCCTCCCCTTCCCTCCTAGACACCTGCTTGTAATAGATAAGGAGGAAGCCTTCCTCCATAACCCGAGAAATGTGCAGTCGGCCAAAGGAGAGAAAGGAAACGAGAGAGAAACAGAGAGAGAGAGAGGGTGAGAGAGAGAGAGAGAGAGAGAGAGAACTCGAGTGGTGGGATTAATCTGCCGCAGTGCCAGTGGTTGTTTCTGGTGGGCGTAGTGAGACACGGTGGCATTTGGTTTTTAAGTCTTCATGTTTGTCAAGTCGAAACACAAGAAGGCTGTTGTTGCTCAGAAATATGTTAAAGATTAAATGATTAAAGGTATGTTACTTTGGAGACGCAGAGATGCATTAAAAGGTGTATTTCAGTTATTCTGTTTATGCCTACATAAAATCTCCCGGAACCTAGAGCGAACAAGAGCATGCAAGCCAGACTGGACTTCAAATCGCGTGTGCATCTGAGTTTAACGTGCATACAATGGAGAGGGAGAGAGAGAGGAGTGATGCGTGTGTGCCTGCAAGTGTATCCAAGAACTTAATTAATCAGTTCAGTTAGTGTATCTAGGAACAGGAGCGTCATGGTAGAGTCATTTTTTGCCCCTCAAAAAGGAACAGTTAAGACCCATTTCACATCAGACTACACAAAAGTGTACCCAATTGTCTCATAAAAGTAAAACATAATAGTCTTGCACACTGCACTGTTTGTAACAGTGACTTTAGCATTGCTCACGATGGGTTAAATGATTGCAAAAGACTTTGAGGTGAGTTTAACAAGTATAATTTCATTTGCATATTACTCAGGCCTATACTAGATAGCTAGTTGCCAAGGCTACATGAAAAGGCCAAACTACCAAAATCTACATATTTCACTATCACAATGTCTATCAATAGGCTTGTCAATAGGCCTTCCTTATTTGGTGTACTGACTAGACATTATTGAACAAACATCTGCATTTCAGTATCTAAGTAGGTTAGGTTGGGATGTCTGCTATACATTGTTGGCATTACTGTTAAAATGCACTTATAGTGAGTATTGGCAAAACCGGTTATCATTTTTATGTTGAGGCGGTGGGGATGTTGTCGGCAGCTGCTGAAATGAACTTGTAATCTAACTTAGTTACTTTTAAAATCAAGTAATCAGTAAAGTAACTAAGTTACTTTTTAAAGGAGTAATCAGTAATCAGATTACTTTTTCAAGGTAACTGTGGCAACACTGGCTTCAAACACACATATAAAATTGCATTATAAAAATTTTACTTTTAGAAAATACAGAGCATTTTACTTGTTTTATTGAAGTCATCATTCATTATCACAATTCTGCAAAACCACAAAAACACTGCCACAATTCAAAATGTCTCAAAAGCATAAATCACTTTTATTACATCTGAGTGCAAGCACGCTAAAACTTCTTTTCCAGTAACCCCCCAAAATCTATGTTGGTCATTGTTGTCTTATTGTGTTAACTTGACGTTTTCCGGGGTTTGATTGACTGACATGCACGCATTGTGTTGGGCCGTGGTCACTGAGTGAGTTTGTTATATAAGGTAACCTGAAACACTGGTGAGTCAACAGGATTAAGTGAATTCCATGCTGTGTTTGGATAGGCCGAGCGGGCCGCAGTGTTGGCGGAAACACCTCCAGGACTCTCTGATTTCGCCGGGAAATGCTGTCCAGCTGCGCCGGAGTGGCCTCAGGAAACTGAGCTGTCCTCGCCGAATTCCTGGCAGCAGGTCTCACACCACGATCTCTTGCACACACACACACACACACTCTCTCTCTTTCTCTATCTCTCTCTCTCTCTCGCACACTCTCTCTCTCTCTCTGTCTTCTGTCTTTCTCTCATGTTCTCTCTCTGTATTCTTGTCTTTTCTCTCTCTCTTTCTCTTTCTCACTCTGTCTCACATACTTTTTCATTTCCTCTCTCCATTGCTCATGTTTTCATTTTCTCGCATTCCCTCTCTTTTGCTCTCACATGTACACACACACACACACACACACACACACACACACACACACACACACACACACACACAAGCAAAAATACAGAACACAAAAACCACACACAAACACAAGCTACTTCACACAAGCAAAGAAAATCTCACACACGCCCCTCCTCTCCATTTCAGTGCAAATGGATCCAACCCTTTGGCATTACCGTCCACCATCACTCAAGCCAAGTGGCATCACGTATCAATTTATCAGCCCTCACCACCCCTCAGTGGACAGCTAACCTCCAATCGACGCGCTCACAGCCTGATGCCTGCGTGGAGGAGCTGCCATGGCGACCTCCTTCATTACGCTTGTGCAGACAAATAATTCATATTAACACGTGTTCAAGTCATATTACATCAGGAACCGTTTGCACAGCGCGCGGATACACGGGCACCCCCCCCCCCCTCCCACACACCCCCTTCCGCTCCTGTGTTGACACTGCGAAAGGTACATGCGAGTATGTGAGTGTGAGTATGATTGAGTATAAATATGTGTGTGTGTGTGTGTGTGTGTGTGTGTGTGTGTGTATCCTTAATATTTGTGTCCCTGTACCATTTTCTTCATGTGGGCATAAATAAATGTTTAAAATGTGTGTTTGTGAGTGTATGTGTATGTGTGAGTGTATGTGTGTGTGTGCGTGAGTGAGTGTGCATGCATGCGTCTGTGTGTCCACACTTGTGTGTAAGTGTAAGTGTTCAGTCACACATTGTACAGTGTACACACACTTGTGTGTAAGTGTTCTGTGTATGTACACTGTAAGCTCTGTGTGTGTGTGTGTGTGTGTGTGTGTGTCTGTGTGTGTGTGTGTGTGTGTGTGTGTGTGTGCATGCATGTGTGTGTGTGTGTGTGTGTGTGTACGAGTACGAGTGTTGGCCCTCAGTGCTGCCCAGTCCCTCTGTGTTTACACAGATCTGTTGCACGGCACCCACGGCACGCGGCCTGGCCTGTGCCAAGGCATTTCCATACGGCTCGCTCTGCACCGCCACACCACCCCCACTCTACACCCCCACCACACCACCACCACCACAGCATAGCGTCCCCCCCACCCCCCACTCTTTTCACACGCCACCTCATGCAAATGGGGACTTATCTGTGAAATGGGGCTTGCAAGAAAAAGAGAGCGAGGGAGGGAGAGAGAGAGGGATGGAAAGAGAGAGAGGGATAGGAAGAGAGACTGTAATGGGGAGAGAGAGAGGGATTGAAAGAGAGAGTGTGAGAGGGAAAGAAAGAGAGAGAGAGAGAGGGGTAGAGACTGAGTGAGAAAAGGAGGGAAAGAGAAAGAGAGAGAATGAGAGGGGGTGGGTTAGGGGAGGGGAGAAGGAGGGAGAGCAGGTTTGAGAAAGAGATGGATTGAGAGGAGAGAAAGGTCGATTGTCAGAGAATGAGGGGAAGAAAGAGAGAGAGAGTAATGCACAGGGAAAAAGAGATCAAGAGAGGAGAAAGGACGAAAGAGAGAGAGAAAAAAGAGAGAGAGGTAAAAGGAGAAAGAGAGAGAGAAAGACAGAGAGAGAGAGAGGTGATTAATTCTGCGAGGGTTGGATGTTCTGCTGGCGGTGTGGGGGGTAGCGGAGGGTGGTGTGTGTGTGTGTGTGTGTGTGTGTGTGTGAGAGAGAGAGAGAGAGAGTGTGGGGGCATGGCTTCCCTGTGGGCACATCATGTGTGTGGTCAGTAACTCAGCACAGCACCTGGGGCTCAGCAGGCTCCTCTATTTCATACACACGCGCGCACACACACACACACACACACACACACACACACACACACACAGAAGTCACACATGTCATGTCTGTGGTTACAGGATCAGAAAACAACACATATTCTATGATAAGTGAAGACACGTGGATGCATATTTCGATGGCGGTGCAATTCCCGGACAAACCTTGTGATATTTTTTTACTCGAAACATCATAAAAAATAAATCAAAGTATAACTGCTATCAATTATGCTGTACAAAGGAGTAACATCTATTGAGCCTTTCTTTGTGAAACAGACACCTCAACATCTGTAAATATTTTATATTTACCTGATTGCGTTTAGATCGTGTCAGATATTCTAAATGACCATTAGATTTAATAATTCCTCAGGTGCTTTTATCCCAAACTACTTCACAGCAAAATGAAGGTTTGAATTTCTTTATCAGCACTTCCAAGGAATTATGGCCAAGACCTTGACATTTCTGGCACCGCAAACTTGCAGGTTCAGTGGCACTGATGTTAACAATTAGTATGATATTATGATATTGCTCTGCATTTAGTCTGATCCTATTACCTCTCATTATATTTTCATAGGTCCTCTGAAATGGAGTTCAACCAAGCCCATGGATCTTTGTAATTATGAGTTCTTAACTTCAGGGCATCTTGGAAAGAGGGTGTAGTCCGACATCATCTGAGGGAAGTGTTCATTTATATAAGACTTCAACCTACTCAAGCATTCCATTCTTTATAGGAAATGTATATGCTAGAAAAAAAAAAACACAGTGTAGTCAATGTGTTAGAAATCTTCCACGTTTTACAGATTCAGTGTACTTTTTTGCTATTTTAAAGTTGAATTTCTTGCTTCTACATATTTATCCAATCCATATTTTTTTTTTTTTTTATAATCCACTGTCTAAAATGCTTTGCCTCAAATCAAAGCATGATGTTTTTGCTATGCTAACAATTCAGCCCATCCATATCATAAATGATTCCGACGCCCTTGATTAAATTTAAAGGTCTCTCCTGAATATGAATGTGTGTTGTATGCTGAATTCATGACATCACCCACTGATGCATCAAACTGTTGTTTATAACATCACGTTTATACAAGTGCTATGAGAAGGACCACATGAATGAAACAGCTCAATATGCTGGTTTACATGTGGATGAAGGTCACAATAGTTGACTAAGGTTGACTAGTGCTAACATACTGTACATCAAAGAATCTTTGCTATTTAATGCCAAAACAGCAGTGCTTAGCAATGCCAAACCAGTGAACCACAAATTTTGTGGATGATTGAATAATGGTCAATGTATCATTAGGTGAGTCTGTGTTGCCCCACCTCTCAAAAGCATCATCAACAGCAACATACAACACACAGCACTCCATAAACTAGAATAGGCCTGCAAAATAATCACACTTAAGGCAAGTCGATAGTTCAGCCACACAAGCCTGTCGTTGTGGATGACTGCGGAAATGTCAAGCATGTGTTAATCAACAGCATTATGCATTAATTGGAGGGCCTAATTTGCATAGATTAGTTCACTTTGACAGTAATGGAGGTCTCTTTCCTCTGAGATCAGCAGAATTAATGCAGAATAGGCAGATGCTAATGGGTTTCCCTTCATTCAAGTACCCTTAAGACACGTTCACTTCTGATAGCTTACATACACTGCCTACCCTTGTGCGGTCATTAGAGAGAGACCCATGTTTTGACATCCTGTTTAGAAAGCCGTTCAATCAACGTGGTGTGCTAAAACCCATCTTGTACGTGTTTCTTGAGGGAATGTGTCAGGGGGTTATATAAGACTGCAGAAATGTAGGGTCACTCGCTAAGGCAGGATATGAACCTACCGGTCGCAATAGCATTTGGTGAGGAAATGAGCTGATTAGATCCTGGGATGTGCAAATGGCAAAGGTTTCGAAGGCGCTTACTGTGAGTCGGGTGTCAATTGTCAGTCTATGTGTGATGCTTTGCCTCAGGGTCAAACAGACACATGCGCATGAAGGTGAGGAAAAGGAAGGGGAAAGAAGCTCTCTGCTCTTTTAATTAGACAGCAAAAATTAACATTTAAATCA
This sequence comes from Alosa alosa, assembly GCF_017589495.1. Classification (NCBI taxonomy): domain Eukaryota; kingdom Metazoa; phylum Chordata; class Actinopteri; order Clupeiformes; family Clupeidae; genus Alosa; species Alosa alosa. Next base: position 13,603,633 of record NC_063210.1, on the reverse strand, counting down.
GATGGGCTTTCGTGGACAGTGAAAACCACAGGGTGCACTTCCTCCACAACTGCTGTGTTTTAATATTTTTTCAATTCCTTTCTTGTTCCTGCATGACTACACTAGGCTGTTAACGATCTAAGCAACTGCCTGACTGCGCATATACCAAACTGTGAACATTTTTCACATAAAACATCTTTTCCTGGGATGAAAATCTTGGAAATACAGCTAATTAATGCAAATAGCCTGGGTGTTAAGTTCTTTTACTGAGCAAATCTGTGACCCCTAAATCTCTTGTGCTGTTTCTGAGAACATTCCTTATCACATTAAATTCAGTAAAGTTGTCTTTGTTATTTTACAGCCGACTGACTCCACAAATCCCAGCAAACCGTACCAATCAGACATTTGCTCAGGGGCAAGACTTTAACTGCATGACTAATAATATCTAATGAGTAAAAAAGATAATTTAGCTTTTCTTTTCGCAGACATAATGAATTCGTTTCTAATTGGGAAGAGGGCTTCTTTTTTTCAGCAAATGTCTCAGCACTCTCGACAGAACATCTCCTCAGTGATTCATGACTAATGATGGAAACAGAGTTCCCGTCATCATGATTTCAATGTTTTAATGTAGACACTCACAACAGTGTGCAGATGAAGACGAAAGAAAACATAGAAAACAAGACTAAGCCTGTAGGCTTCCATTTATTTTCTAGCCAAGTATCCCAGTTTTCCCAGACATGTCGGAACATCAGAGAAAGGTTTTTGAGAAGGAAGGAAGGTGAAAACATGGCAACATAAACATCACACAGCGCTCCCACATCCCTTAACGACCCAGGCAGATTGCGTGCACAGCATGCAATACCATCACCAAAACACGGGCGTTTCAAAAACACACACACAAAGGTGCCGAACAAGCTCGCTATTCATGTCCGCACATAAAAACACACACAGACTCCTTCAGAACCCCATCGTGTGCCCAGGGTAGCTAGCGTCTGGAGTATGTTAACCGCGGACGGGAGCCAGTGCGTATACACAGCTACGCCGGGTCAGGATCACACCCCCACTGCCGGCCTTAAATCATGGATGGGTTGCGGGGAGAGTACCATGGCCTCTGGAGGACCAGAGCGGGTGGAGGGAAAGGCAAAAGCAGGGTCGAGTTGCCCCAGGAGGCACTCGTTGTGGCCCCCTTTGAGCTGGGAGACAACTGCCTGTGAGAGAGGAGCTCCTCTACAGAGGCGGCTGTGAGGCTCTTAACTCAGAACATCTCTATATTTTTTGCACACTTCTGCTTATAGCCACTGTAAGAGACAACCATGGGGTACTTGCGCCTTTCTGCTTTTAAATATCCTTAGTTGCATCATGCCTCTGAGTTATTCTGTTGTGTTTTATAGAGCTATATCCAATTTCACACACGATACCCACTAAACATCTAGTTAAAGTTATGACTACAATCAATTAAGCCACAACTAATTTACTCCAAGGGCTGGTTGTGTGTTGTATTGGAAATCAGAGCAAGTAGCCCATTCAAAGCTGATATCCAAGTTACCTTACATTACATTGTATAATATTATCATGTACATGATTCAATATGTTTTTTTCAGCCTCTACATTCTTTCCAATGGCAAAGCATGAGAAAGTGCTAAACCTAATTAGCATTAGGGTTACAGTTATTATCTTTGTAATCACAATCTTACAAAGCCCAGGAGGTGTCAATGAAAGATTTTTTTTATATTGAGAGAATGTATGCATATGCTCGTTTTACTAATTTGTGCGCTTGTTATATGAAATTGTGCTCTCATTTTTATTTAATTGATTTAATTAAATATCAACCTTAATCTTGATATAAAAACATTTTTTATGATGACATCTCCATACAATCATAATGATCAACAAGTGTAAATGTTTATGTTTTACATTTACAGTTTTTCTCGATCGTTTTGATACCTGTGTCAGCTCTGAAATCACACTCTCAAAACAGTTAACACCCGTGTCTGAACAAAAGCACTCTGGACAAAATGACACATTTTGCTTGCAAAAGGCTGTTACTCTCTCAAAACACTTAAAACATGCAGCAAAAGCAAATCTTGCCTTCAAACACTACAACTTGTTGCAAATTAAAAAACACTCTTTAATCAATCATTACACACTGGACAACAAAATGCAAAATCTAGTTCTCAAAATGAGCATTTTTGCTATGTCTGTTCCATTACTTTCTCACTTTTCTGGTAGGCCTATCAGAAAAAACTGAAAAGACAAAATGTACTAAATAAAAAAATAATTTATTCATTTCTCCCAAGATGTAACTGCCATTGACATGTAAGACATACAGTAAATACCTCGCAAGATACAGTAAATTTCATTGAACTACAACTTGTCATTTTTCATCGAAATAGACCTACAGTTAACCCCCTTTTGTACTGTTTTCTCCACCAAATAGTACTTTGTCTAAATGTGCATTAGATCCATACTTGCAAATAGCAACACAGAACAGACATCTCTTATGTATAATGAATGATTGCTGATTGAAGAATTGTGCAAAGGACTTTCACACAGGTGTATCAGAGATTCAGACTTATGCAAGGAATCTATACCACCTGTGAAAAGATGTTTTCCTTTTGTTTAGCATGGGAAAACCAATAGAGTTTGGGGCTTTTGAATGACACCTGTGTTAACTGTTTTGCAAAAGAGTGTAAGAAATGTGTGAACCCAATGAAAATGTATGAACACATTCGCAAGAGATGACTTCTGCTGTGCAAAGAAAGTAGTCATGAAGACCAAGTGGGTTCTAGTTTACTTAAGCAGGTAAAAGCCATCGAGAAAAACTGTAACAGAAACGAAATGCTGTCGGTGCTGTATACATGCCAAACGAATAAGCTAATTAGTCACTTAATGTTCTCATTTCTACTATGTACTCTGGGCCAGATGTACGTACATTTGTGAATGTAGCGTTATCAGTGCCATGGACACACCGCAGATTGCGAACACTGTCAGACCCAAGTTTCCGTCGTATTTATCAATCGTTCCTAATCCTTAGTGTAAACTGCGCCTTTCTCTGCCTTTCTCCACCCATAAACGCAATTTACGAACGTCCACAACCGAATGGCAGCGCCTACATACAAGCGCAGTTGAATGAAGTTAACTGATGACAACATTAAAAAGAATCAAACGTTTAGCGATCATGAAATAATACCATACATGATAAGATGTAAACAAGCAGGGAGATAATGAAGATCAGTAGTTCTACTCAAACTACTTGTGCACGTAGGGCTATGGAAGATTGGTCAAATCTAGCAAGTAGGAAAGTTTAAGTGAATGACGGAAAGTGAAAGTAAGACATTGAAAGGCCAACGAAAGTTAAAGGTTGCTTTTGGTAGTACAAATACTTTCACCACAAAAACTGGTGCTCTAAATAGCGATTCTGTTGTCTTTGAAAGGTTCTCTTATTGACGCATTGAACTGCAATTTGGATTACCACCTGCTTTTACAAGGCGGAAGTATTTACGCGCAGAATAGACATGCGCTTTCAGGAGCAGTCTTTGTACATACCATGGAATACATAACTAGGCGCTCTTCACTCTTCCCCTCCCATCTTTTTACGCTAAACTCCCACTTTCCCCTGGATCCTCCCATGAATGCATATGCATGACATGACAATCGCAATCTGCCACTTTCAGCTCCCGCGACAGGCAGTTTGCGCTTTTACATCATTGCGATTTTAAACGCACATTGCGAAACAAATACGCCTGAAATGGGCGCAAAAGCGTTAGTACATCTGGCCCTCTGTGTTAAGAGTGGGAAACTGTACAGCAGGTTATATTGTGGAGCAGTCAGCAGAACACCATCACTTTATTTGTGACAAATGGTTTTGTTTAACTGCTAAGACATACTGTTTCCTATTTTTAAAACCTTCCTCTTGGCTAAAGGGTGAATCTGCTGAGTATAGTTCTGCTTAATGCAGCCAAGGGTCTGTACTGAGCTGATGCCGGTGGATAGCTCCATTTTTACCTACCCCCTCGAATGTCAGGCGAAGCACTAGAGCCACTGTGGAAGAGGAAGAGGAGGAGGAAGTTCAGTGGCCTTGCAGCAGTGTGGAGCTGTGTGTGTTAAAGTGAATGGGCTCCGGTCCTGTCAACTCGGATCGGTCTTCAAAAAGGGCCGCGACCAGTGAAGAGCACAGAGGGGTGACGGAGGACAGCGAGAGGCTCGTCTCAGTCGAACACACGGTTTCTCCCCCCCAATCCCCTCCTCCCTCCCCCGAATGCCTTTTGATCTGAAGCATCTGGAAAGTTCTAGAAAGGTCCTTCCAGGGGCAGAGGAGCACACAGATTTTTTTTCTGGTTCCTGCAGCTTCAGCATTTCGTCATGACACAAACCTCAGGGGCCTGTGTGTGATACACGGCACAAAAAAAAAGAAAACAATTTAGGATAGTGCATCCCATTGCTTAAACCAAGCTGACAAGAAAGGTTATCCCAAAAGCGCTTAGTGCAAACACTGAATGCAGCATATTGTGGTAACGGGAGCAGTATATAGCCCTGATCTTTTATAGACATGCGTGCTTATTGCATGTGACCCAATTTGTTCATCCTTTCTGCAAAGACTCTGGAGGGGCAGACCAGTCAGTGGATGTGGGCAAACTCATGTCAAGGGGTCTTGTAGGGGGAGGAACGTGAAAAGCTCTCCTCCCCCTTCCTTTCCCAAAGTCTGAACCAGTCTCCATGAGAGGCTTTGAGGAATGTGTTTCATTAACATTCCTTCACACACAAACACACACACACACTCCTGTTCAAACACACACACACACACACACATGCACATAGGGATGCACACAGACACACATGCATATAGGGATACACACACACACACATGCATACAGGGATACACACACACACACACACACACACACACACACACACACACACACACAAACACCAATGCCCTGTCTTCCTCCTTCCCCCTCTGTCATTGACATACAAACACACACACACACACACACACACCTACACACAAGCACACACACAGATGCAATGCCAGAGGCTGAAGGAGTTCTCATGCTCTGCCTTGGTGGTTTTATGAGGCCCTCTATATACAGTCCCCAATAAGAACTAAAGTAACCTCCATGGGGCTTTGGGATCAGTCCGTTGCTGTGCACACGTTACACCCCCCCCCCCCCCCCCCCCCCCCCCCCCCCCCCACACACACACACACACGCACGCTCGCACCTCCCTGTGGATGTGAGAGTGTGTAATTGGCTGCTCTGAGGTCTGTGTGGTCTCTTTGTTGGCTGTTAGCGGTGGCGGCTTGGAGATCAGGGTTGCCGGGGCCGTGTTCCACCTCCTCCCAAATCAGACAGAAAGTCATTGATTTTCTCCTGACCAGCCGGCCGGCCTGCCAGGAGCCTCCCACTCCCCTCCAGCTGCCCCCCGCCACGGCCAGACAGCACTTGCTCTCTCTCTCTCTCCCTCTCTCTCTCTCTCTCTCTCTCTCTCTCTCTCTCTCTCTCTCTCTTTTTTAATATCTTTCTCCCGATCTCTCTCTCTCTCTCTCTTTTTTAATATATTTCTCTCGATCTCTCTCTCTTGTTCATTCCCTTTCTCTCTATCCCTCTTCCTCTATTCTCTCTCAGTGCAAGCACAAACACAACACTACCATAAACACACAGATACAAACACACACACACACACACACACACACACACACACACACACACACACACACACACACACACACACACTAGCACACAGACAAATGCAAATGCAAACACTCTTGCTCAAATTACCCACACTACATACACACAGTACTTGTACTGGTAGTCTGTATACTGTAATAATAGTCTATTACAGTTAGAAACACATCTCTTCATTGCTTGCACACATACAAACTCACATTCAAACATACAGTACATCCATACATCCATACACATACATGCACTGCCTTTCCCCCCACGTGTCTTGCCTGCCCCCTCTTTTTTCTCTCCCTTCTCTCACCTTCTCCTTCTTTCCTCTCTCTCTCCTTTACTGTCCCTCCCTCCTTCCCCCCTCCTTGTCCTCTGTTCCTTTTTCTTCTTTTTGATACACTCCCTCTTTCCCCCTCCCTCCCTGGCTATACCCCTCTCTCTTTCCTTCCATCTCTCCCATTCTCCCCTACCCCTTTTTTCTCCCTCTCCATCTCCTTCTTTCAATCCCTCTATCCCTTCTTCCCTCTCTCCCCCATCCTCTCCCTCACTCACCCTCCCTCTGTCCCTCCTTGCCCATCCTCTTCTTTCTCTCCAGCTACCTCTCTCTCTCTTCACCGCTCTCTCTCTTTCTCCCTTCCTCTTCTTCTCTCTCCCTCTCTCACCCTCACTCTGTCTCTCTCCTTCCTTCCCTCCCACCCCCTGTCCATCCCCTTATCCCTCTCTCCTCCCCATCTCCTCTCTCCCTCTCTCTCCTCTCCCCATCTCCTTCTCTCCCTCTCCTCCCTCCCTCTCCTTTTCCCCATCTCCTCCCTCCCTCTCCCCATCTCCTCTCCCTCTCTCTCCCTCTCCCCATCTCCTTCTCTCTCTCTCTCTCCTCCCTCCCCATCTCCTTTCCCTCTCTCCTTCTCTCCCTCTCTCTCCCTCTCCCTCTCCCTCCTCTCCCTCTCCCCATCTTCTCCTCTCTCCCTCTCTCTCCCTCTCCCTATCTCCTTCTCTCTCTCTCCCTCCCTCTCCCTTTCCCCATCTTCTCCTCTCTCCCTCCCTCCCCTTCTCCCTCCCTCGTCTCATTTGTGCGTTAGGCGCACAGCTGCTGCCCAGAGGACTGTGGGAGCAGCACTCACATCCGACCACATTAGTCACCACATGTCACCTTTTGCTGCCAGCCCATCCAACATCTAAGCAGACAATGCTCCCTGCATTCTCAACAACTGACTTACCACAGCTCCGATAAGGAGAAATGTGTTTGGTGTGTGTATGCGTGTGTGTGTGTGTGTGTGTGTGTGTGTGTGTGTGTGTGTGTGATGTGTGTATCTGTGTGTGCATGTGTGTGTGTGTGTGTGTGTGTGTGTGTGTATGTGTGTGTGTGTGTGTGTGTGGTGGGGTAGATATTGAGGGGCTATCCATGTGGGGCTCCTGCAGAGCATCAGGAAAGCAGAGGCCATGTCAACAGTGACAGCGACAGCTTTTTCTCCACCAGAACTTGTCAATTCTTAGATGAAGGTCACAACAACCTTCACTGTGTGGACAAGTGACCCGCTGACAAAATCCATTGACACAAACTGCGGATCTATTCCAAGGGTGGTTGACACAAATAGGACTAAATGATTTAGGAAAACCCTTCACATGGTGCACTCAAAAATCTTTTTTTACCAACTTAAGATCCTGATACCATCCTAGCAACATTCTGGACACTGTCCCCTAGCAAAATCCTGGACATCACCCTTCCAAAATCTTGGATGTTGCTAGGATGGTATCAAAATCATAAGTTGGTAAAATTGCACCATGTGAAGGATTTTTCCAGATCACATCACAAATGTTCTATTTTTTGTGACACAAATGGAATTAAATAAGAGAATTCTTTTTTTAATTACAGTATTTTCCTTACTGTTTTTTTTTTTTCAGTTTGTGCAGTGAGATGATAAATGCTAATCCGTTAGCCTTGGCTTGCACAGATCTGGCTAACCTTGACATTCTTGTCTCTGATATGATTATGGGTCATTTACCTGAACTGTGTGAGGTGAGGTCAGCCTGCAAGCATATTGGTTTGTTCTTTTTGACCATATAGCTCAGCTTGGCTACTGTGCAAGGAATTCAAATGAGTTTTAATTGGGTAGCGATGATGAGGTGAGGGGTGAGACGCATTCAGAGGCCTCTTGTTTTTATTTATTTATTCAGGCACCAGCTCCTGATGTATTGACAAATATCCCAGTTGTTTGCCATCAAAATGCAAATGGCGGATGCTCTGCTGAAATAAGCGAACTCCCACAGGCAGGGTGGGTGGGGGTGGGGGTTGGTGGGGATGAGTTGTAGGAATTGCAAAATCCATTAAGTGTGCATGTTGTCCTTTTCAAGTCCTTGCATGGAGGGGAAAGTTTGTGGCTCTGGCAGTTTGTGTGTGTGTGTGTGTGTGTGTAGGAGAGAGAGAGAGAGAGAACATGTGAGAAAGAGAGAGAGAAAAGAAAGAAAAGAGAAGGCATGTGTGTGTATGCATGAGTGTGTGTGTAGGTGTGTATGTGTGCGTGCGTGTGTGCCCGCGCGTGTGCGTGTGTAGCTCTTTAATGGGTTCAGTCCTGAGACACATGAATTATTTATGACAGGCTGAAAACCATTGTCATGCTTGTGTGAGTTCGATGCAAACAGGAAATCTCTCTATATTTGTATACATAAATATGTTTTTTGAATTGCCTCCAGTGTGCATCTGTTTGCAGATTGATGCTCAAGAGTATTCTGCTATAGGATATGCTGGTGTGGTCTATAAGGAAACAGATAGTCCAGGCCATATATTCATGAATGAGTAATTGTCTCTTAATTGATGCTAATTAATTCAATTAAATATTTGAATTTCCATGTTATAAACTCATAGAAATGCTAAATATGTATGGACATGTGTTTGTGTTTATTCAAAGCCATACCTCACTATGTTAATTAGGCATTTTGCTAATTTCATTACAAGTTAATAAATAATATTAGGTTTATATACTATTAGTGTAAGAATGATGTTGGATGTGGAGTCACTTTCTTCTTGTAGTGTAGGTTACCTTGTCTTGATTTGTTGATTCGGAGGGTAGGATCACATAAAAACCACAAGAGCTGACAGAGGTCCAAAGAATTTAATTTGGCAAGAAACCACTAGACTTGAGTGGAATATCCAGCCATTGTAGTATTGTATTTGTATGTCTTCACTGATCGGAGATAATTTATTAATGAGGCAGCGAGGAAGATGACGAGGTCAGTGGAGAGCGAACCATGTTGTTGGTGTTCGGCTGGAATGCTTCAAATGCATTTTGTGCTGTGCCCTGACCTCCAATAAAAAATCTCCTGTGGCGACACATGTAACCCCAAAAAAGAGGAAGAATACACGAACCTCCCGGAAAAGCAACTGTAAAAGCAGTTAGAGGGACAAAGCCATCTAGCAACACAGACACAAATATATCCCATCCGTATCCCATCCATATTTTTTGTCTGTTACCTCCAGTTATATACTGAAGTTGCATAGAAAACTCATGTTTCAGGTCTTCTTGACAGCTATCTCGAAAGAGCCAGAACATCTAATTTGTCCAGAATGTTAAATGTAGTACCACAGCAAAATGCTTTTAGATTATCCATCATTTGGGTGTATTTGGATGTAATAGGCCTTTTTTGTACAAATACTTTCTAACACACTGCAACCAGATTGGACCAGATTGGATTGCATAACAGCTGGCCTCAAAACAAACCCAGTAAGATCAGATAAGCAGCACTATTTGTGAACAATATAATATGGTAATTACACATGTAATAACATGCCCATGACCTTCCACGTAATTATTAGTTATAATAATTAGCTATTACCGTGATCCAATTCCTCAGCATAAAGGAAATTATGGAACATATTTTAAACACACAAAGCAAACACATCAAACAAACAGTTGATTATATTAAGTCCAACTGTTGACCCTCACCAGAGCAAGAAAACAATCACAGACAGCTGGGTTGTTTTTCCCCCCAGCAATCTCCATACCATACAGTCTTTATAAAGCAGTTAACTCTTTCTTTCCATGCCACAGTAAACACATGTGGTGTTAGAGTTGCTATTCAAAGGTCTCATTACTGCCTGTTGTCATAACATCCACACATGACTGGAATTGTGATAGGAATACGAGTTGTGTTTTCACGATATCAAACAGCGGATGACACTCTCTCACCTCGCCGTCGGGGGAAACTCTCTCGGGTCATCCCGCGACACAGCAGCGGTGTTTGTCATCACACACACTCTCCAGCATCAGCGTCAGACGGCTGACGACCACCACTGCGATGCCACACAGGCATCAAAACAGATTGCCAGATCGCTGGTCGCCGTGGTGACATTCTCCAGGGAAAGGCTGTCCATTTGCAGGGGGGTCGGTAGTGTCATGTGCATGCAAATGTTATTCATTGCAGGGGCAGAGAGGAGGAGGAAGAGGTATTTATGTCTGATGTTAACCAGAGTTATCCACTGACATAAGCTATGGAAAACAGGAAAATAAAATGTAATTGAAAAAATGAAATTGATGAATTTTATATATATGTATGCCTATAGATATGATTTAATACTAATTACAATTCAGTTAATAGTAAAGACATTTTATTCCGTCCTAATTTTAATTATAATTTTTTTTAGTTTTACAATGTACACATGTCATCTGATTTCATAAATCCCATCGTATCAAACCAAAACAAAAATGCAGAAATTAAGTGTATCTCTGAATGGGACATGATCTTGTCATGGTCAAATGCCTTGTTATCCTTGAATCCCTTACACAACAGATGGCGATCAGATGACATTGGCCCTGTCACAAGGGCCTCCCCAGGTATAAACAGCACCTGAGACACTGTGCATCTCCCATGGTCAATTGATCCATACAGGGATCAAGCATCAGCTCCAGAACCACTTACATCACTCATCCTTAAGCCACTCTCAATACACTCTGTATTATTTATTATTTCATTTAAAGGAGGTTATCCTTTATTGTATTGCTTCAGCAGGAGGGGAAACTCTTCTGTGGTCATTAGAGGTCCTTCAGCCGAGCACTCAAAATACTTAAAATACCAACACGCCCTCGAGTTCTTTGAAATGGTCATTGACAGAGTCAGACAGACATTTTCAAGGTCAATGAGCCAAAAAAGAAAGGACTACAGAAGGGAAAGAAAAAAGGAAATGCTTCTTTTTAAGCCCAGGTGCTTTTCTGCCTGCACCTGCCGAGGCATTACATTCTCAGAGGGCCTGTGAATGACACTATCAGTACCGTGGTGTCAGCAAGCTGTCAGCCAATCAACACATCCTGTCACGCGTGTTGGAGCAATACGACCACTTACGCCTTTTCATAAAACCACAGTACGTCTCAGAGAACATCTTACATGACACTGGAAAGACTTGAAAAGTGCTTTGCCATGACACACACACATATGCACACACACAGAGACATTTTGACGTCCAGTGAAGGAATTTAGATGGTTTGAAATATTCATGGTCTCCAATTAATGCTTATTCTGTGGTTTCTAACAAATCTAAACAAGGAAATATTCTGTGCATCAGCAACAAAAGAGTGACAATTAGACAGAAATAGATGGGAAAAAAAATGTGTTGAAATTTCCAAATATCAGTGTTTCTGTTTAAACAAACACCAAATCTGCAGAGCACACACATCTTTGCTGTATTTATTTGTTTGTTTGTTTGTTTACTACCTTAGCCGGAAAAAAAACAACACCTTCCTTCTTTCCCTGTTTTCTTGCTAAAATGTAGAAAAACCAAAGCACTCCCCTGACAGTTAATCATTCAGCTTGACAACTTGAACAGTGGGCTCCGACATCCAGAAACTGTGAAGATCTCCTCCAACACCCTCTGCTGTGCACTCCCCCTACAAGAGGAAAACAACACAGCAACCCTACAGTGAGATGGGAAGAGATTTGGATAAATAATGGCAGGCTTGATATTTCTTTCCGTGAAAGTGCCAGGAATACCATGTGACTGGAGTGTCTGGTTATAAAGGCTGCCTGAGAGAGCTGGGTGATTTGAGCTGTTCTGTGGGGTAAATTAAAGCCGTTCAGGTGCCTTTGTCTTGTCTGTTCTGGTGGAGGCTGGCTTGTGAGAAGTGTCCCGATGGCGCTTCATTTGTTAGCATTCTCCTGTCGGTGTGTCAGTAAGTGTATTGTTTTTGACAGTAAAATTCAAATCAGTAAACATATTCACAATGTCTTACACTTGCACATGCTCAGATTGTGGTGATTAAAAATCCACACACCCTGAATCAAACAGAGAGATAGACATGAGCACACACACACACACACACACACACACACACACACACGTATGCACTACAACCACTGAAATCCTAATGCGTGTCTTAATAAGATAAACACACATGCATATGCACGTACACACACACACACACACAACACACACACACACACACACACACACACACACACACACACACACACACGTATACAGGAATACCCACCAAACACACAAAATTACAAGCATATTACGCACAGACACACGTATAAGATATGCAGGCGGTTGAATATCCATTTAATCCCATCTTTTCCTGCAGGGTGATAGCTGGCGATGAGAAGAGCGGCAGCGGCGGTTCAGGCTGTCTCCTCTCATCGGCGCTCACCTCCCTAACCAACGGCTGTAACGGCACCAGCCTGCAGGGCAGCCAGGGGCCTTGTTCACGCTATCGCATCTCCATAGACGTATCATGATGGCTGGATATAGATTAAAAAAAAAAAAAACACAACAAACACATGGGTTCTACTGAAGAATTTCAGTGGATGCAATTTTGTATTGTCAGATTTGTTATACGATTCTTATTTTAGGATATTTTTTTTACAAAGCCAAGGTTTTTGCCTTGCACAAAATTAGAATATGTCCACACACGAAGGACATATCACGTTGTGTAAATTTCTGTTGTGCTGAGGTTGATTGTTCCAAGGAGTGTGGAGTATTGAGATCATTTCATGGCAGAGATTTTCAACCATATAAAACCATATCAATAATTTAAAATATAGATTGGCATTCCTATACCATTTCAATACATTTTTTTTTTTCATTTTCCTATTTATTTTTATTGTTATAGGGTGGTATACAACAGGACTGTATACTGCATCTCTGTAAATAGAGAGAAAGGCTGTGAAAATTGCCACTTCAGTCATTTGCCAATAGCCTATATATACCACAACACATCCCCCTCTAAAAAGAGACAGTATTCAATTTACCTGAACACCACTGAGACACCAGAAATGGTCTGTTCCTCTGGCTGCCTTCAGTCAGGCTGAATTGTTTTGACACACAGTCTGCCCGTTCTCCTTCCCTGGGAATCTTAGGGGCTGGGTGGGGGGCGTGAGTGTCGTGCACACTGGGAGTCACGGAGAACCCCATTTACCATATCTCAGATAAGGAGAGCTGCCTCTGGGCCGGATAAGGGCAGGAGAACCTCATCTGGCCCTGTGATGGCCCTCATCCGGCCTTGTGATGGCCCACCTGCACTCCTGTGATGGCCCTCATCCGGCCTTGTGATGGCCCACCTGCACTCCTGTGATGGCCCTCATCCGGCCTTGTGATTGCCCACATCCGGCACACATCCAGCCCAGAGGCAGCCCTCATCCGGCCTTGTGATGGCCCACTTCCGGCACACATCCAGCCCATAGGCAGCCCTCATCCCCTCCTGTGATGGCCCACATTCTGACCAGTGACAGTACGCATCCGGCTGCATTCTGGAATCCCAGATCTCCCTCAATCTGCCACAGAGTGTCTCTAGAGGACTGAAATAACAAACCAAAAAAAAAAGAGGCTGGGGAGGAACACTGGATGTTGAATTCCACTGAGATGATGAGATTTTAGCGAGGGGGGGTCACCAGTTGTGCTTCCCCAGACTGCAGCTTAGAAATGACATGTGGAAAATAAAGCTTAATTTACTTGTTAAAGAGTTAATGTCTGAGCATCAGTTATTGTGTTACGCTCCACTCATTCTAATTAATGGCATTAGAGGTTGATGCTCACGTTGTGATTTGTAGACACAGATACACACTCCTTTTTGCACAAATACACAAAGACACAAACACACACACACACACACACACACACACTCCCACACACACACACACACACACACACACACACACACACACACACACACACACACACACACACACACACACACACCACTTAACCACCTCAGATTTGCTTTGCTGCAGTGTATGTTTTTTAGCCTTTGGCGCATTATCCATTTCCCCTCCTCATGTTCATTTATTCCCTCACCTCAGTCTCTGCACTCGGCTCGATACTCCGCGGCCAGATGCTTCATAGCAGCTAGTGGCCCCGGCATGTCGATATGTCAGGTCAATAGCTTTGGGTGGTATTGACCGTGTCACAGAAAATAACTCCGCCAAGGGAGGTGCACAATCTAACAGCCTTCCACTGCATACAAGCTGATCCATCTTCAATCAGACGGTTGTGTTGGTCTATAGCCTTTCACATGGAAGGGCGCTAACACGAAGGAGCGCTGGGAAATGAGAGGAATCGGAGGTTTCGTTTGACATCCTGTTTTGTGGATGTTATGGATGAATCTGTTACTGTGAAATAAATGGGAGCTGGTCCATGTAACATCCTTTTGTGTGGACGTTATGGATGAGGCCGTTACTGTTGAATTCAGTAGGTGTTGGAGGTGATAGCTTACGTAAATCCTGTGTGTGGATGTCATGGATGAAGTCGTTATTGTGAAATAAATGAGATTTCCAGGAGGTCCTATGTAATATTCTGTGTGTGTGTGTGGATGGTACGGATGAGGCTGTTGCTGTGAATTCAGGTAAAGGTGTTGAAGGTTATTACGTAAATCCTGTGTGTGGATGCTACAGTATGGATGAAGCTGTTATTTTGAAATAAATGCAAGCTGTAGGAGGTTCTATGTGACATCCTGTGTATGTGAAAGTTACAGATGAGTCTATTCAGAATTCAGAATTCAGAATTCAGAATTCAGTGGAATTTCGTCACCATGACAAATCTTGGACAGCGGTTGCCACCACAGTTTGTGTTCAGCTTTCCAGCCTATAAAATGTCCAGCTGACCTGCTGATGGAGGGAAGTGTGCAAAGTGAGAGCAGCTTGCCCTGATCAAATTACAGCGCGTAATATCATCGTGAAATGAATCACCCATTAACCTCAAGAAGCAGAGAGCATCCCCATTCATTTGGTGTGTGAAATCAAAGCCCCCTTTACGATTCCTCCTTTCACACATTTTCAACAGACCCCACACTGCTCACACAAACAGACACACACACACATGTTGCACACAAATACACGTGTGCACACACCCATGCACACCTACACACACACACACACACACACACACACACACACACACTCACCATGTTTATCCGGTTCCCCCCGATGTGTGGCAGCAGCGGTAGTGGCAGTGGTACCAGCAGGGCAGAGCTGTGTGACAGGCTCACAGTAGCTCCCTTGTGTGACGTGACGCAGACCGGTCCCCAGGGGGGCCACTTCCCAGGGAGGCCCGACACACACACACACACACACACACACACACACACACGCATGCACGCACGCACGCACGCACGCACGCACGCACGCACGCACACACGTCACACATCTCTGCACTTACGCACAAACTCACACACCTCTATATGGGGGCAGCCGTGGCCTACTGGTTAGCACTTCGGACCTGTAACCCGGAGGGT